>NC_057861.1:11679285-11987500 GCF_019393635.1 Dromiciops gliroides | reverse complement strand
TCCAAATATATGTATATATACACACATACATACATACATATCATGTGTGTACATACAAACACACACATATGGATCAGATTTACAGATGACAAAACAGATATCTAACAGGGAAATAACTTGCCCAAATTTCCCCAATAAGGCTGGAGCTGAGGTGTCCAGATGGCCAGCACAGGGGGCTGCCCACTGCCCTGAACTGCCTCTTTTTCTGAAGTGTTGATCCTCCTTGCTCTGTGGCTCATACCGTCTGGCCACATATAAAAACCGGTAAAACAACATGACAGGGTTGTCTCTTTTTTAGAACAATGTGCTCCCAGATGTGCTGAGGCATCAACCCCAAACAAGAATTCCTCACCCTGGAATCCAGAGAGCCAGTCACTCTTCAGTGCCCTCAGAATAGAAAATCAAGGGCAAAGTGGAGCCTGCCCATGGTGAGGCATCACAAACACAGGCGGGCGGGGCCCAGAGCTCTGCCTTCCCATCCAGCCTTCGCCATCAGTCCATCCACTCAGACAAACATTCCCCAATCTTGTCAGGCTCTCCCTCCACCAGACAAGAAAATGAAGGGGAGATGAATCCAGTCCCCAAGGGAACAGGACTGAGTGTCTAAGCCAATGGTTTTCCTACAAGGGCTCTGAAGGCTGGCAGAGGGTTCTGCTTACTGCCAGAAGCACAGATAGAGCTGGGCCACGTGGGCTTTGGGGGAGGAAAAGCAGACCCTGGCAGTGGCACATAAATAGTCCCCTCACCTCAAACCCTTTGCTTTTAGACTTAGAATTTTAGAATCCTGGACCCACAGAACCTTGGAGTCTCAGCATCTCAGAGTCTCAGACACCAAGAACTTTAGAACCTTGAAGCTTCCGACCCAGGGGAACTTAAAATCTCAGAATGCCATGAGTGTGGCATCTTACAGAAAGAGAGTGCTAGACTTTGTGAATAACAAGAATTCTAGAATCCTAGACCCACAGAACCTTGGCATCTCAACATCTCAGAGCCTTGGACACCAAGAACTTTAGAACTTTGAAGTCTCTTCATAGAATCCTCTTAGAACACTATACTTTCTTCCAGAAAGAGAGCACTAGAATTTGTGACTAACAGTCTAGAGGTCATCCAGTTCAACCCCCGACCTGGATCATTAGTCCTTGTCTAGAGCCTCTTCCTCAACTAGACATCCCGTCTCCACTTGGTTGCTTCCCATGTAGGCTATTGAATGATGAGGAGAGAGGGCCAAAAAAAGGGAGGAAAAAATAAAATACCATGCACATCCAGGGCCCCTGGCATGTTCAATGGGTTCTAGATTACAAGGGTGACCGCTGGGCTGGGACTCAGAAAGGTCCCCACTAGCGCTGGGTTGAGGGGACGCATGAGTGGCTTCCCCGGATGGTTAAGAAAAACTACCTAAGACTCACATAGGCATGGTCAACCTATAAACTTTCCCCTCCTACCTAATAATAGTAATAACTAGCATTTATATAGTGCCTTAAGCTTGGCAAGGCATTTTATAAACTTAGAATGTTTATTTGATCCTCATGATAATCCTGGGATGTGGCTGCTATTACCATCCTCATCTTATGGATGAGGAATGTGAATCAGACAGAGATTGAATGACTTGCCCAGGGTCACACAACTGGTAAGTGTCCCAGGCGGTGTTTGAACTCAGGTCCTCCTGACTCTGGGCCTGGATTGCCAACCAGGGGCCTCTCTCACCTCTATTCCACATCATCATCAAGGTAAAGGAGGATGGGAAGCAACACACCCCTCTCCCATCCTCCACTTGGGCTGTCTATTGCTCTCAGGTTGCCCTCAATGTTCATCGAACCTGATTCCCCACTAGAAAACAGTGAGTGGGAGGCACACTGTGATATCTTCCTTCATCACCTTGAATCTCCCCCAGCATTTTTGAGGGGTCCTGAGACACTAACAGGCTATCAGCGCATGTCTCTGGAGGCTGGAAAGGCAATGTGATATAATAAAAGTGTCCAAGACTTGGAGCTTAGGGGCCTGGGGTCCCATTCTAAATCCTCCTTTCACTAGCTGTGTGACCTTAGATGAGTCCATTGACCCCAGTGGTTGTTAGTGCTTTATGCCTTTTAAAATCACATTGTAGGGGCAGCTAGGTGGCTCAGTGGATAAAGCACCGGCCCTGGATTCAGGAATACATGAGTTGAAATCCAACCTCAGATACTTGACACTTACTAGCTGTGTGACCCTGGGCAAGTCACTTAACCCCCATTGCCCCACCAAAAAAACCAACCAAACAAACAAAAAAAAAACCCCTCACATTGTATAAACTTTGAGTTCACTTTCTTATCAGACACTTTCTATCAGCCCCATAGAAGGGAAGCTCTGTGAGAACAGGGACGTTTAATCTTTGGCTCTGTATCTATCCTCAGCCTAGCATGGTGCCTATACTCAAGCACAGAACAAATAAGGCATGTTTGTTGAATCTAACCCGATTATTCTAAGACTCTATTTCCTTATCTGTAAATCCTCACCCAACCAGCCTCACCTGGGTATTAGAAAGTCCTCTAGCCGGAGTTGTAATTACGGATGTGGTTTTTTTATTGCCCTATCCAGACGGAGGGCGGGGATAAGAGCTTCCACCCGTGACCCAGAGAGGGTGGAGAGAGACGGTGAGGGCCTGGGTGGAGGATTCCCACCTCCCATTCCCTTTGGAAGGACCAGTTCCCACTCAACAAGCCTGATGGAGGAAAAGGACTCCCAGTTTCGGGTGGCCCCTTCCCACCCTTGATGGGTGTCCCTGCCTGACTCTCAGGGTAGACACTTTTGCAAAGCAAACTAAGGGCCTGAGTTTCTAAGCCAGTACTTTTGTGGGCAGAGGCACTCACTCATTACACTAATGAGCACCAAATTGGTAGGGGCACCACCTCCCCTCCTGACCTCTGTGTCTGCTGCACTGTCCCTCCCTAGGGCTCAGCTCTAAAAGGGAAAATGGTGCCTCTAAGAACCCTCCCATCCACGATCCTGTGACCACACGACTTCTAAAGCCTCCTTCAGCTTGGACAGTCTGTGGTCTCTGTACTGGAATCCCCTCCAGTTAAATTTGCTTCTAGATCTAACACACCAAGTTTTATGTTCTGAGGCCCCTCCCAGCCCTGACATCCCCTGTTCTAAGGCCCCTCCCAGCTCTGACATCCCCTGTTCTAAGTCCTGCTCTGATATTCTGTGCTCTTAAGTTCCTTCTAAGATGTAAACAATCTCTTTTCTATGCCCTAAGTCCCCCCCCCATTCAGGTTCTAAGGTCTTTTCCAGTTTTGACATTCTGAGGTTCACTGCTGACTTAACAAAGAGGGGAGTGACACAGGCACCCCTTCCTCCAGAAAGCACCTACTCACTCTGCTCTCCCCCTTTGACAAGAAGCCAACTGGCTCAACTGGGGCTGGGGGCAAAGAGACTCTGTTTCTACCAGCAGGAATCTGCAGAAGACCCCAGCCCCAGTGGATGCTACACTGGAGCAAGCTGGGAACCAAGGGCAGGCAGAGAGAAGCATAAATGAAATGACAAGAAGTCACCTTCATATCAGCAACATTCACACAAGGCCTTTGCTCACATTTGATCCTCACAAGAGCCCAGGAAGGCAGGAGGAGAAGAATTCTTCCTCCAAGTGAAAAAGTGCACGCATGTAAAATGTATTATGTAAAAAAACATTCATGTAAAAGAACATGTATGTAAATGAACATGTGGTGGGGTTTTTTAACCATGAGGAAACTGAGGCTCTCAGAAATTCCACTCCAGTACAAAGAAGGGGCCTGGAATGGCATTTTCTAATGTGAGAGGCCCCCTCCCTGGAATGCAGATCCCATGTGCCTGGGAATCAAGGGGCCTGGAGTCCAGCCCCCATACATTTCCCTTCCCTGGCCAGCCTTCAGCTACCTTGTCTCTAAAACGAGGACATTATGGGTAAATGATCTCTCTGGTCACTCCAAGAGCTGTCATTCTTTTTTTTTTTTTTTTTTTGGATGAGGCAATTGGGGTTAAGTGACTTGCCCAGGGTCACACAGCTAGTAAGTGTCAAGTGTCTGAGGCCGGATTTGAACTCGGGTCCTCCTGACTCTAGGGCCGATGCTCTACCCACTGAGCCACCTAGCTGCCCCGATACATTCATTTTCAACTCTGATCCCCAAGCAGTATCTGCAACAGAAGCGGTCAGTCCTTGACACAATGGGACCACCATCACCCACCACAAACAGGGAAAATCAGGAGACTCAAACCAGTGCCAAGAAGAGAAATGGCCACACCAGGCCCAACCCCACCAGCAGGTGACTCAGAACCATCTCGACTTTAATCTACCAGCGTGATACCAATGGATAGCAGTCTGAGAGTGTCATGGTTCTCTGTGTGAGCCCCTGTCCAACGGTAACCTCAGCTACCCACAAAGTGCTGACTAACTGGCCGATCCCATGCATCAACAGGGATTCAGGTCAGATGACAGCAGAGATATTCCATGAATCTCTGCTTCTAGGAGTTGTTCTATGACCAATATTCCATGTTCTACGGTACCTACCAGCCCTCACATTTAACATTCTAAGGCTCTGACTGGTTCCAACATTCTATGCCCTAAAATCCAACCAAACTTTGCTATTCCCTGTTCTAAGGCCCCTCCCAGCCCCCATATTCCCAGTTCTAAGGTCCCTCCTAGTTCTGACATCTCCTGTTCTAAGATTCCTCCCAGATGCCATGTTCTTTACTCTGATTCTGGGCAAGAAAGACTCAGATGCACTGTGAACATCTAATAGCTTGCTCTCCCTTGCCTGAGGAGGTCAGTAACAGGGAGCAAGACCAAGATCTCCACAGCTTCTGAAGAACTTGTTTGGTTCAAGGGGAGTCATACGTGCATCTAAAGCCAATGCCCATGCATGCAGGGACTCCTGGCCATCATCTTCAGCTACTTTCAAAGGTTCTATGGTGCAGAAAAGTCCAAATGGATCTCAGCAGGCCCTGAGAATTTCACCGGCACCTCCCAGAGCTACAGAAGGGGTCAGCCGCCTTCCCAGGGTTGAAATTCTCCCCCTCCTTGTCCTTATTATCATTATTCTTTGCTTCAATCCCACAAGAAAACTGTTAAATGTTAGCCAGTCTAATTGAAACCAGTTTCCTTGACACTGCTCTATGACGGTACCAGCGAGAAACAATTTTTTTTTAATTTTTAAAAAATCTCCAGAAATTTATTGGCTCTAAACTATCACCTTGACATTTTAACAAGAGACCAAGCTTATTAATGATGACTAATGCCAGCAATTTCCATCGACTTGTCTCTGTTTCAGATCCCCCTTGTTTCACCCTTCGTCACCCACCCACCCCTACCCTGAGTTCCCAAGTCGCCAGCCATCCGCCCACTCTATGGTCACCAGCAGGGTAGCGCCATGGATGTTCTTAGTCATTGGGCTTATGATTGCTTTCCTTAATATTATTATTGTTATTATTTTTGCTCCAACCCAACAGATGACATCAGGAATGGAAACCTGGTTAATAATTCCCCTCAGATGCTTGGATTTTATTTGGGCAGGGGTGCAAAAGGAAACTAACCCTGGCAAAGATTGAATTCCAAGGACTGACCTTCTGGGTATGGTGGTGGTAGGGCAAGCGTAGGGAGGATGGAAAGACCAACATTGACTTACAAAAATTCCATAACTGGCCACATCATTTCAGTAAATTATGCTATAGCCTCCTTGATCCCAAGGCCCCGTGGGTCAAGATATTAATTGTCCCAGAGGGGAGGCATAACTTTTATGGCCCACTCTGTCACCATCCAAAGGAAGCTCTCCCATGGACCCGCTTGTAATGAATCATCAAGGAAGTGGGGGCATTGGTAGGAGTGGCCTTTTAAATATAACAGATGGGGGTAGGAGATTCCAGCATGGAGGATAAAATGGGCCAAAGCTGGAAGAAACCATGGGCAGCATCTCTTCCTTTTTTTTCTTTTCTTTTTTTTTGGTGGGGAAGTGGGGGTTAAGTGACTTCCCCAGGGTCACACAGCTAGTAAGTGTCAAGTGTCTGAGGTTGGATTTGAACTCAGGTCCTCCTGAATCCAGGGCAGGTGTTTTATCCACTCTACCACCTAGCTGCCCCAGCATCTCTTCCAACCTGCCCACTTTTCTGATGAGAGAACTGAGGGCCAGAGCTCCCCAGGGCATGAGGTGGGTTGCAGAAAGTATGAGCTGGGACTATAGGAAGCATGAACTTGGAAGTCAGGAACACCTGAATTCAAATCCTACCTCAGAGACTTTGGGAGTTGTGTGACACAGGTCAAATCCCTTCAGTTCAGCAAAATAAGGGGGTTGGACCACATGACGTCTAGGGGGGTGAGGTTGGGAAGTGACTTTCCCTCTGTAGGCTCAGTGGTAAAACTGGATGAACTTGGAGCCTGAGAGGGAGTGGTCACCTTGGGAGGAAGAGTGGGAAGAGATGGAGTCACAAAAGTCTGAGAAGAGAAAGGATGGGGGTGGGGATCAACGGAGAGGCAAAAAGGAGGAAGGCGGAAAAAAGGCCTAAAGTGAGTCCTTAAGAGACCACTGGCGGGGCAGCTAGGGGGCGCAGTGGATAGAGCACCGGCCCTGGAGTCAGGAGGACCTGAGTTCAAATCCGGCCTCAGACACTTAACACTTACTGGCTGTGTGACCCTGGGCAAGTCACTTAACCCCAATTGCCTCACTTTAAAAAAAAAAAAAAAAAGAGACCACTGGCAACCTCTCACACCCCTTCCAAGTCAAAAGAATCAAACCACCAAATAAATCATGCTTCCTCCAGGCTTTAAGGTTTACAAACCACTCTCCCCATTCCAGTCCTTGGACAAAAAATATTAGAGCTGGGAGGGGCCTTAGAACAGGGGATGTCAGGGCTGGGAGGGGCCTGAGAACAGGGACAAGGCCATGGGACCCATGAACAAATCAATTCATGCCATAGAGCCTCAGTACCTTCATCTGTAAGGCAGGCATAACAATTTCTGTCCTGCCTCACAGGACTATTGGGAGGATAAAAGAGGAGGATGCTATACAAGTTCAAGGTATTATTTCTACACTATTTCTATCCGGTCCATCAAAATATGGAGGGGGTGTCTGCAATCTCCTCACTCCCAAAGCTTACCAACTTTCGGGGTTGAGAAACCCTCCCTCAGGGAGGCCACTTGGCTCCGATAGCAGACAGAAAGACTGAATTTGAAGCATTAGCAATCCCTTCCTAGGTGCCGCTGGGTGGGTCACATCCCTTCAGTGAATCTCAGATAGCAATCAATCACTCAGTCAATAAGCCTCCATTAGGCACCTGCTGTGTACCAGGCACCGTGCCAAAGGCTGAGGATACACAGAAAGATAAAAGACAATCTCTGTTCTAGAGGAGCTCACAGCCCAATAGACAGGAGAGATGACATGCAAAGAAATGTGCACATACCAGATACGTAAAGGCTAAAAGTGGAGATAATCAATAGAAGGAAGGCTCAGAATTAAAAGTGATCCAGAAAGTTTTTCTGTAAAATGAAAACTATGGAGCAGATCTCTAAGGGTGCTCCCAGCTCTGACATCCCCTGTTCTAAGGCCCCTCCTAGCCCTGACATTCCCTGTTCTAAGGCCCCTCCCAGCTCTGACATCCCTTGTTCTAAGGCCATTCTGCTTTGACATTCCATGTTCCAAGGTCCCTCCCAGCTCTGACATCCCCTGTTCTAACCCCCACCACCACTACCACCACCTCTGAAATTCTAGGTTCTTCTAAGCTACCTCTACTGAGACCAGATCCCTGGAACCTCCTCAGTGCAGTGGGGTGGGAGCAAGCCTGTCTGCCAAGATCAGGGCATTGGGTATGAGATGAGGAGAGACCCAAGTATCATATTTAAGAAAAACAAAAAGATTCAATTGGGTTCCCACAGTGTTGTAGTTTGACTGCCGGGAGGCTGCTGGGGAAAAATAAACAGAGGCGAGTCAGGCAGACACTTGGTGTGTCAGTCTGCAGGAAGCTCAGGCAGGGCCTGGAAGACATCAGGGAGCACAGCTCTCACAGGGCTCAGAAGTCTTGCCCTTCTGCAAAGCCTCCCAACCAGAGCTCTGCTTTCCAGGCCACAGACAGATGTCCCCGAAAACACTTACCGGGAACAACCCAGGTCCACTGCCTCTCAAACACCAAGTAAACCCTAGGCCTTCTTCCACCCAACCAAGTTTCTTTTGACTTTGTGTGGGGAAATTGCCCGAGACTAATTGCAAGTAATATTTAATTTTATCAGAGATAATTACATGAAATTAATTCTGCTTTTACCTGGAAGCTTTTCAATATGATTTGGCTTTAAGATGACTGGGGCCAAATAGAGTTGTAAAGTCACTTCAGATTGCTCTGCCTCAGTTAGCTCATCTGTGGAAATGAGTCTAGACTAGAGACCTCTAAGACCCCTCCTAGCTCTGACATCCCCTGTTCTAAGGACCCTCCCAGCCCTGACATCCCCTGTTCTAAGGACCCTCCCAGCCCTGACATGCCCTGTTCCAAGACCCCTCCTAGCTCTGACATCCCTTGTTCTAAGGCCCCTCCCAGCTCTGACATCCCCTGTTCCAAGGCCCCTCCCAACCCTGACATCCCTTGTTCTAAGGCCTCTCCCAGCCCTGACATCCCCTGTTCTAAGGCCCCTCCCAGCTCTGACATCCCCTGTTCTAAGGCCCCTCCCATCTCTGACAGCCTACGCTGTCAGATCTCTCCTAGCTTTGACATTCTATAAGTTCCCTTCTGACTCTGACATTCTGGATCTCATTCATTTCAAACAAATTTCTGAGACTGTGACCTTCAAATTCCATGCTCTCAGTCCCCTCCCCTGACATTCTATAGGAAATTTAGGAGCCAAGTTATGCACATGAAAGTGCCAAGGTCTGAGCCAAAAAAGCGTTGGATCAAGGCAAGACTTGGCTTCCCAATTTAGTGCAAGCTGATCCCCTCCAACAGGGCTTGAGGCCTCCTTTGATATTGCAGAGGAACACTAGCAGAGCCTTTGGGGGTGTCTGTGCCACCCAAGGGAGATTTACTTTCAAAAGGGGGATCAAACCAGACCTGACCAAAGCCTGGGGTCTGTGGTCTTCTCGGTAGGGGAGATTTACATGACTGTGTTTCCTCTTCTCTGAAATAGGGAGAATTGACTGGAATTCTAGAAAGAGATGGGGGTCTCCCAGAAGCCCCTACACCTCCCAAAGCAGAGCAACCCCCTGAAGTCATCCAGAGCCAAGGAACGACAGGAACCACTCCTGGACTTTTTACAGCCACGTTTCCCTCCTAATTCTACCACACTGGGAGTCGAGAGGGATGGACCAGACTGTGGAACCCCGAGCAGGGCTGCCCTCCAGGGTCCATGGCCCACCAGCCCATCAGTCTGAGGCCAGAAGAAGGCGGCCTCTCCCTTCCCCACCTGCCCTACACAACTGAGGGACCAGCGGCCCACCACAGCCCACTGTCCATTTCTCCTTGGTCTCCTACGGGAACATCTGAGACAGATGGATCTGAGGCCTTTTCTCGAGGGCAGAGATGCTCTCATTGGCTCACTAGGAGAGGTCCAGGAGGGTGGGGGAAAGGCTCTCACTCTCTATTCCCTACTGTGAATTCCTATGATTAAATTCCTATTTCTCCATCTTCCATCTCCCCACACTCCAGCTTGGGGAGGGTGGGAAAAGGCAGAATGGCACCTGGAGGGTGAAGGACACATGAGTCCCCTCATGTCCTTTTCCATCTTAGGGAAAGTGCCAAAGCCTGCCGCGTTCACTTCCTCATTCCTCTCTCCAGGATGTGCTTCTGATTCTCTGGATTTCTTTCTCGACTTCCCCCCACCCCCTTTTCAACTTCCGTTTAAGTGTTGTCTTCTCCATTGGAGTGTAAGCTCTTTGAGGGCAGAGACTTCCTTCCTTCCTTCCTTCCTTCCTTCCTTCCTTCCTTCCTTCCTTCCTTCCTTCCTTCCTTCCCTTCTTCTTCTTCTTCTTCTTCTTCTTCTTCTTCTTCTTCTTCTTCTTCTTCTTCTTCTTCTTCTTCTTCTTCTTCTTTTTTTGGTGAGGCAATTGGGGTTAAGTGACTTGCCTAGGGTCACACAGCCAGTAAGTGTAAAGTGTCTGAGGTCGGATTTGATCTCAGGTCCTCCTGAATCCAGGGCCGGTGCTCTATCCACTACACCACCTAGCTGCCCCCCTTTCTTTCTCTCTTCCTTCCTCCCTCCCTCCTTCCTTTCTCTCTTCCTTTCTCCCTCCCTTTTTCCTTTCCTTCCTTCCTTTCTTCCTTCCCTCCCTCCCTCCCTCCTTCCTTCCTTCCTTTGCCTTTATTTGTGTTCCTCACACTGAGCTCAGTGCCTGGCACACAGTAGGCACTTAACAAATGCTTGTTGTCTTTTCATATCAAGCAACAAGGCTTTGTTATATTATTATATTACTTATATTAAGTGCCTGTGATGTGCTGTTCATTTGGCTAAGCCTCATAGTACAGAGAAATCAAACAGTCCCTGGCCTCTAGAAGCTTACATTTTAGTGAAGAATTCTCTGCTGAGAGGGGAACTGTCCAACTCCAAGGCTGCTCATCTTCCATTCAGAGACCAAGACTGGGGTCCCACTCCTGGAAAATGCCCACGGAATGTCTGCTGAAATGGCGCCTTCAGAGAGAGGAGGCAACGTGGCCCAAGTTGCGGAGCCAGACACAGCACCCGGCTTCCTGCTGCCTAGGCCTAGGCCCTTTCCATCCCATGAACACGTGTGGCTTCCCTTGCAGCCCACCTCCTCCTCCTTCACACATATAGCCACATTCGTGCACACACACACACACACGCACACACGTGTGCACACAGACTCTTTTCTCTGCCGCCCACAGCCCCAGTGAGCAGCAACACTGACGTATCAATCAATATAAACAAAGGATAAAATCGCCCCTGATCCCCGTTGGAGCAGGGCCTCAGTGTGTTAAGTTTTCCTGAAAAATCTGCTTCTCCCCCTTCTCCCTCCTCCTCTTAGGCTTGTAGAAATGACTGATGAAGGCTCCAAGTGTCTACATACCACCCTCCCAGCTCTAAGTCAGAGGCCAAGAGCCCCTCCAGGCCCCAGGCCTCCCACCCCACCCAACAGGCTTCACCAGGCCTGCTTTGTGAGGGGTTCAGACCCCACCAGTTGGCTCCCACCCCTCTGCCAAAGGGAGGAGCAGGCTGAGGTGGAGGTGGCCTCCAGAGCCTCCCAGGCCCGGGTTTCCCTTCACTTGTTGGAGGGTGGCTTAGATGAGTTAATTTTATCACAGTGGAATATTAAGTAGCTCCTTCTAAAGCAGACACTGTGTTCTGAGTTTCAAAGGGAGAGAAAGGAAGGAAAAGTGAAGCCCCAGCATGGAGGAAGGCACTGAGCACATTCTCAGCTCCATCCTGGAAGCTGGGGGCCAGGCCTGATGCAGCTGCTCCCGCTGAGAGGGTAATGGGCAAAGCACTGCCCTTCTTTGGGTCTGCCAAAAGGAAAGGACTGACCCAGGTGATCCTCAAATTCCATCTGGGCTCTGACATCCCCTGTTCTCAGGCCCCTCCCAGCCCTGACATCCCCTGTTCTAAGGTCCCTCCCAGCCCTAACATCCCCTGTTCTCAGGCCCCTCCCAGCCCTGACATCCCCTGTTCTAAGGTCCCTCCCAGCCCTAACATGCTCTATTCTAAGGCCCCTCCCAGCCCTGACATCCCCTGTTCTAAGGCCCCTCCCAGCCCTGACATCCCCTGTTCTAAGGCCCCTCCCAGCCTGACATCCCCTGTTCTAAGGCCCCTCCCAGCCCTGACATCCCCTGTTCTAAGGTCCCTCCCAGCCCTAACATGCTCTATTCTAAGGCCCCTCCCAGCCCTGACATCCCCTGTTCTAAGACCCCTCCCAGTCCTGACATCCCCCATACCTAGACCCCATCCAGTCCTGACATTCCCTATTCTCTATCTCTTCGCCTCTGAATTCTACTGTTTTATGTCTGTATAAAGAAGCTCATGAGTACATCAAACTTTAGCACAATCATGTGTCAGCCCCAAAGTCCAGAACCATTCCCTGGCCCAGATGTTTACATGGTCCTTCATCTTTTACCTTCACTCTTGTCTCTTTAAGACTTAGAGAAGTCCTAGGAGGTTGGTATTACAAGTGTTATTTATTCCCATTTTCTAACCGAGGTAACAGGATCTCAGAGGAGAGCAGAGCTTTGCTTCTAGTTACAAGGCTCATGAATGTCCATGGCTGGACTGGACCACTAGGTGGGCACTTTCTCCACCAGTCTCTCTACCTCTGTGTACCATGATGCTGTTCTCCCTTTGCAAACCACAATATCCAGAACCAAGAGGAGACACAAGGAGGGAAGAGAAGATCAGAAAGCACTGGATTCCCCTCCCAACCCAGAGAGGGTTTGGGCGATGACAAGTAACAAGTGACAAGTAGTGAACTTGTATGAAGAACTGGGCTACTCTAGCATAGGATTTTTTTTTTGTTCTTAGGAGGAGGGGCCTTAGAACAGGGAATGTCAGAGGTGGGAGGGGCTTAGAACAGGGGATATCAGGGCTGGGAGGGACCTTAGAACAGGGAATGTCAGAGCAAGGAAGGACCTTAGAACAGGGGATGTCAGGGCTGAGAGGGACCTTAGAACATAAAATATTTGAGATGTAAGGGGACTTACAACATGGAATGTCAGAAGGAACAGAGATCACCTGGTGGAGCCCCCTATTTTTACAAATGAAAAAGTTAAAATTCAGAGAAAGGCAATGATTTACCCAAAATCATGACAATTTAGGTGCTGAGGTAGGATCAGTTGATAGGTTTACAAGTTTTTTGCTCCAAGGAACCTCAGAATCTTTTGGGTCCAGCCTCTCATCATCTTACAAAAGAGAAAATCGAGGCACCTACAGGCATAATGATTTGACCAGAGTCCCCCAGTCTGAGTATGTCTGAGCTTCTTTCTGGGCCTTCACCACCAACTCCCTGCGTGACTTCAGGCAAGTCCCTTCCACCTCAGTTTCCTCATCTACAAAATGGGAAAACTAACATCTATAATAACACTTCCCTCAAGAGCTTGTTGTCAGGCTCAAACGAGACAATTAATACATCACAAGTGCTTTGCAAACCTCCTGGCGCTCTGTAAATGTCAGCCCTTACTCTTACCCATAAAGCACTACATAAATGTTGAATGACCATTATCACCATTGGGCCTCCTCTCCCCTAGATCCCAACCCAAAGAAAGCCTGCCAGTTCCCCCAGCCCCAGGGAAGGTGGCTCAGCCTTCCCAGGCTCTGAAGGGTTAACATGATGTGGTTTATGGCTCCAATTTCTTCACCCGCCTCCCCCCTTCCAATGTCAGGGACTATAGCTGTCCTAAGTCTCTCCTGGCTGCCTGCAGGCTGACCCCTGACATTTCCACTCTGCCTTCTATTTCCATTTAAAACACACACACACACTCACTCACTCACTCACATTCACACTCACACACACACACACACTCACTCACATTCACACACACACTCACACACACACACACACACACACCTCAACCAAGCTGGAGAGGAGGGAATTTTTGAATGTCTTTTAATAGCTTAGGGTACCCACCCACCCCCATCTGCCACCACCACCACCCCCCACACCCTGAAAAAAATAATAGGTAACAGGCTGTCTAGTTCTTTTCTATAACCCCCACCACTCAATTTTCTGTTTAATTAGCCCTAAAAGGGGCCTCTCTCCCACTGCCTTCCTAGGGGAGGCTCTGGCTATAGACGCATTTAAAGATACAGTGAGTTTTCTTGTGTTTCCCCCAGGGGCCCCAAGGGGATCCAAATCCCTGCTCCAAGAACTCCCTGCATTTAAAGTCGGACGATAAGGAATTTATCAAATGAGATTTAAAAGGCAAACCCTAATTAAGAGGTTATTCTCTAATTTAATTGTATTTAAATCTATGCAGTTCATACTAAGCAGATGTATTTCCAGGCTGACCTAATGAAAGAAATATGCAGAGAGAGAAGGGGCTTCATTCACATCCTGCTGCCAGGGAAGATGCCCGGGCATCCCTGGGCCCAAGTCACTCCCAAGGTACAAGTTCTTGTACCCTCAGCCACATCGGTCCATGGTTGTGCCTTGTCCCTTGCCCACCAATGACATAAAATAATTCTAGTTTTAAAAATCTGTGTATTAATAATTGGCATTAATTAATTACTTGGCATTAAGAAAGAACATAGACTCTTGGAACATAAAATGTCAGAGCTGGGAGGCGCTTAGAACAGGGGATGTCAGGGCTGGGAGGGGCCTTAAAGTAGGAACAACCTGAGATGCCCAGTCCAAGCTTGAAACTCAGGGTGTTGTCTGTTTTTGGAAGTACCAGATCTGGCTTATGTTCCTGTCACTGATTCCTGGGATGACTCCTCCCTTCTCTGGGCCTCAGTTTCCTCCTTGGCAGAACAGAGGAGTTGAATTAGATGACCTCCTCCCAGATCTAAATCCTATAATCCCTAGTTTCAGAGAAGCAGGAACCTGAGGCCCTTTAAAGGGAAATGACTTGGCTAAGGTCACCATTCTGACACACACACCCCATTCCCCCAGACAAGTGCCTTTTTCCCTTGGTAACCTCACATTGAATCTCTAAGTTGCACTGCTGTGAGATACTACTTACTGCAGGTCACAAGTTTAAGCTAAGGGTCCAATTGGAAGGAAAAGGGGGTTTCTTAAAAAGGGGGTAGGGTTCTCTTTCTGGTTGTAGGTGGGTTTGGGGGATCAGGGTTTTGGGGGGGGCTGTAGAACGTAGTCAAAATGAAACCGAAAGAGGCCAGATGCAGGCTCTCCAGGCATACAAAACATACCCAAGAAAATTCCTGGCTTGGGCTGGTCATCTGGGGTTAAGAGTGTTTTTGATGGCGAGCACAGGAGAACCCGATGGATTTTTACTTTGACAATTGTTCCCTTGGTATTAAAGAGAGAGAGGAAGGGGGGAGGGGGGAACCACCTGGAGAAACAAGAGTCACACTGACATTTTCAGGCCAGGCACTAGCGAGCGGAAAGTTTTCCTGACGCCACTGAACGGGGAGAAAAATAGATATATATGTTCTTTCAGTCTCTCCTTGCTCACCTGGCATTGATAAGATGACAGGGTTTAGAGGTAGGAGGGGTCTCAGAACAGGGAATGTCAGGGCTGGGAGGGGCCTTAGGACAGGGAATGTCAGAACCGGGAGGGGCCTTAGAACAGGGAAAGTCAGGGCTGGGAGGAACCTTAACAGGGATTGAAAGAATTTGAGCCTCCTTTCCCTAGTGAGAACAAAGCTCAGCATCTGGCCACCCCACTATCCCCAGCAAACAAACAGCTTAGGCTGGGGTAGGTTAGAGGCAGCGTGACATAGCAGACTCCATGCTGGAAACAGTCAGAGAATCAGGTTCAAATCCTGCCTCTGACACTTACAAACCAATAATCCTGAAGAAGTCCACCACCAATAGGAAATAATAATCTTGACGGTACCTCCCCTCACACACGCACGCGCGCGCGCGCACACACACACACACACGCACACACATACACGCACGCACGCGCACACACACACACACACACATATACACACACACAAGGGCTGTTGTGAGGCTAGAACGACATAAAGTCTGAAAAGAGCTTTGCAAACGTTCGAGCACTTCCTGCCGCCATCACGGTATTTTTCATCTATTGAATAGTATTTGAAATCTGGATTTGAAAGGGACCTCTGGGGCCCTTGATTTCAGTACCTTCATATTATAGATGAGGAAAGTGAGGCCCGGAGACTCTCGGACCCCAAACCCGGTGGGCCATTCTGCGATTCCTTGGGTCCCTTGCCAACCCTGAGATTCTCAGCTTCCATCTCTTGCATTCTCCTGACCAATTTGATGGAGGGATTCGGCTGTCCAAGGAGATGGAGGGGATCAGTTGTTTTTCAGCCTAAAGGGGGGGCAGTGAGGGGAGTTGGAAGAGGGGGGCTGCATTTGGGAAGGCTGAGAAGGGGAGGGAGGGATAACCACAAAGGTACAAACAAGGACGTCTCCATCTGGGAATCACAGTGCGGGAGGTGGCTGCCAGAAGCCAACTCTTGGGGCCCATGGGGCCCCAAGAGGCCAATCTTCCCAGGGTTGTAGAGAGACACCCCGCTTTGTCTGACAACACAGACTTGCTAACTTCCCACAGGGCCCCCCCTTTATCAGCCCCGTCTACTCTTACCCGCTCCAGAGAACAATGCTTAGGGAAATAAGGAAATTACTTGCCAGTCTATTTAATACAGAAACCGTAAAAATAAACAACTAGAGGTAGAGGCGAAGCCACGTAAGGCAAAACTTCTCCCAGCTGACTCACTTCACAGCTAATTATTCTAAAGATGAAGCTCCCCTCCTGCCTGGTGGCTAAAAGCACTGGCTTTCTCTGGCTAGCTAGCCGGCCCTGTGCTTCTATCATCGGCCGGCTGAACAAACCCAGGCTATTGAAGAAGGGTAGATTTCTTGGAAAGGGCACCCTTTCTCCCCAAACCCCTACATTCAAACTGCTTGCTTTTATACCATCCAGACCTGCTTTCTGGGGGGGGGGGGGAATTTGAGGACTGGGAGGGGGGTGTTAATTTTTTTTTTTTATTGACAGAGGATGGGGAGAGTTTATGGTCTAAGGCAAGCCTCAGAGGCCCCATGTGCGCCTGCTCATCTCTGAATGCCGCCATGTGGGGGAGAGTGACCATTACTCACTCATATCAGGGAATTGCTCCTTCGAATCCAAGGGAAAGCTGTCAAAGGGAAGAGAAAAGACCCCAGCACTCACATACAGCAAGCACTGACCCGTGACTCCGAGGAGCCAGAGTCAAAGGCAGCTGCACATTGGGGTCTGCCTGGGATCTCACTGACTGAAGCAAGAAGAGAGGCACGGAATGCTAACCTGCCTCACTCCCCCGACACAGTGGCGTCTGAGGGGCATCTCTGCGGGCATTCATCCGTCCGGTCCCGTTACCTTGTGCCTAATATTGTTAAGGCCTCGGGAGCCAGGAGACCGGCTCTTTCATCCCACCTCTGCCTAAACTCTAAACTGGCTGGGTGACATTGGGCAAGTCCCTTCATCTCCCCGGGCCTCCACATCCTCATTTATGAAATGGGGATTACATCCCCTGCCCTGCCTAGGTCACGGAAAGGTGAGAGCCTTGGGGGCACTTGCGTGACCTTGGAGAGCCGATTCCCTTTCTGAATCTGAGTATTCTCATTTATAAAACGAGGGGTGGAATAGCAATCTCTGAGCACCCTTCCACGCCTAGCATTTTATGATTCACTGAGAATTATTATTAGCTCTGCTTCCGTAATCATCGCACCTTTCCTCCAATGGTCTTAAGCCCTTTATAAAGTGCTGAGAATAAAGGCTTCGGGCCCTGATGTAGGCCTGCATTTAGGCTTGGCAACCATAGCCCCAAAGCAGCATGGGATCATGGGGAAGTGGAGGAAAAGGGTCTTGGGTCTTGGTCCTGGGATCTCGGAAAAGTCAGTTCCCTCCTCTCCGGACCTCAGTTTCCTCTTCTGTAAAATGAGGGGTTTAGACTAAACCATTTCCAAGTGTTCTTTGATTTCTGACACTTCATGATTTCTATTTTAGGGCCCCTCCCAGCACTAAGAATCCTCCTGGTCCTGCTGTTTTCTGTTCTCAAACCCCCCCCCAGCTCTGACATTCTCTGTTCTAAGGTTCCTCCCATTGGTGGTATCCATAATTGGGAGGATCTCAGATCGGTGATGACAGAGCTGAGAGAAGCCTTCAGTGGCTAGCTAGTCCAAGCCCTTCATCTTAGAGATGGCTTCAGGCACAGAGAATTTGAGTGAGTTGCCCAAAGTCACCCAGGCAGAGCCGGGATTTTAATTTATGACTCCAAACCCAGCATTCTTTCCACCGTACCAGACTGCCTCTTATAAGCCTCCCTCTAGCTCGGACATTCTATGTTCTAATGTTCCGTGTGCTAAAGACCCTTCCATTCCTACCATTCTGATCTGAAGCAACACTTTTTAGTGTAACGAATGTGGGATTTGTAGCGGGGCTCTTTCCTACCTTGCCTCTTCTATTTACCACCTATATGACTTTGGTAACATAACTCTCATGCCCGTGGACTTCACGGTCCTCTGCTATGAGAAGATCGGAAGGTCCCCTTCCAGCCTCCAATCCTACAATATTAGTTAGTGGCAGGCATGAGCACAAACTACCATCCCACAATGACGACAACAACAAAATTCCCTGAAAGGACAATCGTGCCTTGGGAGGAGGGAACCCAAGCAAAGGTCTCTAAAATCATGTTTTCTGCCAATGGCCTCTGCCAGGGGAGCTCTGTCCCTTTCTTGAAAAACCTCACTTTGCAAGAGTAACGGCCGAGGCCCATCTCCAGGAGGTTGGGACCCACGACGAAGAGGCTGTTCTGAATAGGAATCGTTCGGATAATGGTAACATATGTGCTCTGGTTGGAAGCCCATCTGTGCCCAGGGTTTGGGAGAAGGATGGCGGCTGGCCCAGCATTGATGTCAAAGCAGAACAGGGAGGGAGCGACAAAGAGAAGCAAACGTGGCTTCTGTAGGATATCGGGATAAGCCTGGCAGGAGGGTCCCAAAAGAATTGGGGTCACAACCTATACCTTCCACCTTGGTGGAGATGGGAGTGGGGGGTGGGGCTAAAAAAGAACAGTAATAATTTTGTTTGGATCTCTGATTTCATTTCATTAAAAGAAGACACCCTCCACCCATGAAGGTTGGTACCTTCTCTGCAACTTAACAGTCTGAGAGAGTTGCCAAGGGGAATTAACAAGTGAAGTGACTTGGCCAGGGTCACACAGCAAGTATGTTTCAGAGGTCAGACTTGAACCTGGATCTTCTTGATTCCAAGGCCAGGCCTCTACCCAGTAGGCTACATTGTCTTCACAATATCGATAATCCCTTACACTTATAACGCCCTTGATATCTCAGGGAATCATCAATACCACCCTACCAGGAAGGCAGGCCAATGACTGTCAACCCCATTTTATAGATGAGGAAACTGAGGCTCTAAGGAGTCTCAAAGTCCATTTTTTTAAGCTTATACCTATATAGTATTTTAAGATTTGCAAAGCTCCATCCATACATCATCCCAGGCCTTAGAGATGAGACCATCTCGTCTCCACCCCCTCCCCTTATTTTAAAGATAGGAAAACAGCCTCCCAAGAAATCAAGTAACTTCAGGACACCAACCTCAGAGGTCGCCTAGTCCCGGCCCTGAGTTTTCTAGCTGAGGAAAATCGGGCTCAAAAAAGGGCAAGTGACTCTCCTCCGGTCAATCCCCTGGTGGCCAAGCAGGACCGGACCAGGTAGATCAGGTCCAGGGCCAGCACCCTCTCCAAATAAACAGCCCGGCCCATGCAGCTATTTACCCTATTTTCTGAAATGGGTAATCATCTCGTCAACCACATCTTGAAGGAGGAAAAGAACCTAATTGTGTGAAAATCAAGCTACTTCCTTACTCTGGCCTCAATGCCCGCCCGGCAGCTCCCAGAGTTAGAGCACAAGTCTTCGGTGAGGTTTTTGCTCAAGGGAACTTAACAAGGCCGGTGAGGAGGGAGGGGAGGGGGGGGCAGAGGAAGCTACAAAAACTGGGACACTGGTTTCGAAGGGATAAAAACAGATCAATTTCCCTCCAAAGTTTCCAATGAAACCCGCTCCTGTTTGGGGAAAGAATTTCATTAGGGTAAAAATATAATATAAAAATACCCATTTAGAAAGGATGTGCTATTAATTCCTGGCCCTCGATGTGGAGGGGAAGATTGCATTTTTATCTAAATGGTTTTTCTGCATAAGCCATTTACAATATTCTTTCACGGCTCCGTAATAGGCCCCGCTGCTATTAGAACTGGGGGCAGCCCGACGGCTGAGGGCCGGATCGGTCTTCAAGCACTTTGAATAAATAAGTCCTTAAAATCTATTCCAACAGCGACTTCGGATGCAAGACAGAATGCTCTGCTTCTGCTTCTTCTTTAAAGGACGAAACAAAAACTACTGAAAAGACCTCTGGGAGCATGTTGGGGAACAGAGTGGAAAGGGAATAAAATGGTTTAAGTTTGAGTCAGATCTTCCTGATTCCTTAATCAGCTAAGAAACCATGGGCACATACAGATGTTCGTCCACACTGACCAAGTAGTGCAAGAGTGTGTCTGTGAGCACACACACACACACACAGAGTCACTCTCTCTCTCTCTCTCTCTCTCACACACACACACACACACACACACACACACACACACACACACACACAGAGTCATATCCTCACCACTGCCGAGGCTTCGGGAACCTTCCACTTTCCATGCTACGTGGAAAGAATGAAAAGCGATGCATGAAAACAAAATGTTTTTTTAAGCGATCGAACAAACACGTCGGCCTGAGATTTCCCCACTTCAGTGACATTTCTTCCCCCATCCCACTGCAAACCATCTATTTGAAAGGAGGATGGGGGAAACGGAGCGGGAGTTAAACAAGACTGCTTTCAACAAAGTGACCCCAAGTTTGGGTGCCCTGGCCTTCATCGGGCCAAGCCGAGAAGCAGAAACACATCCCGTTGAGAAGTAGCAACACTGCTCTGGGCAGAAGGTTGCCAAACCGGACCCTCCCTGAGATGGGACACCGGCCTGGAAAGGGATCAGTTCTGAATGCCTTCAATTCTGCCAGAATTCCAGAAGTTTCAAAACACTATCTGCACGTACGTTTCTCTCTGGCTCAAAAAAAAAAAAAATCTCTCTGTTGACTCTACACCAAGCACACTGGCTAGCCAGATCCATTTAGGAGAGAGACACAAGCACACAGAATCACAAATGTCGGGTGCTGGAAGAGACCTTGGGTACCAACTAGTCCAGCCCAGATCCCAAACGGAAGGCGTACCACAAGAACTAAATAAGCGGTCACCCAGCTTTGTGTTTACAGAGCTCTGGAGAGGGGAGCTCACTAGCTCCTGAGGCAGCCCCCTTCCCAACTACCCACTACCCAAATCTCTTGATTTCTCTGATTTTCCCTTCAGAACTCCCAATGTCCTTGGGTCCTCTTGGCCCAGTGGGGGTAATCTTCAAAAAGAGGAATCTGGAAATATACTAATTACACGGTGTACATAGGTAACAGGTGCCCCCTTTTCTTCTCCCACCCTACTCCCCATCCCCGAGCCCTGGAACCTACTCCACCAGTCAGATTTACTGGCCTGGCCTGTGCCCGGTTTGTAATTACAGGAAACGACTTCTGTTTTAAGGGCTTAGATAAAGACCCTTCCGAATTTAAGGCCAGGCACCAAACCTCCATTACACTTAATAGGCCCACATAAAAAAAAGTAATTGTATCGCCATCTCTCCAAATGTGTGTTTTCTCAGCCCGGGGAAGTTCATTTCTATCTGACTCAGGCCGACAGACTAGCTTCCCCATCTACTTCTTGAAAAGAAAATGGGTCTTTTGGATGAACTCATTTAAAATGTGTATTTTAAAAAAAAACAAACAAACAAACAGGAGAAGCTTCTGAGAAAGTATCTTATCCAGGATCATTATCACCAAACACTCTTCCCTCATACGGCCCCCTCCCCAAATCAACCAATAACCGGAGATGTTTTAATCATCAGTGGGAAATAGAGAGTGACAGGGGAAAAGTTGGGGCCATCAAACTGACACTCTCTCTTCTTTTGAGACCACTGGGGAGAGAGGACATATCCTAGTCTCCAACCTTTGCCAATCTGATCTAGCCGCCACTGGAGCCATCGTGTCCTGTTACCATTTGTCGGAACAGAACGTGAGCAAGTCCCCCCCAACCCCAGCATAAGGCACACACACCCCTCCACCTTTGCTCCTCCTCCAAACAGACATCTTGAGTTTCACTGGCCAGCCTTCCTTCCCTCCATCTCTAGCATGCTCAGGAATACCTAGATGCACATGTAGCCATTTTGTAGATAGCTACAAACAGATTAATAATTTATGTCCTGAAACTTTCTATGGCCCGAGAACAAAGGAAGAAGCAAGAGAAATTTCATTTCTTTGGACATGAGCACAAAGGACTTATGAAGTGGAAAGCCACTTCTGCCAAGAGGATCCCACTCTCCCCTTTCCTCTTCGGCAACAAATTGGGCTAAGGGATGCCTGTCTGCCCGACGCCCTGTCCTGGGAATGAGGTGGAAGGGAGCAATTTGGGGTAAGGGTATCTTGGTGCAGTTACTCCTCCAAGCCACTCCTTATCACTCTAGACAAACAATAAAGAAATGCTCATGAGCTAACTAAGCCCCAGAAGTGAGATTTACAGGGAGGTCCAGGAGGCTTCTCTTTTGAGGCAAAACCCAGCCAGATTTTTCGTGAAGATACAATGAGAGGACCCTGCTTGAGGGAGTTGTTGGAAACCACTTCACTCCTGCAGTATGAGAAGCCCTCAAGTTTGAGTGAGAGGAAACTCTTTGTAAAAAAAAAAATTAATTTCATGCTCAACCTCTGCATGATTGTATATTTGTGTTTCATGGACAACTAGCTAAGACAAACAAAACAATTTGGACATTTTCGCGGTAGAAGGATCATTAAATTGTTCCTGCTTTCAAACCAAATTTGGTCTAAAACCTTCCCCCCACCACCTCCGCCTCCTCCTTTCCCCAATATGAAAAAAAAATGAGGTCTCTCTAATAACAACAAAAGTAACATACCAGGCCATTTAGGAGGTCAGTTTATTTTTAGCCAATTTAGGCCTTGCCTAAATTGATTTGGGGAGGGAGAGGGGAGGTGTCACTTCAAACGGGATGGAAAGGCAGGAGGCCAACTCTCCTCTTTCCCTTTCTTTCCATCCATTCCTGGGCTCTTTGGGAATTCTACCTCTTCATTCAGTTCTTCATTTTATTTCCTTTTCCCCCCTTACCATTCAGAGAGGGAAAGAAGGAATCCTGGAGTGGGAAGATGATCGATCCCAAACTATTCTGTAATTCCAAGTGACTGAGCTTTTCTCCAAGCAAACCAAAGGCATTATCAAAGGTACCCAAGACTGGTCAAGAACATGTATCCCACAGTATATGGTCACCTTGGGAATTCATGGCAGAGAATAGGGCTAGTCAGCAGGTGAAGATTCACCCCTCGTTTGGGGAGTGTATTTTTCCCATGCTCCCTCTGATATTTAAATGTCTCAGGGGTTTGAGTAAGAAACCAGAAGCCTGTCCTCCTGGCACGGAGGTCTCCCTCACGAGCAACTTGGCAAGAGAGGAGTTATTCATGAAGAACTCAGCCAACAGCCCCCCTCTCCTGGGCCCTGCAGTCAGGCCCACCACCATACCCCCCCCAAACCCCCTTCTAAACAGAAACAGTCTCTGAGCACTAACAGCCCTCCACCGAGGGCATCATTTGATGCCTTCCCTCCCTACAACTGTGTATCACCAGACAGATTCACAGAGCAGAGGACCAATTTGAAACCCAGGCAAAAGGCAGTTAAGGGACTGATTCACCTGAGGTCTTGTGGTAACGTTACCACCATTTCTGAAGATATATAGATAGAGTCTGTCTGCTGCCACCTGCCCCACCCCAAAGAACATTATTTATGGCTAGGTACGATCTACCGGCTGCTTGAACAAGGTGGGGGTTAGATAATAAATGTGGGGTTCTTTTTCCCCACACCCTAAATGGAATCATCACCCTCCCCAACAGTTGATGAAGGAGGACACAGTAACCCAGTCAATCTAACAAAAAGAGTACTAGCTCTCTGTTGTTTCAGATCACAGGTACCGTACACCCAGGCCCATGGCCCTCAACACACCAACTCCTCCATGCTGGCAAGACAACACAAATCCATTCCCACCCACACCCACTACAAGCATCATTTCTGCAACCGTCTTGCGGTAGGATGGAAGAATCAAACCAATAAGCCTGGATTGGGCGCCTGAAATTCGTCGGGACCCTGGCCTTGATTTGGTCCAAGCAGGCTCACGCTCACTGGACCAGCAGTCTCATCTAAGAGTCGAAGAGAGAGACAAAGACTAGAGTCTCTGGGGACCTTTTTGTGTTTCTCTTTTTTCAGTCCCACACCATTGAAGACATTCCCACCAAAGAGCCCAAGTGAGCTCGGTTCCTGTGGGGTATTCACGTTTAAAGACACAGTGCCTGGAAAAGGGCAACCTAGACAGTGGCTATGAGGCCTGACTTGGGACCCTGTGCTGACTGTAGAGTCCAGGAGTCAAGACTAGTAGATGGTTGGTGTGTGACTCACTAGTTAGGGGCCAAGTGTTCCCACCATGATCCTGGGGGGATACTTAAAGTTCCTGCAAACAACTTTTTTCCTGTGCCAGCCTAGGTAATTGAAGCTCTGACCAAAAGCCCCCTTCCCCCCACCCCAAACCACATCTTTGATTCAATTCCTTATAGAGCTTTGACATCAAATGAAAGTTAGCTTCACATCAGATCCTTCTTTTTTTTTTTCACTTAAAGAGTACCCTCTTTCAGATGGTTGGGGGTAGGGCGAGGGGATTGAAAACTATTACCCATGAGAAGTAGGAAAAAAGAAATACCAAAGTCTCATATATCCAGGCCATTTTGTTTTTGATGGAATTCCAGGAGACACACTGCACCAAGAAGCAGGGAGAGGGAAGATTTCGCCCAGCTCCTTGGCCCCAGAACACCAAAGTCAATTCCTATTTTCTACAAAGACATGGAAAAGTTAGGTGATCTCTAAGTAAATGTTGAGATTTTCTCCAGCCCTTCCATGTGTAAAAATGAGACCTGTTCCAAGCATCTATCTGTCTGTCTATCTCTATCTCCATCTGTCTTTCTTTGTATTTCTCTCTGTCTTTCTCCATCTGTCTGGTCTATTTCTCTTACCCTCCCCTCCCCCACCATGTCTGTCTGTCTGTCTCTCTTTGTGTGTATCTGACATATTCTTTTCTACTTGTCTATGTATGTCTGTATGTGTCTCTGTGTGTACGTATCTGATTCTCTCCTTCCCCTTCTTCTGTTCACTATGTCTGTCTCTTTTCCCTTCTTTCTCTTTCCGTTAGTGTCTGAATTCCTTTTCCCTTTCTCTTATTTGTGTGTGTACCACTATGTCTCTCTCTTTTCCCTTTTTTTCTGTCTGTCTCTGTCTTTCTCTTTTCCCCTCTTTTTCTCTGCGTGTCTCTCCGACTGTTCTCTTTTTTCCTGTGTATGTCCATATGTCTTTTTCTTTTCCTTTTCTTCCTGTATGTCTCTGACTGTTCTTTCAATCTCTCTCTGTCTCTTTCTCGTTCGTCATCTTTCTGTGTGCATCTCTCTGCTGGCTCCCTTTCCCCCCCCTTTTCTGGGTCTGTGTGTATCTCTCTCTCTCTCTCCCCTCCCACCCTCATCCCTGCCTTTTTCTAGCTTTTCCAAAAGAGAATTTCGACAACTCAGTCATGGGATCACTGTCAGATAACCAAAGGGTCACTTTTGGTCACTAGATCCTTAGGCTAGCTTCCAGAAGGAATCCGATTTTCATACTGGTCCGTCAATTAAAAGAAATCCCGGAACTAGGCAAAGTCAGAGAGAAATCAAAGCAGCAGAAACCACAGATATACACAACACAACACAGCACAACACACACGCAAGCTTTTAAACTCCCAACCAAAAATCAGGCATGCCACAGAAACAACACATTTTCTAAGAGCAGCATAGAAAGGAGAGACAAGATGGAGGCTGGAAATAAAGCACACATTTGATTATATCGGCGAGGAAGAAAATATGAACACCTCATCCACCACCATGAGCTTCTGTCTTCTTCAATCAGGAGAGCAAACCATACAAGCCAGCTTTTCTCTGTTTTGTTTTTAATTGCGGCAGGGGGCAAGGGGAGGGGGCAGTGTTGGAGAGAGATGGTCCCGTACCACCTACGATGTTCTCAATGAAATATTAAAGCGGGGGAGCTCGCTGAAATGAACACACCAAGCTCTCAGGCGGCTGAGTCCCAGGCTCCCACTTAAACGGCATTTGGATCGGAGCTCTGCAGACTAAATCTTCACTCAGCAAGGCTCCGTTACAGGCTAGAAAGTTCTCTCCCTAGTCCGTCTCAAGAAGGAGAAGGATTGGAAAGTAACCTGGTGACAATCACATGGGGCTCCCCAGCCCGGGTGACCAAACAACCCCCCTAACTACAACCCTTTGCCCTCAGTATACTACCATACTGGGGTGTCAATTCTACCCTTAGAGAATGCCACCCGGCATGCAAACATTTTTGATCGAGGCTAAAATCCCCCAATTTGGATGGATTAATTTGGTAGATCAGCACCAAGTGGATCTCAAGGTTCTGAAACGCTTCTTAGCGTTTTTCTTCTTCTACAACATGTCTGGTCAAATGTCATGTCCAGAGCAGCCCTTCATCACCCCAAAGCTCATGAACAGCTGATTAAAATACAGCCTCTCTAAACAAAGCAGTCAGGCGTGTCCTAGAATAATTATACCCCAAGAGGAAAGTGTTTTTCAAAAGTCTCCCCAAAGTAAACTGACTGACCTTTATTCTGCCCTGTTTTTATGCCCGATGTTTTCCCCCTTAATCCTCAACAAAAAGAAAGTTTTGCCCTCGGAAATTGTTCATTCAAAGGCGTCTTCTAATCAAAACTCCAGCGCCAATATGATGGATGGTGAAGACCTGCTGATTAGGGATTTGACATTATCTGGGTCATTCTACAGAGACTCTGTCCCTGACCCTAAAGGGTAGTAGAGGCCATAAGTCACTCTTAGGAAAAGCAGAAAGGACCCGACACTGTCGGCAAGCTCATCCTTGCTTACAAAAATTATGATAGTGTTGGACATTTGCAGAGTGGCAAATTAGCATTGCTCTAGAAGACCTAAACCGGGGGTGGTCTCAGAGAAATTGGCTTGTCCACTGGCCCCCATTTGAGTTGATGCAGTATAGACCCATACAAGCAGATCCACAGAGCCACGTACAAGAACACACATACACGTTCCCCATCCCAACCCAATATGGCATGGGCTGTCCTGGGGTGGCTAGTGGAATGGAATATGCCTCTCTGAAATCCAGCTGCTACCTCCAGTTCCCCTCTGGTCCAGAAGAGCACACAGCCATCTCATAATAATCTCTATTTTTGTCCATCCTTTCCCTTTCATACCATGTCTCACAAAACTCAGACCTTTTCGGTCAAAGCCGACGATGAAGTCTGGATCTCACTAATTTCTTCCTTGCCCTCCCTTTCTAAAAATAACTAGGAAGTAGATTGCTCCAGACAGCCCGATCATTTGTTAAGAATCAGAGTCTTATATGTATGTGAGCCTGTCTCTATCTTCCACCTAGCGAATTACAGAGGGGCACCGTTTCCCTCCGGGTGACTGCTTGTGAAAACCTCGTGTCTGTCCTGGCCACACCATTCCAGTCAGTTCTACGGGCCCTTTATTTTCCTGCCCCACCCCTCCTTCCTCTACATGGCAACAGGTCTGAGCAGAACCCATGCCCTTCCAAAGGGTTTCCAAGAGCCTACACACACACACACACACACACACACACACACACACGACCATCTCTTTCCCATCAAGCACTCAAAATTGCCTGCACATGTAAATACCAATCTCCACACTAAAATCTGTCCACCCCAAGTGGCTCTAAAATTGGAAAGAATCCCCTAAATAAGCATCTCCGGCGAGTTGAAATTCTGACTGCAAACAAGAAAAGTTATGCTAGTCCCACTTCTTGGGAGGAAGAAACGGCGGGGAGTGGGAGTTGGGGAAGAAGGCTGACATAAGAAGGAGAGGGGAGAGAGATCAGTGTGGAATCCAGGGTTTACACAGTCATCTCGGAAGGGCTAATAAATTCCCCCCATTGCCGGTGTCGTATGATAAGACTGAGGTGCTCCCTGAAACCACTTGCCCCTTACACAGGATACAGACTTGACCAAAAAAAGCTTCATTGTTTCCACTTCCCAAATGATGCAAACTGACCCAGTAGGTCAGGCTGCACTCGCAGACAGTCCCCTTCAATATGATTGGCACAGGGCATACCTGAGCAGAGGAAATGATACAGTGGGGTAGGGGTAGGAAAAGTGGGAGAGGGGCCGAATCCCCAAACTGAAGGAGTTTAAGGGCTGAGGACAGCTTTCCCATCGGCGGTCTCATCAAGCCTTCCCAATAATGAAGCACTCCCCCCTCAAGACATGCCATCCGACCAGTAGGAATTATTTATTAAAGATGTATATTTCCTAACAGCAGAGTATATCGCATAACTTCTTGGCAAGGATGGCAGCATTTTCAGTAACTATTAAGAGGCTTTGTGGAAGTTTAAATACCTCTGTCAGGCAAACAAAATCATATCAGGGATCGGCGAATGTCATTGCTAGAAAGAGAAATTAGTTTACAGACAGAGCCTCACTCCTTTCCTAGAAATCTCAATAAAATAAGAGAACCTTTCAATAGTCTAATGTTTCCTTTGCTTTACTGGGGCTGAAGGGAACTTGGGAGAAATGTAAATGAATTCATACTAAGAAAGGCAACTCCCCAAGGGCAGCTCCTTGATCTCCCCTATATGTATAGGGGTGTGTGCGTATATACATACATATATACACATATATACAGGTGTATATACACACTATATAAGGTGTGTATATGTGTACCTATATACACATTTATGTGAATATTTCTATGTTTATATAAAACAATAATAATAAATATTATGCCGAGCTCTAGCTATTTAAAATAAAAGCAGTTGCAAAAATCCAGTGACAGATGAAAGAAAGGGATGACTTCCATGCTGCCCCACCTCCATAGCTTTAAATTGTCTCTGTCCTTTATTAATATTTATTGGAAATGGATAATTGCAGATGTGTGCTGGGCTGGGGGGGGGGGGTTATGCTGGCTGGCTTGTCTGAGAGACAGGTTTATTACTGCAGTGAAATATTAAAGAGCCATGGAACATCAGGAGTAGTTCTGGGGACTGGGCTGGTTAAGTGAAAACAGGATTCCTGCCCCCCCTTTCCTATAAAGGCACCAGAGCCTGATTTGTTTACATCTCTCCTGATTAACACCTGTAAAGCTTTAGGTAGCACAGTTCTCTACTACATATGTCATAAGGATGCAGGGACCTTAGAAATTCTGATGTGGAAAAAAGAATAATAAAACAACTAAGCTTTTTAACTCCTAGCTGTCCAAAGGACCTCACTTCCCATCATTTAAGTATAATTTCAACTGGCCTTGAATTTTCAAATGATCAGTAAAAGGTTCCAAGAGGGATTGCATTAGGGGGGTGGAAGGGGAGGTGGAAGTCAATTCTCAGAATAAGACTTCCAAAATAAATCCATAGGTTGCCAAGCTGGGAACAGCCCTTGGAACTAATGTGGTCTAATGGTGCTGATTTCATAAAGGAAGGAAACTGAGGTCTAGAGAGGGGAAGGGACTTGGCCAAGGTCACCCAGGTAGGAAGTAGCAGAGCTAGAATTCACCTCCCTCAAGTCCTATGACTCCCAATTCAAAGCTATTCCTACAGCTGCCGATTTCAGACCTGTCAGCACTGACGGATGTCTGGCTGGCCTTCGGGAGATGGGTACAAGCGTAAGGCTATGCTGATGGTCCTAAAGAGACATACATTTTGGAAGTCCTCCCTCTCCCCCACCTAGGGGTTTTCTGCTTTGGGGCCAGATACCAGAAGGAGGCAAGAGTTCCCAATGGCTCTCTTCAGATCAATGTAGAACTGTTCTTGAAAAGGGGCCCAATTACTGAACTGCCATCCACAGAAATCACACCAGTTGAGGAGGTGGAAGCGAGTGTTTGGGACTGCTTCAAATTTCTAATCCTGAAAGTCACCCAGGCACTTAATAAGTGTGAATTTACTCTAGGATACAATGAATTTAGGCTGTCTTAAAACAAACAGGCTCATCATAAAAAAGGGAGGAGGAAAAGACTTTTCTCCTTCCCCTGCCCCAACCCTACGAAAATTCAAGGATCTAATGGGATTAAGCATTTCCCCATCTACCCTGAAATCCACCAAAATCAGACATCTTCACAGGAAGGATTTTTCTTAAGGTTGGGGGGGAGAAGGAATATTTTTAAATATAAACAGCTCCCTGACACTTTAGCACTCACTCTATTCAATCACAGAAATCCTTAGAGGCACAAAGCCATCTGTAGACCCCCTAAGTCAATTTTTCCCAGCCCATCTTCCCAAAGTAGGGTGAGTGCATTTCAAAGTGGCCCTGTCTGAGCTTTTGGCATTTCCAGTTTGGGATGTCTGCAACTTAGGAACTACTTTTCCAAAACGGACATGTGCCTTTCTATTTTGTTTATTTTCCTTTCCTTTCCTTTGTCTTTTTCTTTTCTTTTTTTCCCCCTCAAGATCCTCAAGGAAGCCATGACAGAGAAGGCTTTACATTATTGAATCTCATGGGATGTTTGGCTTCAGACTCTGCAGGGCTGTGAGCCTTGGTACAAGTTCCCACCGCATCTCCCGCCTAGAGGAAAGACATGGGAGCCCATAGGAGAGTCTGGGCACGTCTCAGGAGTTTTATACTCCATGCCATCCGGAAGAGTTATTTGGGCCTTCCAGCCTGGGTGTGGATCATTTTGCTAAACACAGGACGGGTATTTTGTCACCAGGGCGGGAAGAATTCCGAAACGGTGTTAATATTTAATCATTCCAGTAGCTAAGTATTTTATAGCGGGTGACAAAATAAAGTAGGTGCTTTTTCCTTGGAGAATGAAGGGTCTTCTCCCTCCTAAGCCTCCAGTGCTAACATTGGGGGTTTCCGGTTGGCATCTTTTCCCCTAAGCAACAGCTAATTGTTGAGAGAGGACCCAGAGATTGCTTCTTGGGTTGTTGGGTTTGTTTTGGTTTGGGATTTTTTGGGTTGTTTTTTATTTTGTTGTTGTTGTTTTATTTTTAAGGACAGGCCCTGACCTTCCACCTCAAGAAAGAAGTCAATGCCAGAGAGAGTGGCCAGGCCTACGATGTTTATCGGGGGAAGAACACAGAGGGCTATCTGTAATGAAAGAGGGGATCTAGCTGTACAATGTAGGCAGATGGGAGCAGCAGGCTCTCATCATAATGAAAAGTTTAATCTTTCTTATTTACTGCCAGGGAGGGAAAAGTGAGATCTGAATGAGATACCCTGGAAGGCTCTGGATGGTAGGTCCAGATGAACCAAGGCCTGACACAAACCCAAATTCCAGGCTTTATTGAGAAGAAGGTTCAGCTTCTTCCTTTCCCACATCACAGAGCAAGAGACAAAGAGAGCCAAGGGACTGGGGTCCCTTCCTGGCCGCTGACGTTCACTGGCTAAGCTCAGCAGCTCCGGAGCTAATCCCTGAGGACAATGCCAAGGATAGAACCCAGTTTTCCTTTTTTTGGGGGGGGGATGGGAGTGGAATAAACCAATACCACCAGATTTTCTTTCCAAAAATAAACACCTCAATTCCAGGCAAGGGACATTTCTTTAAGGACATTTTTCCTATCAGAGGTCATTTCATTTTTTTTTCCTCCTGAAACCCCAAAGGGGCTTTTTAAAAAGAAAAGGTCCTACAATATCAGCCCATTTGCTTATTCCACACAAGAAGGCAGGAAAAGATGTAAATGACTATGCGTATTTCTCCATTTAGTTTTTTGTCGTCTCCCAAGCCAGCCTGGATTTTTAGAACTTTTCTCCCCCACACCTGACCCCCCCCCAACCATCTTTGCCAATCTGCTTTTAATGATTTGAGGAGAGGAGGAAGGGGGAGGGGCATTTGTGCCAAGGTAGAAGTGACAGGAGCTGTGATTTGTGCTAACTAGCTATTGATCCAGCCCAATCGAGATGTTGTGTACAAGAAAATAAACGAGAAGGGGCCAGGGAGGACGCTTGTGTGCAACTCCATTTAAAAATGGAAAAGAAGAGAGGAAGGCCCCAAACAAAACCAATTTATGTCCTTGCTTGGGTGAAGCCTGAAGAATACTGATGGGCACCAGCGGCTGCTGTGCATGCTAAACACGCCTGGCTCCGGCTCCCAGGGAGAACGTCCTGGGCTGGGCATTAACCAGGAACAAAGACGAAAACGGCAGGGACCGGCCATTCATGCTTCAGAAAGCCCAAAGAGGAGAGCCAGCAGGAGTTGTGCTGGGCCACCTAAGTCCCATTTTCTCTGTGCCTTTTACCTAAAGGCTACTCTCATCTAGAAGGGAGGAGGGGTGCTCAGGAAAAGGGGAAAGCAGCTAAAGGATGAGGAGAGAAAGAAGGGGGAAATAAGGAGGAAGAGAAGAAAAGTGGGAAGAGAAAGAAAAAGGTGAAGAGGAGGAGGAAGAGGGAGGAGGAGAAAGAGAAGGAGGAGAAGGAGGAGGAGAAGAAGAAGAAGAAGAAGAAGAAGAAGAAGAAGAAGAAGAAGAAGAAGAAGAAGAAGAAGAAGAAAGAGGAGAAACTTGATGAGGATGAAGATGAACAAGAATGAGAAGAAGAAAGAGAACTAGGAAGAAGAGAAGGAAAGGGAGCTAGAAGAAGAATAGAGGAAGAATATAAGAAAAAGGAAGAAAGGAGGAAATAACAAAAAGGAAGAAAAAAGAAATAGGGAAAAGAGTGATGAGAATTAAGGGTGGAGGGAAAGAAGGAAAGGGAAGAAGAAAGGGAAGGAAGGGGGAATAGAAAGGAAGAGAAGAGGGATAAAAGGAGGAAAAGATAAGAAGGTGAATGAAGAGGAGGAAAGGGAAGGGAGGAAAAGTAGGAGGAAGAAAGGTGGATGGGAGTCAGAGAGAAGGGAAGTGAAGAAGAGAAAGAAAAAAGAAGATGTAGCAAGAAGAAGGCAGAGGAAAGAAGGGAAGTAGGAAGAGGAGATGATAAAGCAGGAGGAAAAGGAGGAGGAGGAAGCAAGCTAGATCCCAGTCCAGTAAATAGGGCACTAATGAAGAAAGCATAATAAAGGTGGGTTTAAGCAAGCTGCTTTTTTGCCTGGCTGACAATACTCTGATGAGTGAAGGAAGAAGACCCTGCATATTTTTTTAAATTATGATACATAATTTTAAGAAGTCATTAGCCTTAAAAAATGACCTCATTAAAATAAAACGGAAATCTACAGGAGCTGAAGTCATCTTTAGGTTAAAAAGAACAGTTATCACTTTAACTCCAATGCTTTTCCATTTAAGGTCTTTCCCCCCCTCAACTTATAGACTCATAATGGCCTCTAGACACTGGGAGACCTATAATGGAAACGAATGCCAGAATTAAACATCTGTCACCCCCGTGCAGCTCCCTAGTGACAAACCCTTGGCCCTCCGTGCTTCTCAAGAATATATACCACGGGTTTTTGCCTTGGAAAAGTTCATCAGTCTCAGCCACCAACACCCCTTCTCTACCTGCCCCCCTCCCCAGGAACAAAAAATGTCCAAAAAAAAAAAAGCCAAAGGAAATCCAGGGACAGTTGTGGGAGCCCCAACAGGGCTCTGGATTCTCAATGAATAAGCCAGGATAGTAACAAGAGACAAAACAGCTATTCATTATAAGAGCAACTGTCAAATTAAGGAGGGTCTCAGAGATATGCACAAGGGCTTGCAACTTCTTTTTACTTCTTTCTTTCTTTCTTTCTTTCTTTCTTTCTTTCTTCTTCCTTCCTTCCCTCCCTCCTTCCTTCTTTCCCTCCTTCCTTCCTTCTCTTCCTCCTTCCCTCTTTCCCTCCCCCTCCCTCCATTCCTTCTTTGCTTTCTTCCTTCCCTCCCTTCTTTCTTCCTGCCATCCCTTCATCCCTCCCTCCCTCCCTTCCATCCATCCTTCCTTCCCTCCTTTCCTTCCTTCCTTCCTTCCTTCCTTCCTTCCTTCCTTCCTTCCTTCCTTCCTTCCTTCCTTCCTTCCTTCCTTCCTTCCTTCCTTCCTTCCTTCCTTCCTTCCCTCCCTCCCTCCCTCCTTTCCTCACCTCAGGACACAGATGAGCAGGCAGGAATACAAATGCCAGTCATTGGGGAGGGGGGAGTTGAAGGAGGAAGGAGGTGGAAATTCACACACACACAGCTATTCCAGCCTCAGACCAACTAGTGCACTGGTGTAGAAAAGGGTAGGGTCTCTACCATGACTTGGGGAAGGACTTGGAAAGCTCCAACCTCCACCTAAGTGCAGCAACCCCCCCTAACTCCTGCAAAAGTTGCTCCTGAGTTGAAAGAGGGAGGGGGAAAGCCCTCCAGCCCAGAGAAGACTTTGCTCTACCAGACTTACAGCTGCCCCTCTGGGGCCTGAGGGCTGGGGTGAGGTTTGGTATTCACTTTCTCTGCTTCCTCCTCCCCCTACCCCCAAGCCACAATCTGAGCCTTTTCCTCTTGGCTCCCTCCAACCCAAAATTCACCCAAAGGTGGAGGGGGGGGAAGGTGGAGGGAAGAAGAGGAAATCCCTCAAAGCAGCAGAGAAGGCCTATCCCCCACAAGGCATCACCAGTGGAGCCTAAAGGTCTCTGGGATGCCCCTAAGCTTTCTGGGTAGATCCCAGCTGGAATTCAGGGAATGCACTAGCAGTGTGCCCTCTTTCCCCGGCGGGATAAGGGCACCTGCCCGGATGGGAGGAGGGGAGGCTCCCCGGGAGCAGGGTGACAAGCTAGGCCTCCCAGTCCGACACCGGGGGAAGGACAGGCAGACAGGGGTGGAGGGAGCAGGGGGAGGAGGAAGGCACGGTACCTCTACCTTCTTTGCTGACTGGGTTCTGGGACTTGGGCTTCTCCCAGGGCGCCAGTGTCTTGTCATCCTCGGGGCCGTCCAGCAAAGCCTTGTCGCCCGGCATGTACCAGGTGGAGCTGTGTTCAGCCATCAGGGAGTCCAGGTCTATGGTGCTCATGGCGCTCTTGACCGCCTCGGGGCAGCAAGCGCCCAGCTCGCTGTCTCCGTTCTGGCCCCCGGCGCATTCGGCCTTCTTGCCGCCGCCGCCGCCGCCGCTGCTCCCGCCGCCGCTGCCCCCGCCCTTGGGCCCCAGCGGCTGGTCCTCCGAGATGCTGAACTGCTGCCGCTGCAGCTGAATCTGCGCCTGGAGGATCTCCAGCGGGTGGATCTCGTCTTGCGGAGACGTGCTGCTCGTCGGGGTGCGAACCTGCTCTAGACCCGGCGTGCCGGGATGGGCCGTTCCGCTGCTGCTATTCAGGCCGTAGCTGTCTGGGGTCGAGGTAGAGGTAGTAAGGAGACCGCCTAGGCCCGGGGCCGCTTTCTGTCCGTGCTCCCCGGCCGGGCCCCGGGGGATCTTCGGGGAGCCAGTAACCAGGGGGCTGCGGCTGGCCTTGGCCAGGGCCGGGGCCGCGTTGTCGGAGCTGGACGATACCTCGTCCTCGTTGGCATAGCCCGTGCTCACCTCGTCAGCAAAGTCCCCGACGTGGGGGGAACTGCCGGCCGACTTGGCCCCGCTCTGGATACCGCTGTCCAGGGACGACATGAGGTCGGCTTGGTCGCCCAAGAGCAGCTCGGCCCCTTTGCCCCACGACGGAGAGGTCAGGGCCTTGTCGTGGGGTGTGGGCGCCCCTCGGGGCTCCCCGCCTGAACTTCCACCGGGAGGGCCAGGCGCCGCCTGCTGCCCGGGGCTCACGCCCGAACCTCCGCTGTCCGCGGCTGCAGCGGAGAACTTGTCGAAGAAGGTCCCGGGACTCACATGGCCACTGTCCCGTTTTCTGCGACCCCGGCCCCGCCCGCCTCCCCCGGGCACCGGTTTGCCATCGTTGCCCGACGTGGCCTCAATGGTGTAATTGGGGGACAGGCTTGTGCCGTCCCCTGGGGCGGGCGGGTTAGGGGGGCCCGGGGCTTTACCGCCTCCGCCGCTGGTCCCTCCCGGGCCGCCGGGCCCCGGCCCCCCCGGCGCAGTTCCGCTGGGGAAGTAATCAGGGCCCGAATTCCCCGCGCCGCCACTGCTGCCGCTGCCCCCACCGCCACCGCCCACCGCCCCGTCGGAGTCGGTCTGGCTCAGTTTCCTCTTGCTCTCGGGCTGGTTCTTCTTGTTGAAGGTCACGTTGAGGTTGGGCGCCCCGAGGCTGGCGATCATGTTTTGGCAGGCGGTGGAGAGGGCGGCCAGGCAGCTCTGGCCGAAAAGGTTATCCTTGGAGTTGGGTTTGTTGAAGGACCCCAGGCTCAGGGCGCCCAGTTTGCTGGCCGAGGCCCGCTGGCTAGGCTGGAAATCGGGTTGCGGAGGGTAGGTGCCCCCTCCTCCGCCGCCCCCTCCGCCGCCGCCCGGGGAGGCGCTCACGCCGGGGTTACTCAGTGGGGTGGCCTGCCGACTGGTCCCGCCGAACGGGAAGCCCGGCTGGCCGCCCAGGGGGGGCGCCGTGAAGTCGGGCGGTGGTGCTCTGCGGTCCGAAGGTGTGCTGGGCAGGCCCACCCCGGCTCCGGGAGACTGCAACTGGCCAAGGCCACCGAGACTGCCCCCGAACTGGGAGTGCAAGCCGGGCGAGTGGAGGGCAGGCACGTGGCCTTCCCCGGGCATCCTCAGCGATTCTTGCAATCCTAGCCCAGCCACCCCCGGTCCCCGAAAGAGCATCCCAGAGCCGCCCTGTGCCAGGCCCAGTTCGTGGGGACTACCGTCGGGGGGCAAGTTGGAGCCACCCAGCCTGCGAGGCAGGAGGTCTCCAGGTGGCGGAGGAGGCGGGTGGGGCCCAGGGAACCAGGCGCTCTCTTGTGCCAAGTGGGGGTTCTGCGGATCGAAGTTCCCCAGGCGCCCAGCACCCCCGCCCCCGCCGCTGCTAGCACCCCCGCCGCCACCGCTGCCGCCGCCACCGCCGCCCTCCCGCTCAAAGTTCGCCTGGGCCAGACCGGCCACCGGCCCCCCGTGCACCAGGCCACTGCCTGGCCCTACGTCCCCGGGGTGACTGAGTGGCTGCAGGCCCGGCTGACGCAGCCGCTGCTGCTGCTGCTGCTGCTGCTGCTGGGTGCGGGACGCCATCTGCTTCATCATGAGGGCCGCGTTCTGGCGCTGTTGCTGCTGCTGTTGCTGCTGCTGCTGCTGCTGCAAGGCCTGGGGGTCCGGGCCCGGGTGCTGCAGGGCTGGGCCCGGGGGGAAGCTGTCGGGCACTGGGGGTGTAAAGTCTCCCGGCAGGCCCGGGTAGGCCGAAGGGGACAGGTGGTTGTCCAGCGCTCCGCTGTGTAGGCTGCCATTCCACGAAGCGCAGCGGTCCACGGTCGGGGTGCTGGGGAAGTCGAACCTCGCCCTCTTGGCCACGTTCATATAGGGGGCATCGAAGTGTTGCAGTCTCTGGTTTGGCGCCTGCGGCTGCTGCTGAGGAGCAGAAGGAGGCGGCGGATGCTGCATGGAAAAGACCGGATCGGAATAGGGGTGCATGCTCCTGTTCTCCAGTCTGTGGATGGGGTATTCGAATTGGGCGTGCTGGTTCTGGAGGATGGGCCCACCGTCCTGCAAGCTGCCGCTAGCCGGGTTGGCCTCAGCCTGGGGCTGCCGGGGGATAGCCGGGGGGCAAGAGTTTTGTCTGGCCAGCAAACTCGGCTGCTGCTGCTGCTGCTGCGGTGGCGGCGGCTGGGGCTGCGGCTGGGGAGGAGGGGGCTGCGGCTGGGGAGGCTGCGGGGCCTGTTGCATGAGGGGGTGCCTGGCTGTGTTAACCCCGGGTTCCATGCCCACTGACATTTTCCGGGCCCCTCCAAACCTCTCGAAGAACACTCCGCCGCCGTGCTGCTGCTGCTGCTGTTGCTGCTGCTGCTGGGGATGGATCTTGGACATGGCCACCATGCCCGGGGCCCTGGGCAGGGCCGAGGCTCCCGGGAAGGCGCCCCCGGGCACCTGTCTGCCTGTCCCATAGTGAGGCAGCTGGCCCTCGGACTCCGAGGGAGAAAACACTGGCAGATCAAAGTGTCCAGAGGGCCCATCGCCAGGGTAATTGTATTCCAGGGACTCGACGCCCCCTTGGTTGGCCATCCTGCGCGCCTCCAGGCTGTGGGAATCCGAGCTGCTGGAGGCTGGGAGGCCGTGGAAGGAGGCCGCCCGGTTGGGGGACTGATCCAGGGGTAGGCATGGGGCAGGGACAGCGTGGCCCGAGGGTCCCGAGCTGTGGTGTTGAAACTCGGGGATGTTGCCGGGCCTCTGCTGTCCGAAGCCTTCACCCCCCTGGGTCTCCGCCATGTGCTCGTAACCCTCAGCGAAGCCAGGCTGGTTGCCTAGGCCACCCCCACCGCCGCCGTAGCCCAAGAGCCGGCCTCCGTGCAAGCAGGAGGCCCCGGGATCCGGGCCTGCGAAGTTGCCGCCGAAGTGGGGGTGGTGCTGGTGAGAGTGGTGGCCGCCGGGGTGGCCGTGGTGCGGCTGCTGACCGCCGAAGAACCCGTGCACCGGCTGTGGCTGCAGGCCCCCAGCATGCAGCTCGGAGTGGCCTCGCCCGTGGAAGCCGTAGGGCTCCCCGGCCATGCCCATGTTCATACCCAGGAGAGGGGGCTCACCCAGGGCGCCGATGGTCGGGTCGGCCGGCCCCCCCGCATGAAAAGCCGGGGCTTTGAAGTGGCCGTTCATGCTCAGGCCGGGCTCGCCAAAGTTTCTCTCGCCTTGGCCAGCGTTTCTGTTACTGATCGGAGGCTCAAACTGGTCCAGGCCAAACATACTTTCGGGGGAGGGGGGAGAGGGTCAGAGGGCGAAGGAGAATCAATAGGGCATGACAGCCTGTTTCTCCCTGCGCGCCTCCTGCCAGCAACTCACTGTGCCCCCGGGACCGGCGCTCCGAGGCGGCTCCGGGCGCGCTCAACTGGGTGAGGGCGCAGTGCGCGCCGCCACCTCGCCCTGGGGCCGGAGCCTGGGCCGGGGGCGTCGGGGATTTGGGGCTGGGTGGGGGTCTCCGCTCCTCACCCAATGGACTGCCTCAGCCGGAATCCCGCGTGCAGGGTTCACATCTTGCAGAGTGGTAAGGCCTCTAGGGGGAGAGCAGCCGGCCACATGCCCCGGGCGGTTCGCACGGAGACGCGTGGGTCCTGGGAGGGGGGAAAGGGGAACGGGGAAGGGGTGGGGGAGCCGGCCCGGGGGCCGCAGCGGCTCGGAGCGGGAGGCAATCAGGACCTCGTACCGAGACCAAAAGTAAAGTGGGGGGAGGGGGGAGGGGGAGGGGAGAAAAGGCAATCACCTTCTCAAGTCCAAATTGCTTGGGGTCCGGAGAGATGCCGCCTGCAGCCCAGCAGCAGCAGCCGAAAGGCCCCGCGAAGGGAAGTCATTCAGAGCAGGCTAGCGCTGGAGGACAGAAGGTCCCCCTGCCGGAGTCTCCCGAGCCCCTGCTGTCCAAATCTTCGCCGGCCGGGGCGGCTCGGATCCGCACCCCGCTCTCGCCCAGACCGCGCGGTTCAGGCTGCCTCTGTTCTAGGGGATCCGGTTGGTGGAGGCTCCGCTCCGCATGGCGTTGGGGGCCCCGAGCCGGGTTCGCGGCAGGGCTGGGACGTGCCGAGGTAGTTCCGCACCTGGGGCGGGTGGCTTGGGGCTGCTGGCTCTGCGGACTGCCGGGCTCGCGAGACGGACCCAAGGGCCGGGATGGGGGGCGCGGGCGAACGTCCGGACGCCTCTCGCTCTGTGGGGCTGGGTGCCCACCGCTCGGAGCTGGCGGGGCGAGTGCCGTGCCGCACGCAGACGCTCCGGGTGCCGGACACCTCAGCCGCCTCGCCTTCTTTTCCTTCAGTCCTGCAATCCCTTCGCTCGCTCCCCTTCCCTTTCTCCACCGTTGGTTCGGGACTCGGAGTTTGGCTGCACTCGCTCGCTTGACTGCCCGCTCCGGCTGCTGAGGGGAGGGGGAGAGGTGGCTCTTGGGCTCTCCGCTGCCCGGCCTCTGCCCCGAGGTGCTTCCGAGCCTCCACTCCCCCTTTCGAACTGGGGGGGGGGAAGGGGGATTTGAGGAGGGGTGGGAGGCACAGACCCGATGAGGGGGGCTGTGGCGCGTTGTGCTCTTCTCTCTGGGCTCGGGGGAAGGGAGGAACCTAGGGCCTTCGCTCCCCTCTCCCGGCTGGGGGCGGGGGGGGGGGGCCTCGGTGTGGGGCGCTCCGAGGGTCTCCCTCCGCTCCCCTCTCTCTGTCTCTGTCTCTCGCCCTGCGCTCGGGAACCAGCAACAAGTTTTGCATTTCAGCAATCAATTTCAGCCATTAGGTCTGCGCCAATCAGCGGGACGCTAGCTCCGGGCCCGGGGCGGGGCTCACTCTTAAGGTGGTCCGGAGCTGAGGCCGGGTAGCCAGCCCCCGCAGAGAGCCGGTGCTTCCCCCCCATACACTCCACCCCTAGCCACCTCCCCCCATCCACTGCCAGTATCCCCAGTACCCTCAGCACCTCGGACCTCGGGGGCCCCGGGTGGGGGGTGGGGGTGGCCAGGGAGCTGGGGGGTGGGGGGGGGAAGGGGAGAGAGTGAAAGCAGGGGACTTACGGGAGGAAGGAGGAGGGAGAGGAGGGCTTTGTTCGATTTCCCGTGCAGTGCCCCCCACCCCCTGCCCCCCATCTCCTCCCCACCGCCAGTGATCCGGAGCGGGACTCACCAGGCTGGCTGGAAGTGGGGAGGGGGACCGTGAGGGAAAAAGGTGGGGAGGTGGGCGACCATTCGGGCCGAGTGGTGCGGGACGCCTAGACAATGGGGTCGGGAGGCAAAGCCCCGGGACGGCCTCGGAAAGTCGCCAAGTGGTGGCTGGAAGCGGACTGCTAGCCCAGGCCGACGCTCTTCCCGGGAAACAGGGCGCAGGGCTGTAGCCCGGAGCGACCCCGAGGGCCGGGACCCGGAGCCGAACCAGCTGCTTGCGCCCAGGGATTGGTGCTCAAGTTAGCCAGTGCAGCTGGGGCGGGGACGCGTTTTCCCGTCCCAAGACGAGTGTTGGGGCAGCAGCCGGTGGAGGGAGGGGGGAAGGCTAAGAGGGAGGGGGGGGCGCGGGTATGTTGCAGAGAAACACCTTGAAGTTTGGGTGCCCGGGATCGATCCCCTGCCCCCTTCACTGGGGCGTAAAAAATCGTTGCCGCCTCGGGATCCCCCCCGCCCAGTCACTCGCGGGCCCACGGCACTAGAAGGAGTGGCCCCTTCGGGTTCAGGTCCGCAGCCGCAGACCTGGCGTGGATTGGTGGGGGGGTGGGGGGAGAAGGAAAGGGGGAGCCTGGCTGGGCCAGGACCTCGCGGTCCTCAGTGAGCCTACCGGAGCACTGGGGTTCCTGGAACAGCCGGGACCCCGACCCCCGAAGTCCCCTGCACAGAGGCGCAAAGTTCGGGCCTGCTGCCCCGCAGGCGCCCTTAGCGCTCCAGAGCAGTCTCTAGTGCGGCGAACCGGGCTTGTTCTCCAGGTCCGATGCCTGGCGGAGGCTAGGCCTCCTTAAGAGCTCAATTAGTCCAGAGGGGCTAAGGAGTGGAATTGGGTTGTGATACCAGAATCAATAGGTGTAATTTAATATCGTCTCTGCTCTTTATGAAATATTTATCCCAATAATCTTAGTTAAAATGTTTAGCTCTTCTTGATCTCCACTGGGGCTGAAGGCTGCCCTGCAGTCAGTGGTTGGAGGTGATGGGGGGAGGGGGGAGGGGGGAGGGAGAGAGAGAGAAGGAGGGAGGGAGGGAAAATCCTCTTTCCTGAAGATAGCAGCACCAGGCTCTGTCACTAAGACTCTCACATCCCTGGAAAACTTCGCTTGAAATGCCCCATCATCGCCATTAAATCTCAATACAAATTAAACATGGTAGATAAAAATGCTCCCCCCGTGTCCCCGCCACCCACCAGACCCCAAAGGGTTTATCGCTCAAGTCCGCCCAGCGCGTGGAATCCGAAACTGAAATCAACGTTATCAAAAAGCCAGTTGGCTCTGGAGCCCATTTACAAACACCGCCTCCGATGCAACGCTAACACAACAAACCCACCGGGCGCTAGGGCGATCCACAGGCGCCCCTCCCAGGAGGCCGCAGCAGAGCGGCCCCGGGGTCTGAATTCCGCCGACACCTAGCGCTGGAGGTTAACTTTGTTGACAAGGAGAAGTGCTCTGGCCGGAGCTAGGCCGCAGAGCCACCAAGTTTCCTTGGGAAAAGTCTCTGGGGAGGTGGCCACGGTGAAGGGGCGCACAGTTTTACAGCCCGAGGGGGAATAGAGTAAACTAAGACCGGGGCGCTCCCAAATTCAGCTCGGGTGCCCAGTGGTTCGTGAGTGTCCAGAGAGGTTTCTTTCCCTCCTCACCCCCACCCCTGAAATTAAAAATTAAAATCACCGCGCACCCCCAAATCGAGCTTCATAAATAAATGGCCAGAAGAGAAATGTGTCCTGGGTGGCAGAGTTTTAAAAGGATTTTTTTTTTTGCAAGATCAGGCTGTTGAGCTGTGATTAAATATTGATTTTATGTAATTAGTTTTCATGTGAACTATCCTCCTTGCTGATGGCTTAGAGATTTCAGAACTGGGAAAGAAAAGGAATCGGACGTGGAAGTTATTCGTTAGCGCAGTGACAGGAGAAGCGGCCTGGGCGCAGGAGAGCGCCGGGCTGGGATGGGAGGGAGGAGCCTCTGCAGGCCTAGGGAAACCGAGATAAAGGGACAAGCTCTCGGCTGGCGGCGCTAAGGCCCACCTTCTCGCCCCTCTCGCCCTCCCCCACTCACCCACCCCCGTCCGCTGCCTGGCCTGGCAGCGCTCTTAGTGTCCCAGAAGGCAATCCCTGGACAGGAATCCGAGCGACCCAGAAGGCAGTCGTACAGAGAGGGGGAGGGGATGGTGCGAGTGCGTTTCTCCTCTGTGTGTGTGTGTGTGTGTGTGTGCCTCTGTGTGTGCGCGCGCGCGTGTGTATACGTGCACAAGGGCCTCTGACAGGGTGGGCGCAAATGGTGGCCACTTGCCCTATACCCAAGCTCGAGTGTCCAAGTCTGTCTATATCTGCGGAATGCGCCAGGCTCAGAAAAGACATGTGTGAGCGCGTCTCCATCAGGTGTGTGTCCATTTCTCCCGAGCGTAGGAAGGATTAAAAGGGAGCATCTCGTGGTTCCCAGGGGAGAGAGAGGCCCGAGATGAGCGCCCATGCCTGGTGCCCGGACTGGCTTGATGTGGCCACGAGAGTCCGAGGGTGTGCATGAAGTGGAGTGCCCCAGAGTGCGGAGGTGTGTGCACTGAAGCGAAAGTCTTGCCTTCTGTCCATACAATCTGAGAATCTCAAGATCTTTTTGTGTGGCCTTACTGGCTTCCCGAGTGGCTTCCTGTCCATTGAGAAAGCGGGTGTATCCAGAGAGTATGGAAGCCTGCGTCACCGCACGCCATGGGTAGGCTTCCATTTATGAGATATTTTTATATGGCCCTGTCACAACGTGTGGGTCTCTTGTTTCTAAGCTTAAGGGCGTGCTTCTTACGCTCTTGTCTGTCACAGAGACCCAGGTGAGCATTTGTGCCGCGGTCCCTCGATAGGGGTGTGTGTGTGTGTGTGTGTGTGTGTGTGTGTGTGTGTGTGTGTGTGTGTATGTGTGTGTGGAGGGGGAGGGGGAGAAAAAGGGAGAGAGAAAGAGAGCGGAAGGAGGGGAGGGAGGGAGATGTGTAGGGATGTAGGGTTTTGGTTTTGTTGTCTAGCTGTGTCGGTAGTGGATGTGTTATATTGTGTGTATAGTGTATGTTAGGAAGTAGCATAAATAAGTAAAAGATGTGTTATGTGGGAGAAGGGGTTATGTGTTGGTAAGAAGAGGTGAGTGTCCTGTTATGGAGTGCTGTGTGTGGGTTACTTGTGGATATTGGTAAGGGCTGTGTTAATTTGGTGTTGGAAGTGTGTGTGTGTGTGTGTGTGTGTGTGTGTGTGTGTGTGTGTGAGAGAGAGAGAGAGAGAGAGAGAGAGAGAGAGAGAGAGAGAGAGAGAGAGAGGCAGGACTTTGGGTGTGAGGAAGGAGCATGTAGCTGTTGGAGTTGGGGGGAACTATGGGTTGGTTAAGGTTATGCGTTGGTAAGAAGCTAGTTAAGTGGGCATAGGCAAATTTTTGTGTTGGCAAGGAGTGCTATGTGTATTAGGAAGGATTGTGTTAATGGGTGATCAATGGGAATTAGTGAATGTGTATCAGAAAGGGAGTAGGTAAGGGATATATATACATCTGTCTGGGCAGATGATGTGAGCATGTTATTGTATTGTAAGAAGTGTGGTATTAGGAAGTGTGCTAGTAAAGGGTTATGTGTGTCTGTTAGGAAGGTCTATGTGTGTGTGTGTGTGTGTGTGTGTGTAAGAGGTCTTGTGGTGTGTCAGTAAGGAGGTGTGTTGATAGGAGTGTCTAAGGAGCAGGGGGCTTGGGTATTGCTAAGATGTATGTGTTAAGGTGTGTGTGTTAAGGTGTGTGTGTGTGTGCGTGTGTATGTGTGTGTGCGCGCGCGCGCGCCCGCGTATCCGCCCGCCCTTGCGAGTTCAGCCACCAGGCTGGCCAGAGATTTCTTTGGAACGGACACAGTGCCCCCTAGTGCCCAAATGAAACCCCAGTCTCAGCTGCGGGAAGCCAACCAGGAGGTGCCGGCTGCCTCCGAGACTGTGGCGGGTCCTGCCGCTGCCTAACTCCCCCGATAGTAAGCTGGGACAGGGCAGGGCAGGGATCCATGTGGGCCATGAGGTAGGAGAGGAGGCCACTTCGGCCCTGACAGTGCCTCCCTCCCCTCTCCCCAGGCCTTGGGCACCTCAGCAGGAATGAGAGGGGAGGAAGGAGCACTAATGCGTCCCAGCCCCCAGGCCAGGTGGAGCCCCTCCATCCAGCTTGCTGCCAGGACTACCCCCTGAGCCAGGACCCGCTAGGCACGTAGCAGCGACTCCTAGATGTTGGTTAGGATGCTAGAATCATAGCAGTCCAGTCAAAGAACCCTTTGGTTTTACAGATGAATAAAGTGAGTCCCAGAGAGGCTTTGGTTTGTCCAGGGTCACACAGCTCGTAAATGTTTGTCAATAGTCAATAAAGATGTATCAAGTGCCTAGTATGAACAAAGCACTGTGCTGTTTGGGGTGGGATTTGAACCCAGCTTTTCCTGATTCCAAGTCCAGGGCTTTGAACCACTAGTATCAGCCTGAAATGGACTGGTTCTTTCTACTCGCTTTCCCAGCAGGCTCTTAATAAATGCTGGTGGATTGACCAATTGAATGATTGAGAGCTCTATTATTATTATTATTATTATTATTATTTGGTGAGGCAATTGGGGTTAAGTGACTTGCCCAGGGTCACACAGCTAGTAAGTGTCAAGTGTCTGAGGCTGGATTTGAACTCATGTCCTCCTGACTCCAGGGCCGGTGCTTTATCCACTGTGCCACCTAACTGCCCTGTGAGGGCTCTATTTTTTATGGAAGCCTGAGGGCCCCGCAGCTTCCAGACTGACTTCTCTCCCCCCAAAACTAGCCTTGGGCAAATCATTGAACAAGCATTTAAGAGTCCACTGAGAACCACAAGGAGGCAGCTAGGCGGCATTGCGGATGGAGCCTTGGACCTGGAGTCAGGAAGACCTGGGTCCAAATCCAGCCTCAGACCCTTCCTAGCGGGGTGACCCTGGGCAAGTCACTTCACCCTGTTTGCCTCAGTTTCCTCATCTGTAAAATGAGCTGGAAAAGGAAATGGCAAACCACCTCCTGTATCTTTTTTTTTTTTTGCCGGGCAATGGAGGTTAAGTGACTTGCCCAGGGTCACACAGCTAGTAAGTGTCAAGTGTCTGAGGCCGGACTTGAACTCAGGTCCTCCCGAATCCAGGGCCGGCGCTTTATCCACTGCGCCACCTAGCTGCCCCCCTACTCCTGTATCTTTGCCAAGAAAACACCAAATGGGGTCACAAAGAGTCAGACATAACTGAAAGGGTTGAACAGGGTGTACCACAGATTGCTACATACAGGCTATTAAAAAAGACACCCTCTAGGAGCTTATAATTAAGTGAAGGGATACAATACATTCAAAGATAAATAAATAGCTATTCATGAACACATGCATGTATGGACATAACATGTATGTGCAAATAAGTGTAGCTGGATCAGACCTCTGATTTCAGGAGTGTAGGACACATCCTGGTAAATAAGCTATTTCTGCCATGGGCACCTGCTCTGTAACTTAAAATCAGACAAGTACTGCCTCCAGCACCCAGAAGTTAAGTGACTCGCCCAGAGTCACACAGTCAGAAGCAGGACCTGAACCCATAACTTCCTCACTAGGGGAGCAGATCTCTATCTACTACTTGGAATCTAAAGGCTTGGGCTGTGGTCCTGGTTCTACCCCCAGCAAATAGTTTGACTCCTTCTAAGAAAATAGTAAAAATGAACATTCTTTAGACCACTTTGCACTTTACAAATATTATCTCATTTGATTCTCACAACAACCCTGGGTGGAAGGTGTTATTATCAGCCCTATTTTATTTTTATTTTTATTTTTTTACAAATGATGAGACTGAGGCTGAGAGAGGATTAGAGAGTTGCCCAGCTATTGAGTGATGTCAGATTTGAACTCAGAACTTCCCAACTCCACATCGATCCACTATGACATGTGACACCTCCCCCCAACCAATGTGAGCCTGGGGCAACAAAAAAGCACCCAGCTAGTAATCCAGATGAACTTCACTACAGGGTCCTGCTGAGACAGATGCAAGCCCTATATAAGGAAAAACTGCCCAATTAGGAGCACCCCAAAGCAGAATGGGCTGAACCCCTGGACTGTGGGTTCCCTTCCTCTCTAAAGGCCTTCAGACAAAGGCTGGATATTTGATCAGGATCTTGCCAAAAGAATTCTGGTTACTGTAAGGGTCAGACTAAGGGCCATTCTGTGTGTTATCTACAAATCAATCAACCAGCATTTATTAAGCAATTACTGTAGGACAGGCACAATGCTAGGCACTGAAGTTACAAAGACAGAAGAGAAAGCATTCCTACCCTCAAAGAGTGTCTATTCTGTCAAGGGAGACAATATGTATATATACAGGGTAGGCCAAATGTCAAAAAGGGGTCTGATCTTTTAATAACTTTTTGAAAATTGTTTTCATTATTTTTCACCATTTATAAGATTTGATCTTTCACATGTAATGTAAATTCATTTCCTATATACTGTGTATGATGCTATGGTCTTGTAAATTAAGTCCAAAAAGTAAAGAACTTATTAAATCTTCATGACTTTTGGCCCGTCCTCTATAAGAAGATTCAGAATAAATGCGAAATCGAACAAAGTTATTTGGGGGTGGGAGGTATTCTTGGTGACAAAGAATGGAACAAGAGGAGCACCGGGGATGATGTCATCAGAGACACCAGAAGAGAGGTCATGTAGCAAGTTCAAGCCTCAAACAATGGATAGTCCACATGACACTCCATTGGTATCCCCAAGACATTGATCAGTCTAGAGGAAGTCCACAGCTTATTGAAGCAACCCCTTGTGGAGGACTTGAAAAACACCATGGATGAGACATCCACAGATAAGGTATGGGGAGGAGGCACCATTGAAAGAAAGGCCCAGATTGTGAGCTCAAAGACCAGTGGAAATACAGATTGGGCTTGATGGCTTCCCATCTCCCTTACAACTCCAAGTTCCTTTGACTTAGTGAGAAATTCACTTAGGATCATGGGGTTGGACTAAATAAGGTCCTCTTTTTTCAGTTTCCCACAGTTCCCCAAGTTTTATAATTTTTTAATTTTTTTTTTTTTGGTGAGGCAATTGGGGTTAAGTGACTTGCCCAAGGTCACACAGCTAGTAAGTGTTAAGTGTCGGATTTGAACTCAGGTCCTCCTGACTCCAGGGCTGGTGCTCCATCCACTGCGCCACCTGGCTGCCCCCTTGTTTATTATTTTTTAATTTTTTTTTGTCCCCAAGTTTTATTGAAAGACTGATGGCCACAGGGAGAGCACTAGGGAGGTGTCTCCAAGAAATGAAATGTTATTTCTTTGAAGTACATGGTGGGGCAGGGCAATGAGTGTTAAGTGACTTGCCCAGGGTCACACAGCTAGTAAGTGTCAAGTGTCTGAAGTGGATTTGAACTCAGGTCCTTCTGAATCTAGGACCCGTACTCTATCCATTGCACCACCTAGCTGCCCCAGGTCTCTTTTTTAGGGACCTGTAAGGTCACTTCCAGCTCTGGAGCCAGAAGATATGAGTTCAAATCCTAACACTCAATATCTGTGTGACCCTGGACAAGTGGTTTAATTTCTATGAACCTCAGAAACATCATCTGTGAAATGAGAGTGTTGGGCTAGTCCTCTCCAGCTCTAAATCTATGATTCTGTGAACCTCTCAACACCACCACCACCCAGAGTGACAGGGAGCTCACTACCTCAGCACCCTACGCAGTCCATTCCATTGCTGGATCACCATCAACATTAAAAACCAATTCCTTATTTCGAGCTACAATCTGCCTACCTACAGCTTCCGTACCCTTTCAATCGGCCATCACTGCTTGTGATTCTGCCCTCTAGAACCCCAAAGAATGACTATTCGCTGTCAACGTTGAGAGCCAGTCCCCTCAGATGGCAGCTAAGACTGGGTCTGATTTCATTTCTCCTAAGAAAAACTGCCACTCGGGGGAAATAATAATAATAACAACAATAACAACAATAATAAGCTTCATACATTAAACATCACCAGTCATACAATTAGTAAGAAAATTCAAAAGTTCAGCTCGGTTCATAATTATTCAACAAACCTATTCAGAAGGATTTTTTTTTCCCTCTCCCTGCAGCAATCAACTTGGAAAGCTCATTACCACCAAGTCTCTGCAAAACTAGCTCCCTAAACTTTTGCTGGACCAATTATTAGCAAAAGCTCTTTCCATCACATCGTCTACTGTAACATCCCCCCACTGCTCCCCCACCCACACCCTTCAGGCTCCATCGTATGTCAAGATGAAATCCTGTCGGGACGTTTGTCAAGACCGATTTCTACACTATTGTCCCAACAGCCCTCGTCACTGGGGCTCGGATCTGGCTAGCTAACGACTTAGGAACCACAACACAAGGGAGCGATGGTGGCTGGTTCCATTTACCTGGTTTCCAGCGGCAAGGGCGGCGGCCCTGGGTCCCGGAGATATAGTTCCATGAGACAGAGGCTGGAACTCAGGGGAACTGAGTGGAGTCCTACTAAAACCCTCACTGTGGGACCTCAGGAAAGTCCCTCAGCATTTTTGTTTTCAGTTTTCTTTTCTGTAAAATGGGGGTTTGGAATCCGAAGATTTGGCTCCACCACTAATTACCGGTGTGATCTTGGGGAAATTGACCTGTTTTCCTCATCCTGTAAAACGGGAAGGAAGAGGGGGCAGCTAGGTAGCACAGTAGATAGAGCACCGGCCCTGGATTCAGGAGGACCTGAGTTCAAATCCGGCCTCAGACACTTGACACTTACTAGTTGTGTGTGACCCTGGACAAGTCACTTAACCCTCATTGCCCCACGATTTTTTTTAATGGGAATGAAAGACAAGATGGGTTAAAAAGTCTTGTCCAGTTATGGGACAATGGTATCCAACTATCTCAGAGCAATAGATCTAAAAAGGGGGGTCTCTACCTAAAAAAGGGGGGTCTTGACTTTTTTGTTGTCATGGCCCCCTTCTCAGAACCATGTTGTTAAACTCAGGGCACTGGTACATTCCAGTAAAACCTAATACCTGATGGGAAATCTCATGAGCTTGGAGGGAAAGAAGGAAATATGCCTTTATTAAGGGGCTGCTAAGTGTCAGGAGCTTCATAAATATTTTTTCATTTTATCCTCACAAAAATCCTGGGAGGTAGATGTGATTGGCATTCCCATTTTTAAAGCAAACTGAAATGAGAGAAAAGGTGGCTTGCCTAGGGTCACACAGCTCGTAAGCTTCTGAGGCTGGATTTGAACTCAGCTCTTCCGGATTCCAAGGCCTGTAATTTACCTACTGTGCTATCTAGACTCTTAGGAGGTCTGAGTTGCACTGGGCTAAGATTAATCAGTTGTTCCTACTAAATTCAGTATTAATATGGTGAACCTCCTGGAGTGGGGAAGGGGATTGGGGAGGTAGGCACCAGGGGGCCTAAGGAGGGCAAATTAGTCCAAATAGGAAAAAATGGAACAAGGTAAAATTTCTGTGCCAATGAATAATGAATCAACCTATGAATAGGCTCAGCTCTGCCAGCCTGGGCCAGGTGGGGAGACTCAGTTTAAATTTTTAAAAAAAACATTAAAGGAAAGGATAATGTTTATAAATACAAAAAACAAACTTATAGTAGAGTCACTTGTTCATTCTTTTGGGGGAGGGAGGCAATGAAGGTTGAGACTTGCCCAAGGTCACACAGCTAGTAAGTATCAAGTGTCTAAGGCCAGATTTGAACTCAGGTCCTCCTGAATCCAGGGCCGGTGCTTTTATCCACTGCGCCACCCAGCTGCCCCATTCATTCATTTATTTATTATTATTATTTTTTTTTTTAGTGAGGCAATTGGGGTTAAGTGACTTGCCCAGGGTCACACAGCTAGTAAGTATCAAGTGTCTAAGGCCAGATTTGAACTCAGGTACTCCTGACTCCAGGGCCCGTGCTTTTATCCACTGCGCCACCCAGCTGCCCTGTTCATTCATTTTTAACTTCAAAAAGAGGCAGCAAGGCTGAGTCACTTAACCCTCGGTGCCCTGCCCCCCAAAAGAAAGAGTTGGACAGGGTTATACAACTAATAAGTGTCAAGGGCAAGATTTGACTGTTCCCAACTCCAAGTCCATCCCCCCACAAAGTACGATCTAAGCATTACCTCATTTGATTCTCAAAACAACCAAGTGGAAGGATCCTTAGAAAAGCGAATGTTAAAGTTGGGAAGGGAGGCTTAGAACATAGAATATGGGAAAGGAGCAAACTGAGAGAGACCTTATTATTATTAGCATGGAAGAGACCTTAGTACTTAAGAAGGTAAGTGCCAGGTTGTAGCATTGACCAAAGAATGCATAAATATAACAATGACAAAAAGACATAGGTTTATGTGTGGTTTTTGCTCTGTTCGGAAAATGAATGAGGAGTAGGACCACTGCCCAAAAGAGAGAAGACAGAATGGCATAAACAAGGAAAATGGCCTTTGAACTGGAAAGAGTAGGGAGCTGGTACCCAAGGGAAGCAAAGAGATCCCCAGACTGACTTTGATGGATTCTAGTCACAAGCACCACTACATTCCAGGATACTTAAGGAACTAGTTGGGGTAATTGTCCCTGGTGTCTGAAAGCTTTATTGGTTTTTTAATATTACATATATGCATTAATTAACTGATTAAGTTAATTAAAACTAATATAATGAGTAACTTCTGTGAAGCCTTCTTTGATCCCCCTTATTATGAGGGTTCCCCCTCTCTATCGTTCAGTACCTGGCACATAATCAATAAACCAATAAACTCCGGTTGACTCACTGACTAGTTGCCTATCTTACAGTTAACTCCTGTATATTTGTTTGTCAACTACCTTTTTACTCGTTACCTATTTATAACTTTTCTCTCCCATTAGAATGCAAGCTCCTTGCAAGCAGGGAGTATTTCATCCTTTGTCTTTGCATCTCCAACACCTATTACCCTGGGGAACTAACTAGTTTTCATCTCAACCATTTCCCTCCATCTTCTTGAACTCCCTGAGACCTGGCTTTCCCCTAATGACGAAGCTTCTCTGGCAGCCCTTTCTATACCCACCCACCAGCCCCGATAGGGAGAGGATACTCCTCATTGCCCATGACCATGTCCAGCCTCTCCCTCTAGCGCCACGACAGAAAGGAGTTGTCCAAGGTTCCACCACAAATTGGCACCTGAATGAAGACAAGAATGCAGGACTTGGACAGCCTCATTTGCTATTCTCCCCACTGCACCCTGTTGCATTGAGGCAGAACATTTTGGGGGAGGTAGAGGGGAGAGGGCAGAGAAATGAGAGACTTAACTTTTTCAACCACAGCCACGCGGGGGCATTTGAAGTTTTGCAAAATAGAATTCTTGCCTTGGAACATGGCCAGAACACTGGGGTTAACGCTCCAACTCTCAAGCCAAGGGCCCTGGGATGTCTGAGAAAGCAGAAGGGGTCAGGGTCTCTGTGGCAGATTTCATCCCAAAGACAAGACCTCCCTTGCTTTTTCAGATACAAAGTGAAGGCACTTATTCCCTGGGCAGGCACGCTTTGGGGAGCTTTCAGCATCGGCTCCTCAGCCCCCACCCCCCACACTCACCATTTAAATAGTCAGAAGATAAAAATATACAATCTCTCCATCTGACATGGAGCTCTTCAGACTCTCCATCACCAAGACAAGGGCCTTGACATCTCCCGACCACCGACATCCTGGGAGAGGGGGAGGGGATCTGATTTGGAAACGTGGGACTAGAACCCTGGGAATGTGGGCTCTACTCATAGCGGTGCCTCTAACTTTAGGCTGCATGACCCTGACCAAGCGACTCAATTCCTCTGGAAATTAGATGCTTGGGAGAGACGGTCCCTAAGATTCCTGTCAGCGTTGACATTCTGTATCCCATGTCTCCGACATGACCGTGTTCAAAGGTTACTTTGAGCACAAATGTGTTATGTCCTGTGATCTAAGGGCCTGGACAGCCCTCGTATTCTGTGTTCTAAGGTCCCTCCCAGTTCTCACATTCTTTGGTTCATATTCTAAAGTCCCTCCCAGCCCTGACATTCCCTGTTCTAAAAAAGGCCCCTCCCAGCTCTGACATCCCCTGTTCTAAGTCCCCTTCCAGCTCTGACATTCTATGTTCTAAGGCCATTCTCATCTCTTGCCTTCTCTCTTCTAAAGTCCCATCCAACCCTAACATTCTTTGTTCTCTGTTCTAAGGTTTCTCTCAGCTTTGACATTCTGTGTTCTAAGGTCCCTCCCAGCTCTGATATTGTCTGTTCTAAGGCCTTTCTCAGTTCTTGCCTTCTCTGTTCTAAGGCCTCTCTCAGCTCTGATCTTTGTTCAGTGTTCTAAGGTTCCTTATTGAGTATTGACTCCTCTGTTGAGATTTGAAAGCAGCGATAGGGGCAGCTAGGTGGCTCAGTGGATAAAGCACTGGCCTTGGATTCAGGAGGACCTGAGTTCAAATCCAGCCTCAGACACTTGACACTAGCTGCGTGACCCTGGGCGAGTCACTTAACCCTCATTACCCTGCAAAAAGAAAAGAAAAAAAGATGAAAGTAGCGATCTCCTGATGAGGTTTTTGAGTTCAATTTGTCCATCCTGTCACAGAATCCGCTGATAAACTTCCCTCCTTTGATTGGGCTCTAGCTCCAGGGCCCAGGCCTCTGTCCACCCCTTCAAGGGTTAAAGAGGCTTCTGTCCTCATGCAATTGTTGCTTTTCCAAGACCACAGGCCCTATCAGCCTGGTACAAAAGGCCTGATTTAATCCCAGTTGCAGACGATTCACAATGTACTCGCTCCTGGATTTGTAGCAATGTCTGGCTATCAGGTTTCTAACTAATATCCCCAGCATAGTCCCAGCAGAGGCCAGGAACAAAGACCTCTTGGTTATAAATATATTTTTTAAATCCCCAAAGATATTTAGCAGTGCAACAGAGTTCAAACTGCTAAGTGATTCAGTTGTTCTTTAATGAGAATGCCTGAAATGAGGTAGAACTCCCCAGGACTTGGGGATGACCATTGATAAGGAACCTGCCCTTTCTGTCTTGATATAAATAAGGCAGGCTCTTTGTAGGCTTTAATTGGAGTTACAGGCCTGGAGGCTCGGCCTTCCGGCCGTTTCCTTCATCCCCAGCCTTCTTTAAGCTGTTCCTCCCCCCATGCTCCCACACCCTCTTCACCCCCAGAGAATACCCTCCCACCTCCAAACTCTGCTTTATAGCCCTTCCACAGGGCATTGGAAAGATCACAGAATGAGAGTCGGGGGGGCCTGGGACACTAATTCAGTGCCCAACGACAAGTCCCTTCACAGGGTCCTAGAGCTAGGGCTGGACGGGACCGTCTAATCCAAGCTTCCTCCTTTTACAGATAAGGAAACTGAGACAGAGGGAAGTTAAGTGACTTACCCAAACTCACATGGGAAGCAAGCCTCGGAGAAGGGATTTGAACCGAGGGTGTCCAACTGCAAAGACAATGGTCTTTCTTTCCACTGTACTATGTTATCTCCTAAAGTTCCTACCAGCTCTGATACGCTATGTCCTTTCACATGCCAACATCCTATGTCCAGAGCCTTTTGGACTCTGACATTCCCTGTTCTAAGGTCCCCCCCAGCTCTGACATCCCCTGTTCTAAGGCCACTTCCAGCTCTGACATTCTCTGTTCTACTGCCTTTCCTAGCTATGATATTCTGCAATTCTAAATTCTCTTCCAGCTCTAATTTGATCATTTTAAAATAAATAAGGAGGGGCGGCTAGGTGGCACAGTGAATAAAGCACCGGCCCTGGATTCAGGAGTACCTGAGTTCAAATCCAGCTTCAGACATTTGACACTTACTAGCTGTGTGACCCTGGGCAAGTCACTTAACACCCATTGCCCTGCAAATAAATAAACAAACAAACAAACAAATAAATAAGGAAACTGATGCAAAGTGGTGACATGCTATGTCCAAGGTCATACAGTATGGTAAACTATTGTCAGTGAGTCAAGTGGTAGCAATTCTTGAACCCCAGAATCCTGAAAAGAATAGAGGAGGGGCCAGGTGGGGAAACGGGGAGGAGAATTTCCTGTCCAGTTTTGTTCAGGGATTTCCTGCCCTGTAAGATCTCAAGTTCCTAGAGAGGTCAAAGACCCAGTCCTCTGATGAGAAAAAGCTGAGTTTCTGAGCAAAAGAAGTTCATACACATTTTATCTGAGAGGGAGAAGCAGCAAAGGACTGAGCCACAATATGTCAGAGCAAAAGACCTGGACTTCCCTTTCACTACTACATGAGTTCTGTGGAGAGTACAGATGTGATTGGAAGGTGGTCATCTCTCTAGCAAGCTAAAACTTATTTTCCTTCCAAAGAAAGACTTCAAAGTGGTGTTATGAGCATGAGGTCTTATTTAGGATCCTGGGGGAAGGAAAGACTTACCAGAGAGGTGAGAGATTCGTACTGATTGATTTGGGACCACTGAGAGTCCATTCTTAGTTTTCTATATTTTCTATGAGATGAAAGAAAGGCTGTCCTGTTCCTGATATTCATTGTTATTTTGAGGCCCTTTTACCCACATCTATGGAGACCAACACATAAGCTACATTCTACAAAATGAATCAGAAACATCTAAATGGGGGAGGGATCCCATAATGATCAGATTTAATCTGGTAGCCAAGAATTTGGAGTCCTGGACCGTGAATCATCTTTGCTTCCCTAAATATATAGAGAGAGACAGAGATAGAGATAGATAGAGATACATATAGAGATAGAGACATAAGCTTCATGAATGCCAGTGTTAACTCAACTTAACAGCCATTTATTAAGTATCTCCTATGTCCAAGGTAATGTGTTAAGCACTGGGGCCACAAAGAAGGAAAAATCAAATTGTCTGGACCCGAGGAGCTTACCAGGAGGGCAGGCAGGGGACAACATGTATATGAGAAGAAGATACAAGGAGATTTGAAGAGGGAGGGACCCATGCAGGAAGAAGGGAGGGAGGGAAGGAAAACCTTCTAGATAAGATGATATATAAACTGAGTCTTGAAGGAAGCCATGGATCCCGAGAGGTAGAAGTAAAGAAGAGGACATTTCAGACATAGAGGGGAACCTGTGTTGAGGCACACAGATGGAAGATGGAATGACAAGGAGGCTAAAAACTATAGGAAAAATAATCCGGCTTAAAAGTGCATGAAGGGGGCAGGTAGGTGGTGCAGTGGATAAAGCACTGGCCCTGGATTCAGGAGAACCTGAGTTCAAATCTGACCTCAGACACTTGACACTAGCTGTGTGACCCTGGACAAGTCACTTAACCCTCATTGCCCCACCCAAAAAAAAATCAAAAAAGTGCACAAAGGGGAAATGGCGCTACTTCTTATCATCTCCCATGGGACCCAGCAAAGGTCTAGGACTATGAAGAGGCACTTAGTAAGGTATTGTTTTTTTAAAAAAAAAACATCTTAATTTTTTGTTTTTATTTATTTATTATTTTTTTTTTGCGGGGCAATGAGGGTTAAGTGACTTGCCCAGGGTCACACAGCTATTAAGTGTCAGGTATCTAAGGCAGGATTTGAACTCAGGTCTTCCTGCCTCAGTTTCACTCTATCTACTTGGAATCTGATTGTCATGTTTTCCTTTCTCTCACTTGAGCTAAGTCAGGCACTGTCTGAAACAGAGAGAAGTCTAAACTTTGAATAGATTCCTAAAAATAGCTTCCTTACTGAGTGCCAGTGACCAACTCTGGCCCCCATGGACTAGAGCCAGAGAGATCTCTGTCCCATGGCATTGGGTGAAGGACACATGGGGTTTGGACAGGTGTCTGTTCTGCCCCTTCCGCGGGATCCCTCGGGGTCCACGTGTGGTCTCGAGTTGTGCAGGCTCATGAGGGAAGGTAAATCAGCTGGCTTGCTCTTCTGCAGGATGTTTCATGGAGAGACCACACAGCTTGGCACCAAGGAGGCCTGGGCTGAAATTCCAGCCCCACAATTTACTAGCTATGTAGCACAGTCCGAGTCATTGAGTGCCCTCATCCTTGATTTTCCTCATCTGTAGAACGGGTGGGTTGGGCTGAATGCCATCTGTGGTCTCTTCTGGGTCCAAAGCTTATGCTCTCCTATGATAAGGGGCAGTTGAGAGACAGGATGTCTCTGCTAAACTTATGGTAGGATAATGACAAGGGCAAGGGACCAAGACAAGAGACTGGAATTAGCTCCTTTCAGATTCCAAGCCCAGTCCTTGGCATTGAACGCACCTATTACCACAGATCCAACCATTCCAGAGCTCTCCAGATAACCTGAAGATTCTGTTCCATTAGGCACAAGCACATGATGAGGATGGCCATCGACTGGACCCTCCAGGAAGCCCCGTGGCCTCCATTTTAGGAAGGATGTTGCTGTCCACTGCAGCCCTACCATGGTGGAGAGGTGACTCTTCCCTCCCGGGGGAGGGGGCCAAGCTCTGACACTTCTCAGCAGGCTACAGAGGCTTTGAGAAGGAGTTCAGAGAAGGAGGACCAGCTTGGCTAACATACCTTACATAGCACCTACTATGTGCCAGGCACTGTTATTTGATCCTCATGACAACCCTGGAAGGGTCAGGTGCTAGTATCCTCCCATTTTACAGATGAGGAAAATGAGGTAGACAGGGGTTAAATGACTAGCCCAGGGTCACACAGATAGCATTTGAAGCTGGATTTGAACTCAAGTCTTCCTGATGCCAGTGTCCAGGAATTTTTGCTGAATTGGAGGAATTAGGGATATTTAGCTGAGAAGACTCATCAGTATCTAATCTAACTCCCTCATACTAGAGATGAAGTGGTTACATGTAAAGAGGAGTAGCCAGGAGTGCCCTTAGCACAGAGAATGCCAGAATTGAGAGGGGCCTAAAAACAATGTCAGAGCTAGGAAGAACTTTAGGATGCAAAAAGTCAATCCTGGGAGGAGCCTTAGAACAGGGGATGTCAGAGCTGGGAGGGGCTTAGGACAAGAAATGTCAGGGATGGGAGAGGCTTTAGGACAAGGAATATCAGAGCTGGAAGGAACTTTAGAACACAAAATTTCAAAGCTGAGAGACACCTAGAACACAGAATGTCAGAAAATAGAATGTCAGAGCTTAAAGGAATTTCAGAGACTACCTGTTTAAACTTCATCCTTTTAGAAATGGAGAAATTGAGGCTCAGGAAGGGAAAGTGATTTGCCTAAAACCATGTATTAGGTGAGTGGACCTTTCCTTATCTGATAAGAAACACAGCTGGAGAACAACTCCTTTGACTTGCTTTGGACCAGAATGTGACTTTCTGTCACATCTGTTACATCGAGTGCTCATGTCCACATAATTCTCCTTCTCCCCCAGGCTCAGACCTTTGGAAATCATTCTCACACAGTTTCAGTTTATGATTTTGGTCCTCACCCCAAACTGAAATATTGTTGGGAGGGGGGAGTTGGGGCTTGGGAGGGTTGGCCTTTTTTGACAGCTTGAGCAAAACTAGCTGTTTTTGAATTACACAACAGGACACACACACACACACACACACACACACTCACACCATTTTTGCAGGACAGAATGTCCCCTGTGCGTTGAGAGTTCTGGCTATTTCTGTCCCGAGAGGGCGTCACACTTAGATTCACTGCTCATTACATAACTCTAGCTTGGGCTCCAGAGGCTGAGAGCTGGATTCACTTGGGATGATGCAGAGGGTGAAGAATTCCTTTTCTACAAGATCAGATAAGGAATTTATAGGAGGGAAGAAAGAAAATTTAAATTAAAAAAAAAATCAAAGTTTTCTTTTTTTTTCATTGATTAAACACTTAAATCGGGAGATAACACATGCCTTTGCTACTGATTAGCTGTGTGACTTTGGGGAATTAACTTTTCAGTTTCTAAATTTATAAAATAAGGGGCTGGAATTAAATGAACTCAAAGGTCCTTTCCAATATTAGCATCCTCTGTTCTAAAATGCCTCCCAGCCCTGACATCCCCTGTTCTAAGGCCCCTCCCAGCCCTGACATCCCCTGTTCTAGGGCCCCTCCCAGCCTTGACATCCCCTGTTCTAAGGCCCTTTCCAGTTCTAACATTCTACATTTTACCACCTACGTTTGCCTGCAATGCTCACAGTCCCAAAAACCTGACTTAGAAACATTATTTAGTGTTTTAGCTCCCCAAACACAAGAAATTCAAAAGCACCTCCAGCTGTCCCCCTCCCTTTAGTCACCTGACCAAAGTAAATTGTTCACAGGGTCCCACTGTGTGCACTGCGGACACAAGGTCCCCTCCTCTGCCCTCTGTATCTCCACTGGGAACACGTATCTGCCATTCTTGGTGGCCAAGGTTGCCTGAGCACCTGGCTCCTAGGTGGCAAAATGCTTGGCCCCCAGATCCCTCACTAAGCCCTTGTGGAAATCTCGGAGCCTGGCCTGATTGCATGTTCATCCCTTAGTACAGGAAGGGCCCCGGGAGGAAAACCCTCCATTGCAGATAGCAGAAAGCCTGCATGCCATAGCGAGGACATTTCTTTCTACTGTATTGACCGCTGGTCTCATTCATTCATAAAGACAGTCGGGTACAAAATTCAGTGTTCAGTGACCCCTGCTGGCCACAGGAGCAATAGCAGCAAAGACGGAGCATTTGAAGTGGAGCTTTGAAAATACAAGAGTCAAGGAAGAAGAAATCTGGGCCCCAGCCAGTCAGTTCAAGAGGAAGACCAGATGAAATCAGGGTATTTTAATTGTCACGATCACGTGACAACTTGGGTTCAAATATTACTAGTTTTTTGTCCTTCACTGGTTGAGCCTCTATTATAAAATGGTTATAAGGGCATTCTGAGTAAAGTGCTTTGATCATTGATATAGCTCTAGAAGGGGCCTTCAAGGTCACCTAGTCCAACCCCTTCACTATACAAGTGAGGAAACTGAGTTCCATAGAGGTTAGGTGGCTTGTCCGAGATTACATAAGAAGGAAACATCAGGACCAACATTCAAACCCTTCAAGTGTTAGAAAAAAATAGAGCTATCATCCTTTATAATTATAATACTGAATTTTAGGCATTACATGAGTAGTACCAAGCTGGATGAGATCTCCACCCACACTAGAACATGAATTTCCTTTACAACATCTCTCACAAATGGCCATTGAGCCCTTACTGGAAGCCCTCCAGTGATGGGGAGCTCATTACCTGTTGTTTACCAGCTCTTGACTTTGTCTTGACTTTGCTCGATTCATTAACTTTTTCTGGGCCTGCATTTCCCTAGTGGGGGGTAGGGGAGAGAGAGGAAAAAGCACTGATTCAAAAGAAATAATAAAATAACATGGGAGTATTGTGACCCCCTGCAGCATATTTATTCTAATTAAAATAGTCTCACATCCTTAGGCAGCTCTATTTGCTGAGCCACCTCCAAGGGTGTCATGGAAAATAACCAAGTAATGTGGAGGAGTCTCTGAGAGGAAAGGCTCTATGCCAACTTGTTAATTAGTATGATAACAAAAACTTCATTATTCAGGAGAAAAATCAAAGTCCCTTTAGCCACCAGAGGCTAGATCCCACAAGAAAGATTTGATGGGCACAGGAATGGCAAAGAATTGGCTACCAGTTTCTTCAGTGTGACTGCTCTATGGTAACTCCCCCCCACCCCCGCCATGCCAGATGCTGGGGCTTCAAAGATGGAAGTGAGATGGGCCCTACCTTCAGGGAGCTTACACTCTACTAAGGAGATATTACACACTGTTTTTGTTGTTTGTCCTTCATTCTCAAAAAAGACCATGACATCGGGGTGACATCATGACTTGCAGTGAATTGCAGTGAGAGAGAGCTGCAGAACACCACCAACCTCACTCTCTTCTTCAGAGCCATCTGGGTCCAGTGGCAAGATAGACATCAGGAAGACTGACTCCAAATGTTTGAGGCAATTGAGGTTAAGTGACTTTCCCAGGGTCACACAGCTTGTAAGTGTCAGAGCTGAGATTTTAACTCAAGTCCTCCCAACTTCAGGGCCAGTGCTCTATCCACTGCACCACCTAGCTGTCCCAATATGACATATGTCCATATGGAAACTGTAATGATTTGAATGACGCCACCTGCTGAAGACTTACTGTAGGAAAGCTCTGCCATGAGGAGAAGGCATCTGAGGGCAAGACATGTGGCTTTTCTTTGGCGTCAGGAAGTGATGTTTGCTTGTGAGAGGAAGATGGGGTAAGGCTGGCTCTCTCGCGCTCTTTTGCCAGGACTCTCATGGAGAGCGGAGCAGGAGAACTATAGCTCCCCAAGATAGACAGCTGAATCTAGGCCTCTTTTTCTCTCTCTTCACCAAATTCTTTTTCTACTTAATAAATGCTTAAAAGTCTAACTCTTGCTAAAGCTTATAATTTATTGGCGACCACTCATTAGATATTTTAGACAGACTAGCTAGAATTTTAGCACCTTACAAAAAGAACAGAAAATCTGGGAAGACAGAGAACAGTAATAGCTGTGGTAGAGGGGAGTGTGGTGGGACTCTGGAAGCCCAGTGAGGGAAGTAGAATGGGACCTGAGGATTCTCAGAATCTCAGCCTGGGAGATGGCTTGTGCAAATAGGGGAAGTAGAATTTCCAGCTTGGCTAGATAGAGGTTGAGGAAGCTCATAAATGCCAGGCCAAGTGGATTGTTTTTTGTCTTACTAATCAATCTATCAACATGTATTTGTCAAATGCCTCTTATTGGGATACAAATGCAATTTGAGGTGATAGGGAGCCACTGAAGGTTTCTGAGTAGGGTAGGGATATGGTCAGACCTAGGATTCAGAAATTATATTTTGATAGCTTTGTAAAGTATAGATTGGAGTGAAGAGAGGGGAGGGAAAGGGAGAAAGGAAGAGAGAGAGAGAGAGAGAGAGAGAGAGAGAGAGAGAGAGAGAGAGAGAGAGAGAGAGAGAGAGAGATCAAAGGCTATTATAATAACTCAGCCAAGTAATGACAACCCAATATAGGGTGGAGGTCATGTGGAATTGGAGGAAGGAAAGAAAATATGAGAGATGCCATGGAGGTGAAATTGACAAGATATGGAAATAGGCTGAACGAGGAAAAGGGAAGAGTCTGGGATGATGTCAGGGTGGGAAGCCTGAATGGCTGGGAGGATGCTCACGCTCTTGATAGAAGCTAAGTTTGGGAGGGTGATGGGCTTATGGGGGATGATAAAAAGTTCTATTTTGGGTGTTCAGTTGGAGATGCCTACAGGACACCCAAGTGGAGATGGCCAGTGGCTACCCAGATGTCAGGCTGACCTTGTTTGACATAACATAGATCCCTAAATTGTTCCCAGAGAGGGTAGTTAACTTGCTGATGGTCACACAGCTGGAGAGCAGCAGAGAGGTCGTTACCTCTGTGTCATCTTCTACTCCTCACACCCCCAAATCCAACCATGGCTTTTATTTGGGTTTGGGGGTGGGGGGAATTGCCTTTTTCTTGTATCTTCAGTGCTTAGCCCAATGACACTCAGTCAGTTAACAAACCTTTATTAAGCACTTAGTATGTAACAATCACTGTGGTTGGAGGCAAAAAGAAAGGGCCCAAATCCCCCCAAACAAATCACAGCAAACCAACCACACTATCAAGAAGCAAATATGCAAGAAGGAGACAATGTGCAAGTATTCAGGATGTGTATATAAATATATGTTCAGATACTCTGTGTGCATGTGGAAATATACGTGTACATGTGTGTATATACAGCACGCATTGCATGCAACATGTGTGCACTGTGTGCCACACATATCATCTGTGCATGCACATATTTATGCACTGCAGCATTGTGCTGCATGCACATACATGCAAGGCATGCATGTACACATCTGTATCTACATGTGAGTAAATGTGCATAGGTTTACACATGCACATTCATACAACACTGAGGACATGTATGTATGCATGCACGTGTGTGCATAGCATGTATCAAGGTAATTTGAAAGAGAGAGGCATCATAAGAGCTTTAATAAATGTTTGACCACCAACCAGTCATTGAAGGGGTATAAGAGTTCAGTAGAGAGGCTAGGGCTTGCTACGGAGATATTTGTCATCTGCATAGAGAAAATAATTGGATACATGGAAGGAGAAGCGATCAATGAGGAAGACGGTACATAGAAAGAGGAGAGGATCCAAGACAGAGCCTCAGGAGACATTCATGCTTAGGAAATGGGCGATGGACAAAGAAGCAAGAAGCATCCGGTAAGATATCAGAGAGTAGATGTGACTTGGTCAAGGTCACACAAAGCTAAATTGTGTTGGGCCCAGGATCAAAACCTAATGATGGCTCAAATTCATAGAGTACTATTTGTAGAAATGGGAGAGAGAAAAGGAAGGGAGGGAGAGAGGAAAGGAAAGGAAGAAAGAAGGAAAGGAAAGAAGGAAGGAAAGAAGAAAGAAAGAAAGAAAGAAAGAAAGAAAGAAAGAAAGAAAGAAAGAAAGAAAGAAAGAAAGAAAGAAAGAAAGAAAGAAAGAAAGGAAGGAAGGAAGGAAGGAAGGAAGGAAGGAAGGAAGGAAGGAAGGAAGGAAGGAAGGAAGGAAGGAAGGAAGGAAGAAAAGAAAAGAAAAGAAAAGAAAAGAAAAGAAAAGAAAAGAAAAGAAAAGAAAAGAAAAGAAAAGAAAAGAAAAGAAAAGAAAAGAAAAGAAAAGAAAAGAAAAGAAAAGAAAAGAAAAGAAAAGAAAAGAAAAGAAAAGAAAAGAAAAGAAAAGAAAAGAAAAGAAAAGAAAAGAAAAGAAAAGAAAAGAAAAGAAAAGAAAAGAAAAAGACAGACAGATCTGTTAGAAACAGTGTTGGGAGGGTTATGGGAAGAAAGGTAGATAAATACATTATGGTGATGTGGATTGGTCCAACCATTCTAGAAAACAACTAAGAATGATAGTAACAGGGGTGAGGGTAGGGAAGCACTAAACCATTCAAAGCTTTTAACCCAGTGATCGAAATATAGGCCATATGTCCTAAGCAGACTGTGTGATCCCACACAAATCATTTAACCTTTCTGTCCCTCTGGACAGCTTTTTAAAACTCAGCTCAGTAACTAGGATGGGCTAATGAGGGCTTTGTTCCAGGGCACCCAAATTCAAAGGGCACTGACAGCACCTTCCCAGGTTGTGCTTCCCTCTCCTGTGTGACCACCTCACACACCCATGGTCAGTCCTATAGCAGTGTAGAGAACACTTGGCCATGCCACATGCACATCTTCTTCCTAATGGCCACACCCAGCTGACTATGCCCTGCCCCAGGCACAAAAATTCCTAGTTACAGCTCTGCTGATACTATGAGTTAGAGATGAGTTCATAGAATTCTGTAATCCTCGGTGGAGGGCTGGCAAGGTCATGGAATCCACTGGCAATGCCCCTCATTGTAAAAAAGATGAAATCCAGGGAAATTCAATATTTTGCCCAGAGTCGCGCAGATACAATTTCTGATATAAAGCGAAGGAGGGAATTTCCTTTGAAAAAAGCTCCATACACTTGTGAAATCACAAGTCTGGAACAAAAAAGAAAATTCAAAACCAAAATCGACCCGAGAGAGCTGAGGAGGAGTGTGCCCTGTGAGTGGGGAAGAGCCAGCACAACCCACTTAAATCTCCCCAGGCCTTGTTTGCTCACGTTGGCGATCAGGCCCATTGAATCGTCACAAGAGAAAAGACAGAGCCTGACAGCGATTATCTGGTAAAACCCTGTAAAAAGGCCCATAAATATTGAAAGGAAACAATAGAACTCACTCTCTCCTGTCCAACATCAGACAGGAGAAACACCCAGAAGTAGCCAGAACAAATCACGCCTTCCTATTTCCTTCACTTCCCTGAATTACAAGGTTACCCGATGAAGAGAACGGAGCAAATTAATGGACCCCAGGCCCCATAAAGCAGGAGAGGCTACAGCTTGTGAAACTTTACTTACCAGATTTGTTCTGGCGCCGGGCCATCCGTGTGCTATCACCCAGATTAAAAGCCAGCCAAGGGATTGTAAGCAATTAGCCGTGCATCACACTGGCAAGGAGCTGGAGAGGCTGAGGAAGGGCCACTTCTGGACTGTCTGCATCAGTTATCTGGAAGAAGGAACGAAGAGCACCTTAAGGGAGGTAGGAGTGAGCAGCAATCTGGTATAATATCAAGCATCAGAAAACCTATAGTGGAGGCCTGGCTCTGTCACTGACTAACTGTGTGATTCTGGGCAAGGTGCTTGCCCTCTCTGGGCCTCCCTTTCTACATGTGTCAAAAGGGGAATGAATGAATGAATGAATGAATGAATAAAAATGTATTTGTTAAGTACTTTTTCTATGCCAAGCATTGTGCTAAGCACTGGAGATATAAATGTAAAAATGAGGCAGTCCCTGCCCTCAGGGAACTTAAAGTCTAATGAGAAGATCACAAAAAGAAGGGTATAGGGAAAGAGAGAGAACACACTTTCACCTTTCCCATAATTTTTAGTTATGTTCAGGCTGGTGTCTGTGTACAACGTTTACCCCACCCCACCCCCATAAAAAAAAGGGGGATGGGAGAAGAAGATTCTTTTCTGACAAACCAAGTCTGTGGAGGAGATACCCCAACTGGGGCCTTTCTGAGATAACCTTGCTTGAGATAAGCCCCGTATCCTTAACTATCTCCCAGAGGAGAAGTAACTTGTCTACAGTCTCACGGCTGGGAAAGGGCAGAGCAGGGATTGTGTCACAAGTCACGGGTCTTGTGTCACAAGTCTGTAGGAAGTGCAGTCTGCACTAACTCAAGGGGTCTTTTGCATCCAGGAATTCAAGGCTGAACTTTTGATAAAATAAAAAAAATTCCCCCATCCCACAACTGGATTTAGACCCTTATTAAGTCCCTAATGTTTACAGAACCTACATGGAGGTGAGTAGGCCCAGGGTCCTTCTCTCTCATGTATCTCAGTGTCTAGAATGGGAATCTGCCGCTGGATTCCACCCAAAGAAATGACTAGAGGGCAAAATATAATTAATGCATTTAGGAGGACAGAGAATGCTCTGAAGGGCAGGCTTATGTCCAACTGGGGGGCGTGGGGGGAATCAAAGAAGGCTTCGTGGAAGAGGTGACATTTGCATGGGGGGAAGTTACAGGGAAGAGTGAGAACTGAATGGGTAGGTCACAGATGGAAGAAAGCCAGTGGTTTATGAGTCAGGGAAGGGAAGGGAAGGGAAGGGAAGGGAAGGGAAGGGAAGGGAAGGGAAGGGAAGGGAAGGGAAGGGAAGGGAAGGGAAGGGAAGGGAAGGGAAGGGAAGGGAAGGGAAGGGAAGGGAAGGGAAGGGAAGGGAAGGGAAGGGAAGGGAAGGGAAGGGAAGGGAAGGGAAGGGAAGGGAAGGGAAGGGAAGGGAAGGGAAGGGAAGGGAAGGGAAGGGAAGGGAAGGGAAGGGAAGGGAAGGGAAGGGAAGGGAAGGGAAGGGAAGGGAAGGGAAGGGAAGGGAAGGGAAGGGAAGGGAAGGGAAGGGAAGGGAAGGGAAGGGAAGGGAAGGGAAGGGAAGGGAAGGGAAGGGAAGGGAAGGGAAGGGAAGGGAAGGGAAGGGAAGGGAAGGGAAGGGAAGGGAAGGGAAGGGAAGGGAAGGGAAGGGAAGGGAAGGGAAGGGAAGGGAAGGGAAGGGAAGGGAAGGGAAGGGAAGGGAGGCTAAGAAGGGGAAAATAAGCTAAAGGAGGAAAAATGAACAGGTTAAAACTTCTGTATCTCTCAGCATTGGGGAATGGTCAATGCCATTCCCCCTCAGGTGAGATAGGGAGAACAAGTTTCCAAACAGCAGCAACAACAAAGAAACAAAGAAAAAGAAAGAAGAAAGAAAGAGCTATGGTTCTGCCATTCAAATACCACTGACACTTACTATCTTTGTAGTCTTTCACTTAACATTTCTGAGCCTCAGTTTCCTCTTCTGTAAAATGGGGGTTGTGGGCTAGATGGCCTCTGAATTCCCAGTAGGATCCTATGGTCCTGTGAGATAGCATAATGTGGTTGACAGAAAGGCGAATCAAGAGACCTAGGTTCAACCCCTACTTTGGTACAGAACCACAGCTTGGGGAAGAATTCTTAACCAAACAAGGGAGAGAATTTATCATAAAGATAAAAAGTAACAATTTCTATCATGTAAAATTTCAAAGCTTTTTGTGCAAATAAAATAAATGCAGAAGAAGAGAAACTATTGAGTGGAGGGGAAAATCTTTGCCTCAAACCTTGCCTTGGACGATCATGGTCAAGTGACTTAAGCTCGTCTGTAAATTGGGGTTATATTATTCGTAGCACCTACCTCACAGAGCTGCTGTGAGAAAAGGACTTTGTAGATTATAAAAATGGCAAATGTTCTTATTGTAGAAAATTGACTAAGTATCTCATTGTATTAAAGAGAGAAACCAAGGCTACATATAGCAGATGGAGCAGAAGGGGAAGTTGGGGGTGGAGTCCCTCTTTCTGTTATTCCCATCAATAAGGTCAGAAGCAACTGGAGCAGCCAGATCTTGCCTGGCCCATCCATACTACTCCCCAAGGAGTCACTGTCTCCTATCTCTGGCATCTCAGATTCACTGGATGTAAATGCAGTTTGGAATATCCCTGCTATGATTTATGGGGGCTGCAAAAATTCCGGAAATCACAAAAGCCTCTAATGCAATGTCTCTGGATTAGATGCGATTAACATAGATTCCATTCCCAGGGCATTCCCTGTACATTCCACGGCTGACAGTCCACTCTAGATACTGATTTGTTGGTCACAGGGAAAAAGGAAAGAAGTCAGATACAATGTCAGGGGAAGTTCAGGGCATTCCAACTGGTTGTCGGCTTCATGGGGTGCTGGGGACACAAGAGGGACGACCAAGGACCGTGTCAAGTGGGAGATGATGACAGCAATAGCAAGAACCAAAATAAAGTAAGATCACTCCAAGATTCCACTTCTCCTGGTTATGAGATGCTTTCACAGAATCACAGGATCTGAGAGTTGGAAGAGACATCAGAAAGGAATCTCCAGTGGAATATCTCTGACAAGTGGTCTTCAAGTTATTGTTTGAAGATCAGCCCCAAGAGGGGGAGCCCCCCAGCTTCAGAGAACAGCCCCTTCCACTGTGGGACACCTGTCATTATAAGGAAGTTCTTCCTTAAATCAAGATTAAATCCACCTTTCTTAACCTTCCCCTCATTACTCCCAGTCTGGCTCAGAGCAAGCCCAAACCTTTCTCCACATATATAAACCACAAGTCAAAGAAGCTTTGTTGGTAAGAGGGTTTTCTTCCCTGCAAATCATCATCTGCTACTCAGGTTGATTAAACATTGGTCCAACTCAGAACTTTATGTCGGTGTCATTGTAGAGAGGACAGGTAACCAGCCCTTTCCTTCCTACCCTCTTTGACTCTGGTACATAATTAGCTACACCCTGTAACCATGGTGGTGGTTGTCCTTCGTGCTGGAAGAGGACCCAAATGGCATTGCTATGTCAGAGTCAACATACAGTGTGTCCAACTGTGGCTGATCAGACCCATACGAGCTCAGAAGGCTCCACCACAGGTCGGGCACAAATAGTCCATGTGAGCATTTGGGGTGGAGAAGGCTTTACATTTGTGTATCTCGTGTTTCTTTGGTGCTATTGCAATTCTGCTTTGCCAGAAAGCACATAGCCTTTGATGTGGGCACGCCATGCTGGGCAGTCCTGTGTCGGCATCTCCCATGTCTCACAATTCCTTCCAATGTTCTTCAGAGAGCCTAAGCCTAGGTGCACTATAATGGCCCCTCAGATCCATGTGGTTCCCTCCTTTCCTGCTTTAAGTCGTGCATAGTAAATGTTTAGGGAGTTTGTATTTCAATTAGGAGTACAATCACAACTGCTCACAGCCCCTACTTAGGAAAATCCCTAACGTTGATACAAAGGCTTGACTCTCTGCCTTAGATTTCTGTTTCTCTCTAGTTAATCCCAGAATGCTTTGTGGTTGAGGTAAAATTCAGATTGCCATAAATGTTTGAGTAAAGAAATGAGCAAAATGTATTACAATGTCAGTTAATGGGCAGGCACGAGAAGTTTGGAAAGATGAGACCTTTCCTTAGAATCTCCCTCCGTCATCAGGAGAGGGTACAAACTGGTAGCTTCTTACTGTGTTTTCTACTCAGAGATGCCTGGAGGGCGCCTCTCAGTCTTTCCCTTCTCTGCCCTAGCTCATTCCTTTTTCTCCTCTATCTTTTCACCTATATAACCTATTTAACCAATAACCCTATATAACCAATTCTTTTTGGGTCACCTCTTAAGGTCTCCTTTCTCTCCACTTCTGTGTTCCAAACTGGTTTGGATTTTATGTGAAATGCAAAACAGTTCAAAAGATCATAGATTTAGAGCTGGGAGCAACCTCAGAGACCATCCAGTCTAGTCCTTTCATTTCACAAAGGGAGAGAATGAGTTTCTGAAAGGCTATGGAATGAAAGATTTGGCGTCAAGGAGATCTGAGTTCAAATCCTGCCCTAGATAACTACTGGCTATGTGACCACAAGCAAGTTGCTTAATCTCCCTTGGCTTCAAGTTCCTCATCTGAAGCATGGGACTACCTCCCAAGGTTGTGATTATCAAATGACAGAATATTTGTAAAGTTTCTTACAAACCTTAAAGTGCTAGGCAGGTGTTAGTTATTATTATTGCCCAATGTCCAATGTCTGTCAAAATGGCAGAGTCAGGATTTGAACCTAGGTCTTCTGACTCAAAATCCATTTCTCTTTACATTACTCCATGTATCTCAGTGCTTATCACAGTGCCTGGCACATAGTAGGCACCTAATACATGTTTATTGATTTTAACCCTTTGAATGGATAGAGTCATAATGGTTCTGATTGAGGCAGCTAGGTGGTGCAGTGGATAGAGCACTGGCCCTGAAGCTGGTAGAACCCGAATTCAAATCTTACCTCAAACACTTACTAGATGTGTGACCCTGGGCAAGTCACTTAATCCCAATTGCCTTAAACATCTAGGGCCATCTGCAATTGTCCTGATATATGTATCTTGCCCCTGGACCCAAATGGTGCTGGAGGAGAGAGTGAGGTTGATGACCTTGCACAGCCGGCTCCCTCACTTAAATCCAATTCACTGCAAATCATGACATCATCCCAATGTCAGGTCCTCTTCAAGAAAGAAGAACAAAACAACAGCAGTTCCAATTATTGGCAAATTCACTCACTAGATTTGAGTGTGGTATGACTGCAGCCTGTTGCTAGGTTCAGTGCCTCCCTTGGGACAAGGACGGGGACAGACACTGGACCTGTGGTTTTATTAGTCTAAAGGGTTTCCAGGTGAGGAAACTCCCTCTACCAATGCAGGAAAGAAGGTAGGCATCTTCTCTGCAATTCATAATAGTAAAGAATTGTCTAAAGCACCAAGAGGTTTGGTGACTCTCCCAGGACGACCGAGTTGGTGTGTGTCATAGGCAACACTTGAACCCAGGTCATGGCTTCAGGGCTAGCTGTTTTTCCACTATTTGATGTTGCCTCTCCTTGTGTCACAGGTAAAGAATTAAGCAAAACATTCAGTACAATGACTGAACATGACAGCATATAAAATATCTGGTCCAACAGCATCCATCTTTCCATAATAAGGGGAGGATTTTCAGCGGGGTTTTCCCCAGTTACTCAGAATTCCACCTCCTGTTAGTTATCTTCTCACTTCCTTAGTTACATTGTACATATCATTCAACTTTTTTGCTCTGCATTTGTTCATATAAATCTTCCTATGTTTCTCTAAATTACTGGTATTCATCCACCTTCATCCTGAAAAAACCCTCCCTTGAGCCTTCCATTCCAGCTAACTATTGTCCTATATCTCTTCTGCCCTTGATAGCTCGACTCTCTCCTGATTTTCCTCCGACCTATCTTAATAAATGTTGATTGATTATGTGTGCTTCTTTAAGGCTGGCACCAAAGACCCCCTGGCTAAGTTCCCCCAATAAAGTCTTCTTCCAATATCTTCAGGCTGTGTCAAGAACCTAATCTGGCATGTCCTATCACACTGGAAAGGATCAAAGGATAATGAGGCAACCAGTGGCTCAGTGGACTGACTTTAAGGCTTGGAGCTGGGAATCTGGCCTCAGACATTTACTAAATGTGTGACCTTGGGCAAGTCGCATAGCTGCTGTCTGCCTCAGTTTCCTCATATCTGTATAAAATGGGGTGATCAGAATAGCACCTATCTCCCAAGAGTGCCGTGAGGATGAAATAATACTTATTAAAAGTGCTTAACACAGTGTTGGAAATATAGTGGGAGCTCTAGAAAAGGCTTATTTCCTTCATAACTCTAGAACCCTTCCTCCCCACCCCCATTTCACAGATGAGGAAAATGAGGCTACAAGGTCATAGGATCCTATATTTTCACTGAAAGGGACCTTGGGGGTCAGCTGGTCTAACCGTCTTCCAGTTTTACAGATAAAAATGGCATCAGACATGTCAGAGGTAGGATTCAAATCCAGGTGTTGTGACTCCAGAGCCCATGCTCTACTGTCCTGGTAATCAATCACCTGTGTGACAGTTTACAAGGATAAGGTTTTCTAAATGTGGATGAAATTGGGCAACAATTAATGCACGTTTGGCCACAGTCATTCATGGAGACAACTTACTGAGACAAAGAGGTAGGAGATACCATTAGAATCTACCATGAAAGGACTCCCCATATTGATGAACTCACTCACTCTTGAAACCAACTAGAAATTGATTTGACTCTTCCCTATCCATCATCCCCACCCTTAATCCAATCAGTAAAATCATTAGGAGGGGAATGGCTTCAAAGAACTAACCTTGCCTTTTTTTGGGGGGGGGGGAATGGGGGTTAAGTGACTTGCCCAGGGTCACACAGCTAGTTAGTGTCAAGTGTCTGAGGCCAGATTTGAACTCAGGTACTCCTGAATCCAGGGCCGGTGCTTTATCTACTGTGCCACCTAGCTGCCCCTTGACCTTGCCATTTTAAGATGATTATAAGGATGACTAGAGAACTGCTTGAAGAAGACCTAGGGATTTCAGTAGACTCCCAGTTCCTTGTAATTCCACAGTGTGATATTGTTAGTTAATATTTGAGACAGAACATTCAAGGCAAGGGAAGTAAGAGTCTCACTGTACTTTGCCCTAATCAAATCACACCTGTAATACTCTAGTCAGTCCTGAATTCTACATTTTAGGAAGGACAGTGATATTTAGAAAGGTAATGTCAATTAGTAGATAGAGGGATGGTCTTGGAGCCAGGACAAAGTGTGAGTTCAAGTCCTGCTTTTGATATCTACCAGGGAACATGGGTGGTCAACTCATCCCTCAGTGCTCCTTAGGCCATACAGCTTACAGACAAACAACCTGCCCATCTGTATCAGGAAAGGAATTATCACATGTTCTCTAGCCCATAAGATAGAGCCTTCCCTCCGAGATTATCTCTAATTTATCCTGTTCATCTTGTTCATATAGAGTTGTTGGCACATTGTCTCTTCCATTAGACTGTGAGCTCCTTGAGGGCAGGAACTGTTTGTGCCTTTCTTTGTAAGCCCAGGGATACAAAGTCCCCCAGTCCCATGGCCTGGAATGTGAATAGCTCTGTTGCATTTCAGAGGAATTAGCCATGTGTACTGGGTGAGCTAAGCATAGTGCTTATAACAGGTGAACTAAGTTTAATGGGCACAATGGGTGAAGTAGGTGTAATGGGCACAATAGGTAAACTAGATATTAATAGGTGAACTAGGTATACATACATATATATATATATATATATATATATATGGTGATTTAGGTTGAATGGTGAATAGGTTGAATTAGGTGTAATAGGAATAATAGGCAAACTAGATGTAATAGGTGAACTAAATATAGTGGGTGTAATGGATAAATTAAGTGTACTAGTTACAGTGGAAGAACTGGGTATAATGGGCATAATGAATGAACTGGGTGTAATGGGTGAACTTAAGTATGCTGGGCACAATGGGTGAACTAGGTGTAATGGGTCAATCAGTCAGTCAACATTTATTAAGTGGCTACCCCATGACAAGCACTGTGCTAAGTGCTAAGAATATAAAGAAAGTCAAAAGATAGTCTCTACCCTTGAAGAGCTCATAATCTAATGGGGGAGACAACAAGTAAACAAACCAGAAGGATGGTGGGTAATTTATAATAACTGAGGGACAATTTGAGCAAAAGTAATTTATTAGCTAGATAGTCAGAATAAATAGGTCAGTGAACTCCCCAGTCAGTTCAGAGAACCATTTATTCTAACTATCTAGGTAATACTTGGCTGGCTCACCAAAAACTGTGGCAGTGAAAGATGAAATGACTGAGTAAACAAAGGTTTCATCTGAACATATCAATTTATTAAACGATGCGTGGCAGTTGCCTGACAAATCAGCACCAGACCTCTTCAGCTTAGGACTGGACCCTGAATACAGGGAGACAGGCTTTTATATATTAAAAACAACTAATTGAATAAGGCTAATTAGTTAAAAGGAAACAATACAACATTATGTAATCAGATTTCTAATTGAATGAAAGATTAGGGACTTTTCAAGTTGGGAGAAAAAGAGTGAACAGATACAATTCTCAGGATTCAGAAAAGGAGGTGTCCCAACCCCACAAAGTGTCTGTAAACAATCAAAGGAACATGAAAACAATCACCAATTGATCAGTATGGGGCCAGTTTTCATATAAGATATATTGGTTGCTTGGGATATACAAGTATGAGAAAGCCCCTTGCATCAGTCTTTGGATCTGACTGAGTTTCTGGTCAGCATAACCTATGTCTTCAGTTAAGGGTCTCTAACCTTCCCAGTCATTCAGGGCCAGGTTCAAACAATGCAATAAGGTTTTCTCTCAATTCCCACAATTAAATAAAGTTTTCTGACAAGACAGAAGTTGGACTAGACCCATAATTGAATAGAAAGGGAATTGAGCTAGCTCCAGAACCGAGTCACGAGATGGAGTCAAACATGGTTCACTCAATCCCCACAATTAACAACTTGATGTCTTAATCCCCTCATTCCCTCAATTTCCTCATATACAAGATGAAAAGGAAATGATGGATAAAAGGAAAGCACTCGAATTCAACGATATTGGGAAAACTTCCTGTAGAAAGTAAAAATTAAGCTGGGACTTGAAGCAAGGAAGCGGATGGAGGTAAAGAGGGAGGGTATTCTAGGCATGGGAAACACTCAGCAAAAATATCCAGTTTGGGGAGATGGAGTGTCTTTTGCAAGAAACAACAAAGATGAACTAGGTGTAATAAGTAAACTAGATGTAATGGTGAACTAGGCATAATGGATATAATGGATGAACCAGTGGTCATGGTCATAATAGGTGAATTAGGTATAATGGGTGAACTAGGTCTACTAAGTATAATGGATAAACCAGGTTCGCTAGGTATACTAGGAATAATGGATGAACCAAGTCTACTGGACGCAGCATAATGGGTGGATTAAGTATAATGATGAACTAGGTATACTGGGTGTAATGGATGAAGTGGGTGTAATGGACATAATGGGCAAACCAGGTATAACAGGTGAACTAGGGGTAAAGAGTTAACTCAGCATACTGGGCACAATGGGTGAAGTAAGTGTGTTGAGTATAATAGTGAGCACCTGTAAGGAGGAACCTCCCGACAAAACCAGCTGTGCCCAAGTGAAACAGGCTTCCCTGGGGTAGCTGGCTCTCCCTCCCTGCATGGCCACTTGTCAGGGATGTTATAGTGTGAATTTTTATTCAGGTCCAGTTGGACCAGATGCCCTCTAAGGCTGCTGTCAGAGCTGAGATTCTGTGATTGCTAGTCTGAAGGATGCATGTGAATGCCCACAAACATACACACATGCATATATATGTGTGTATACGTATATAAACTACACACGTGTGCATATGCACACATACATACATGTACACACATACACCTATATACACATGCACACACATGCAACACATGCAACACATGCACACACACAGCTGCAGGTCAGGTCCCCTTCATGCCCAATGCTTGCCCACAGGATTATCAAGAACAAGTCTCAGCCCTAAACTTCAGTGTCTAGTTAGGAGAGATCTTCACCTGCCTACCTGTCCACTTCAACCTGTAAAGCCCAAGACACCCCCAACCTGAGGGGGTGAGAAGAAAACCTAAAACAACGGTGAAATAGTTAATGCATCGTCTGCTTCTAGAAGACCGTCGCTGTCGAGATAGCTGGACCATGTGTGTGCCCCATTCAGCTCCATGGCTGGGGCCAAGGCTGGTCTGACATGGATTCCAGAAGGGTGTGAGTACATCTTGGGGTGAAACCCATCACTGGCACTTGAGTAAAAATGGCTGAAGCCCTGCTACCCAGGGAGCTTTTGATGACAAGGAGCAGCCCAGGAGGGCACTGGTCCCCCGCCCCCAAGATGAAGGCATGGTCAGGCACAGCATATGTTGTGGGCCCTACCCAGCCAACCATCGGGAACGTGGCCACTCCTGTGGAACGGCGAGATGTCTTTGTGTCGCCAAGTTCTCTATGGCCACGTTTCTGGGATGCTGTTCTCAACTCTCCCTGCCAGTGAATCAATATTACGTCTACACCCTCGGTTAAACAGAACTCTGTTTCAGTTCTATCACTTCATGGGGATTAGCCATCTGGAAGCTGAAACAGGCCACAGAGTAAAGAATGGGATCCAATTTTGCATTCGCCAAAATGAGCCGTACCAGGCTCAATTTATGGCAGATGGTTATGCAGTCTCAGCAGGCAAAAAATCTCCCCGCAAAGAATCATGTTGATGCCAATTACTGTAATAGGAGCCAGCGCACTGACTGGATAAGGTTTACGGGTGATGGTGGAGAGGGCGGGTGCGGCCCTGACCTGCAGGTGGTAGCATGATGGAGGCCCCGTTCATCCATTAAGATCACTTAAGAGGGGGGGAAGGGGGGAGCTTCGACACGAAGCAGAAAGATTTCCTTTCTACAGGATGGAAGAGAGACGGAGCGAGCCCCCCACTGGGATCACAGAACCAAGGAATGTCAGAGCTGGAGCGGGCCGACTGAGACTCACAGAATGACAAAGCTGGAAAAAAACTTTATAAAGTACGATGTCAAAACAGAAAGGACGTTAGCTGGAAGAACCTCAAGATACAAAACCAGAGCCCAGACAACCCTTAGAACAAGGGATGTCAGAACTGGGAGGAGCCTAAGAAAAGGAGATGTCAAGGGCTGGGAGAGGACTCAGAACAGGGGATGTCAGGACTGGGAGGGGCCTTAGAACAGGAGGTGTCAGGGCTGGGAGGGGCCTCAGAACAGGGGATGTCAGAGCTGGGAGGGGCCTCAGAACAGGGGATGTCAGAGCTGGGAGGGGCCTCAGAACAGGGGACGTCAGGCCTGGGAGGGGCTTTAGTGCTTCCCATCTCCCAGCTCCAGGCCCCTCATGTGCCATGCACAGAGCCTCTCACGCACAGGATGAGCTATCTGGGACATCCTTGGAAAGAACCACAAACCCTGATGAATAAGTTAACCATCCCATGGTGCCCACTATGCGCCAGGATCTGGGCTGATATTCAGGACACAAAGGCAGAAGTGAGAGGACCCCTGCCCTCGGTGGGGGGGGGGGGGGTACTCACACACACAGATGCAGAATGAATACAGGGTAATTTGGGGAAGGAAGAAGGAAACACAGTTCCCTACACAAAACGAGGCTCTCAGGAGATGAAGCAGCCGGCGCATTCTGCAGCCCAGCCGCCGTCCACCTGGGAAGAGTCAGAGACAGCTTCGGGCACCGCAGAACACTGGGCCTGGAATCAGGAAGATCCAAGTTCGAATCCAGTCCCAGACACTTACTCGCTGTCTGACTCAGCTTCCTCAATGTAAAGTGGGGATGATAACAGTACCTCCCTCTTAGGGTTGAAGATCCACAGAGATCACATTTGGCACATAGTAGGTGCTATGGAAGTGTTAACTATCATTACTTCCTAAGCCTCCCCCGACTCGAGCCCTTTGCTCACAGAAACGTTCCTTGCTCTGGATCACAGAAGGAAGCCGACTTTGGCCCGTACAGGATGCTTGGGCTCAAGCTTTTGGGGGGGGGGGGCAAGGAAGCCCCATTCACAGATCCCCCCCTCCACTGTAACACAGTGCTGCTCATTCCCATAACTTCAGCAAGGCCCAGACTTATGGGGAGCCTCTTTCAAAGGAAGGCCACTGTCCCCACTGCCCAGCTGCCCAGCAAGTTGAGAGTCACCTCCATACAGGATCATGCCTTGGGTCACAGGTGCAAGACTGAGAGCTTAAGGCTCTGAGGCCTGGGGGGAGGGGCCTTGAAGGTCCCTCAAGTCCACCCCCTCATTTACTAGAGGAGAAAGAAGAGACCCAGGGAACTTTGGTGACTTGTCTAGGGCCACATTTCCAGCAAACATCTCAAGTGGAATTTGAACTAGGGTCTTCTTACTGCCAAGTCCAGCCCTGGACCCACTATCACCACACTGCCGTCCAGCCCAGCTCCACCATTTTATGGATGACGAAACAGGCTCAGGAAGCTTCACTGGGCCTGGAGTAACGACGACTTGAATTCAGATCCTGCCTCAGACACTAGCTATGTGACCCTGGGCAAGTCACTTCACCTGTTTTCCCCAGCTTCCTCATGTGTAAAAAGGAGATCATGATAGCGCTTCCCTCTCCCAGTTGTTGAGAGGATCAGATGAGATAATGTTTGTAAAGGTTGAGCAGAGGGCCTGGCACAAAGGAGGTGCTTATGTAAACGTTCGCTATTATTATTAAATCCTCCAATTCCTGGGCCTGTGCTGTGTCTACCACCCCACAATGACCTAGAGGTAGTGCGTCCCCAGAGGCAGCGGGTTTCCATGGAAAGAGCCGGGTCTCTGCAACCTGTCCTTGAATCTCCACTCTTGTGTGGCCTTGGGCAAGTCACTTAATCTCATGAGGCCTCGGTTTCCTCGCCCATCAAATGTTAGACTAAATGACCTCTGAGCTTTCTTGTGGCTCTTCCAGAGGTCTGTAAGTCCTGAAGAAATGACCATTCAGGGAAGCTAGAGGCAATGGGAAGATCGATGTAAGGAAGGTAGGAACCATCCAATCAGGACTTTGAAGTGGAGCATGTGTGGAGATGGGGTCAGGGAAATGGATGAGGGAAGGGATAAGCAGGGAGGGCAAAGGTGGTGACTGGTCAGCACGATCCAGGAAAGCCTACAACATGCAGGCTGGCCCTTCCCTCAGCAGGCTTGTGTGAAGCCACGGACAAGAGCCAAAGATGGGCAAGCAGGGAAGGAGCTCGACCTTCGGCCACTTGGGACTGAAGACGTCCACCATGCTGAGGTCACGGGTCCACTGGAACATTGCCCCAGCCCCTCCACCTACATCCCCTGGGGACAGGCATGGCTAGGAGGACGAAGTCGCCTGAACATAAGCTGTCCCTGGACCATTTCTCCTGCTGGACAGAAGTCGTCTTCAGACACTCAAAGGAAAGACCAGGCAAACGTGGAGGCTGGCAGGACTGGCATCTTGTGGGACTGCTCAGAGCAGCTTCCACCATTGGCAGGGGGGACCTCATGGAAGGGACCAACAAGCGGGAGGATGAGTACGACCAATGCGAGGGACACACACTTGCCTTGTGAGCCAGGCCTGGAGGTCGGACTGGAGCATTCCCCTGTAGAAAAAACATCATGGGCTTGAAGCATGGGGGCCGCAAATCCAAGCTGGGACCTTGGCAAGCCATTATCCCCCCCTCCCCCCACTCTTGGGCTCTACCAGCTGTCTGTCCACCCCCAGCCCCAATCATCTGGCAGGGCTCCCTACAGGTGACCCCAAATGTGTCCCCCAAAGCCTGAAGGTGCTGCTGTGCATTAAGTCCTCCGGGCTTCTCTTGAATCGAGGACATCTTCATTACTATATTGTCTTTGACAAGTCCAAACCTATCGCTGTCCTTAGGAAGAGGCTGGAGAAAGGAAAGGTGACTTCCCCAAGGTCACAAGGCAAGATGGAGCCTCCGAAAGGGAGAGAGCCTTGGATTGGGGGCCTAGTTCCACAGTGATTGGAATTCTACCACTTGCCCCCCATGTACTTTTGGATTCACCTCTTTGGGCCTGTTTCATCATCTGTAAAATGGGGGGGGGGGGAGATCTCTAAGCCATCTTTTAGTTCTGATGAGTCGAGAGACTATAATGCTGCTCTTCAGACCCCCCCCCAAGCTGTTTCCTACCACTCCATCCCACTTCCACAGGAGCAAAGATTCACAGAGAAAAGGGACCCTCAAAGTCACTTTACAGATGGGGACGCTGAGGCCAGGGCCACACAGGTGCTAAGTGGTGTAAGAAAACAGTTCTTGTGGCTCAGAAATTCAGCATTCGTGTCCAGCACCAGCTCACCTCAGGGAGGATGATGCTAAGTGTGGCTTGATCCACAGGGACAGGGGAAGTGTCACAGGTGACGGGACGTGGAATCCAGTGCTGGAGGGACCTCCGGAGCCCTCTCGTCCAGCCTCCTCGTTTTGCAGAAGAGGGAAATGAGCACCCAAGAGGGAAGCAGCTGCTCAGGGTCCCACAAGTACCAGGCATGAGAGGTAAGATTTGAAACCAGGTCCTGGCAGCTCCAGAACCAGTAGGTTGTTTGTTGTTGTTGTTGTTTTAAGATCATAGGAAAAAACACTGGATTTGGAGTCAGAGGTCCTGAATTCAAATTCTGCATCTGCTTCAGGTAAGTCACTTAAACCCCATTACTTTATCTTGAGGAAACTGAGGACCAGGGCAGTCAAGTTATTTGCTGAAGGGGACCAAGGCCATAGATGGCAGAGCCCACATTTGAACCCAAGTCCTCCCTACCCCACGTTGCCTCCATCGACTGAGGGGTTGGCGCAGATGACCCTGAGGTCCATCCCTTCAAGATCTCTTCAGACAGAAGATGCCAAGCACGCGCCGCCGTTGGGCGATGCGGAAGAGGAGTGGCAGGAGGCGGGCAGGAGGCCAGCCAGGCCTACTGCTAAGAGAATGTGTAATCAGGATTCCTCAACCTTGCCAGCCAGCTTGCCACGCGATGATGCCCAGGGGCAAACCTTTTGCTCAGCACCTACATTAATAAATGCTGTAAGTAAGTCTCTCTCCGGTTCCACTTCGTGAAGCTCGATCCCAGGCGGCAGGCTGGGCAATCTTGCTATCGACTGATTAACAAGCAGTGTTGGAATATATTAGGGACCAATGAGCCATGGGGACATCCTGATGTTCATTCCATTGCCTCTCAAACACTGCACAGATAAACAGTTATGGCACCCAGGTGAATTCTCCCTGACTCAGGGAAACTCAGGGCCGGGCTCGGCAGCAGAAGCCTGGGCCCTCCCTGGGCCCTGGGAGCCATCAGCTCAGGTGAAGGTGAACCCATTAGCATTCTACTTCTTGCCTTACAAATGCCAATACAGGATGTAAGGGAAATCTGGTACCTTTTGTGGCAGCAAATGATTTTCAAGTTGAAGGCAACAGATGTTATTTTGGGGACAACCACAATACTCCAAAATAAATATCTCCAATGAGAAGAGGCCTAAGCATCAGGGAAGACCACCTGAGAGACAGGGCTCAAAGTGGCTCTGCCACTAACTAGCTGGGTGACCTTGGTAAAGTCACCACCCCAATTTGGACCTCAGTCTTCCCCATCCATAAAACCTAAGGACTGGAGAAGGCTCAAGTGATCTTGGGCAGCACCGCATAAAAGATGAGGCAGAATAATTTGGTGTGTGTGATGTATATATATTATATATAACATATATGTGTATATACATACATGGAGTGGGAAAGGAAGGCGATTTCTTCAAAAGGGGGAAAAAAGGAGGGAGAGAGAGTGGAGGAGGGAGGAGAAGAGGGAAGGAGAGAGGAAGGGAAAGAGGAGAGAGGGTGAGAGCAACAGAGAAGAAACAGGGAAGTAGGAAGCTTTGTCTCAATTCTCAGTGTCCTTTTCCTTGTTTCTATAGCGCATCATCAATCAATGAGTATTTATTTAAGCATTTATTAAGCACCTACTAGGTACCACGTTTTACCCCACCTTCTCTCATCTGACCTTTATTTAATTGGCCTTTGGAGCTGGGCGATGCCACAATTTTAGAGATGAGGAAAACAGTGCAGAGAAAGGGAACCTGATTTGGAAACATTTAAAGGGGCTTCCAGGATTAGTGCTGTACGATACCTGCAGCCTCTCTAGGAATCTGCTGTGTGATTTGGGCCTCAAAGGAGGTCACTTTTTTCATTCACTGAATAACGTTGGACATCCTGAATGGATCCCAACTATTTCAAGGTGGCGTCGAATAAACTTTTTTTTTCTTTTTTTTTTTTTTAGTGAGGCAATGGGGGTTAAGTGACTTGCCCAGGGTCACACAGCTAGTAAGCGTTAAGTGTCTGAGGCTGGATTTGAACTCAGGTCCTCCTGAATCCAGGGCCGGTGCTCTATCCACTGTGCCCCCTAGTTGCCCCCGGATAAACTTTTAAAGAAAGGATTGATGCATTTTGACTTAACCAGATCCTTGCTTCCTAACAAACTCTCCCTGCCCCCAAACTGTGGCTTTATGGATTAAACAAACAAGGAGTTCTGGGTTCTTTATTACCTCGTAGACAATCATTTATGAAGCCCCTATCACGCTATATTTATTGCTATCCAGTCCTTTTCAGTTGTGTCTGACTCTCCATGACCCCATTTGGGATTCTCTTGGCAAAGATGCTACGGCAATTTGCCATTTACTTCTCCAGCTCATTTACAAGAAGAGGAAATGGAGGCAAACAGAGTGAAGTGACTGTGCTTTATAGAGATAGATACAAAGGCAAACAAGACCTTCAAAGGTCTTGCAATATCCAGAGAAACAGATACACACAAAGTAGGGAGAGTATGTGTGTGTCTGTCTGTCTGTCTTGGCCTTCTACAGACTTGCCAGCAATCCTGCTGAATTTGACCAACATTTGGTGACCCCTTCTATCACTGTGCCCACCGCTTTATCGCTCTTTCGGCTCTCATTTTTCTCTGCGTTGCTCCATGCGAGTCTTCCAACGTTGCTTGGCTGGTTTCTCAGATTTGTCATTCCTTCCCCAAAGGGTAGTGGCCACGGCATCAAATGTATCTATTCATTTCAGACATTCCACAACTACTGGGCACCTCATTTTGCTTCCAGCTTCCTGTTTTCATACATAATGTGGCTACATTCAATAACTTTACATTGAGGTTTACTTTCAGAGGAAAGTGGATTGAAAGCAAGCCTCAAAAACAAGGGAGGCTGGGGTCCTGCCTCTGGTCCACGCTGACCGGGGGACCCTGAGCAAGGCCTTCGCTTCATCTCCATGCACTAGTTTCTTCACCCAGGAGACCCCAATCCTGCACTTTTAGGGTAAAAGGACAGGCAAAATGCTGAAAGATGCCTGGCCGCACGGACAAGGCCCTCGACCTGCAGTCAGTCGGCCCAGGCTCAAGCCTCAGGCCTGAATTTCTTTATCATGAGATGCACCCAGGCCCTGAATGGTCCAACGTGGAGGTTGGACTGGATGGTTTCTACCTTCTCTTCTTCCTCTAACATGGGAGGCCATGTAGTTCAGTGGAAAGAACACAAGAGTCAAAGAATGACAGGATTTCAGACTTGAAAGGGACTTCAGTGGCCAGTCCCACTCATACCTGCTCAGTAACATGCCTGGCAAGTGGGCCTAGGTCAGACTCAGTGGGTGACCCTCACCAATCAGTGACCCTCAGTTGCTGCAGCTATACAAATGGGATAATGGAACTGGATGACCCCTAAGGCCCCTGCCAGCCCTGACATCCCCTGTTCTAAGGCCCCTCCCAATTCTGACATTCCATGTTCTAAGGATCCTTCCACAGCTGATATCCTAAAGTTTTCAGATCCCCCTCAGTTCTGACAGTCTACCTAACAAGTTTCAGAGTGCCTCAAATGATGGCAAATGTTTCTCCACTACTGGGCTTTTAAGAGGCAGTTTTGTAATCCAGGTAAAATCCTCCAATCTCTTTAATCCCCCAATAATCCTACTTTAGGTTTATTTAAACTCTATTTAGTTGTGAAAAAGTCCTAGAGCAGCAGAGCCCTAACTAGCAAGTCTGGTACTTGGGGTGAGCCCCATGAAAGCTGCCTTCACATCAACTGTTGAAAATAAATCTGATGGGAGGTAGGGAGAGAGTTTAGACTTTGGGACACGTGGCCCTGTGGGGGAAGAGACCTTAGCACAGTACCCGATGGTGAAGACAAGAGGAGGCACTGGACTCTAGGGTAGAGACCCTGGACACCACGAGGCCATGGCTGTGGAAAGGACCGGGATGATGATGGATGTGAGCCCCCGACATGCTATCAGAACTCCCTAAATGTCAGCACCCTGGGGCTCAGGATGCCCTCCCCTAGCTGTAGCGATCAGACTTCTTCATAATCATAAAAGCTAACATTTACACAGGACGTTAAGATTTAAAAAGCACTACACACACACACACACACACACACACACACACACACATACATACACATAGAGAAAATCTCATTTGATCCTGACCACAATCCTTCGAGGGAGGTACTTTATTATTACACCCAGTTTATAGATAAGAAAACTGATGTTGTCAAATTTAATGGCAGCTAGTAGGTGGCTAGAACAAGATTTGAACTCGCCTTCCTGCTGCCAAGAGCATCACATAATCCAGTGCACATCCACCACGCCACTGAGCATCCCAAAAGCAGAGCAGACCTCTCCTTACTCAGTCCATCTGACCAATATTGCTGACCTGATCAATCCTTCTCTGGTCCTGACAAGGAAAGAGACTGAGGTCAAGAGAAGTGACTCATCCAAGGGCACAGGGATGAAAATAAACAGGGGATCCAGGGTTGAAAACCAGGTCCTGAACTCAATGAGTCCCAGCACAATCATCTGGAAGCATTCGATAATTTGATCGCTGGTGCATCCAGCAGCTGTAGCAACATCCGTCCTGAGCATTTAAAGAGCAAAGAGTCACCTGGGGACCAGAACCAGAGCATAATCCTGGTGGCCCTTCTTCAGGCGATCACAAGGAAAGCTCAATCAGAGCCCAAGCTAAAGTGGGCAGAAAGCCCCCAGTTGTCCGCCGACAAGGTGCCTACTGCTGAAGACCCATAAACAAATAAAAGCAGATGGAAAACAGTCAGTGAGGGTTTCCAGTCTGAACAGGTTGGGGGGGGACGGGCTTCACGAGTGCTCCGGCACAGATAAACACATTGCCAGGTGGGCCAGTGCCGGAGAACAGCTTGGGAGCTCTCTCATCCCACTCTCATTTTACAGAGGAGGAAACGGGAGGTAGAGGCCGGTGAAGAGGCCGCCCAAGGCCACAGGTTAGCTAGCTCAGTGGGCAGAAGTGAAACCTAGGTCTTACTCTCTTCCCTTGTCGGTCTTAGGACTCCCAGCTTCTTTGTGGGTCAGGCTCATGTGCCACATGTGGGAAGCTTTTCCTGCTTCCTGCCAAGTCATTCATGCTCTCTCTGGGGAAGCTCCCTGAAGGTGGGGATGATGTCTGGTCTCGTCTCTGTGCCCACAGCACCCAGGCATTCCTGGATTGAGTGAAGGGCGTTTGCTCCACAGCTATGAGGAATCCTGTACTACAAAAGGCAGGACTTCTTTGAAACAAGTAACGGACACGTCTGTGAGTCCACACAGCCGGTGAAAACAGTCATGACGACAAGCCCATAAAGGACTTTCGGCCAACTTGAGGATCTTGGAGAAAACAGCTAAAGCAGCCCAAACTGCACCTGTGTGTGAATGCGGACCAAGAGGCCGTGTCGTTTGCGCCTCCAAAGGTGGCGGGGAGGCTCCAGTGATGATAGGCGAGCCCCGTCTGAATGGCAAAGGGGCGAATGCTCTTGGAGTTCAGTTCTGTGGGGCACATTCTACTCACTGGCACGCTTTATCTGCTTTACACAACCGGACCCCACCCCCGCCCCCAAGAAGGGAAGGGGGCAGGAGAGCGCCCCCAAGGGGAAGGGAAGGGGGCAGGAGAGCGCCGTCGCTAAAGATGAACTACCTCCATTCCAGGAAGACGACAGACTATGCCCTCGAAGCCTCCTCTCCAGTTCTAGATCTAAGACGAAAGAAGTCTTGTGACCCAAAGGCTCAAACAGATGGAGAGGGTCTATTTACGGTCATAAAGCGAGGTCGGTCATGTCGTCTAGACTCTTCAGAGTAACACTCTCGCCAAGTTAGAAAGGTCCTCAGGAACCACCCGGTAGAAGCCGTCTCCCAACAGGAATCCATTCTATAATGTTTCCCCATCAAGTGGCCACCCAGACCTTACTTGGAGAGACCCGGGAAGAGACGGTGCTCATCCCCATCAGAGGACCCTGTTTCACATTTGAACAGCCCTGACCGTTAGCAAGCTTAACTCATCTGGAGCTGAAAGCCATATGCACCTTCCCGCTCTCCTGGTTCTGCCCTTTGGAGCCATCTCCCAAATGACTGCACCTCCAATCAAGCTGTCACGTCCCTGAATCCCTTCAAATGATCATTTCCCAGTGTGGTTTCCCATCACCCTTTTTTCCCTCCTAATTCCTAATTCCACTTCTCTAGACCATGGTTTCTTCACCACTAAAAGGGAACTATGGTAGTATTGGGAATTTGTATTTGCTGTGTGCAACTCCAAGCCAAGATCCCCCCAATGCCAACTGAAGCACAGCTTTCATGACAACATTCTATTTAACTCAACACCCAGGACTTATGACATGCCACGTGTTATTTAAACATTGAGGATACAAACTCCAAAAAAGCAAACAAAAAACTCTGAACCCTGACAGTCCCTGTCATCAGAGCTTATCATATACTGCTGTTATGGAGGTTGGAGGGGGAGTGGTTTATAATGCAGACATAAATATAGACACGTTCATTTGTGGAAGGAGAAAACACTAACGCTTGTGTTAATGAAAAGAGAGAAAGAGAAGAGACTCGATGGGATGGAGACGGAAATAACCCTTCCCGTTTGGCTGGCCCAGTATATGGGGGGCAATCCTGCGAGGCGAGGCTAGTGAAGCAGGACCCAGCTTCAGAGCCAGAATTCCGGGCGCTTTGGGGCTGTATAGTCTCAAGATGAAGACACTGGGACCCAGAGAGAAGACAGCGAGTAGGTACCTGGCAGAGTTGAGGTGTGAGCTTGGATTCTCTGCCCCCAAATCTGGTGCTTTTTGGAAGCCAGATGGTGGAGGGTCTTAAATGCCATGCTGAAGACTCATTCTGTCCTTCGGGCAATAGTAACTGGTAAAGGCATTTAAGCCAGGGAATAACATGGTCTGAGTTGGGCCTTGGGGAGATTATTTTAGCCACTTTGGAGAGGATGCAGGTTAAAAGAGACTAATCTGGAAACAATACTACATAGGTGGGCTGGAGGGGACCTGAATGAGGGCAATAGGTATATGAGAAAGGGACCGATGGAAGAGACAGCTGAAATACCAACAGTGAGATTTGGCAACTGAGTGTTGAGGGGTAGGAAGACTTAGAAATGACTGACTTCAAGGTTATGAGCCTGGGTGACTTAGAGTCATCCGGATTGAGGGGAAATAACTTTGCTTTATTTCAGACATGATAAGATTGATATTCGAGGGACATCCAGTGGCGAGGCTGAGCAGGTAGCTGCTGAGATGAGTGGAGTGCTGCTGAATGAAAACTGGATACGGTTATCTGGGAATCATCTGTGGTGTGACAAACTGAACAACCACAGAAGCTCGGATGGGAGTGCATGTACAGAAAAGGACCCAAGACAGCCTCGAGGCACACCCACCTCTGGTGATAAGCAGGGGAAGAGTGAAATGGAGCGGACAGAGGGAATCGAGAAAGAGCAGCACCACACAAGCCAAGGAGGGAAAACACTGAAGAAGTCAAGGACAACGACTGAGGGAAAGGTTTGTAGCATGGAAGGTCAGGAATGTGAAATGAGTATCAGGAGGTAAGGAAGTAAGGCTACCTACCAGATCAGACAACTTCCCTGGATTTCAACCGTGAAAGGAAAAGATAAAGGCGGAGAGCTTGAGGGGACAGAAGGGTCAAGGGAAGGTTTTTTTAAGGCTGGGGAAGAATTGAGTATTTTCATAAATAGCAGGGAAGGAACTCAGAAGAAAGGGAGAGTGACTGTAAGAGGGAGAGGGGAGGAAAGCCCTTGGTGAATATAAGCAGTGGATGGGATCAAGGGTACAAATAGAAGCTTCACAAGTCACCTCAAAGATTGGGGCAAAGGAAGAAAAAGTGATGGTGTACAAGGGGTCTGAGGTGTGGAGTGGGAGAGAGAAGAGCTCGTGATCAATGGCCTTTCTCAGTAAAGAAGCTGGGTTATCTGCAATGTCTATGTTGACCAATTAACTATAGGGTCAAGTGTTAAAGGGGGAACAGTAAAAAGACAGGGTCGGAATGACAGATCAGAAGAGGATTTAAGGCACTGGAGGTCATGATGATGAGAAATAGATTTAGAAATTAAGGCACAGGGAGATCACAGGATCAAAGACTTAGTGATACGAGACCTTTGGGGCCACCAAAGCCAATCCCTTTATTTTACAGATAAGGACATGGAAGTGGAGAGGTTGTCTTGCACAGGATCACAGAGCTAAAGAGTATGAGGATCTGAACTTGTCTCCCATGCCCAATGCTCTGTGCATTGAATCACCATGGTTAAGATCAGAGAGTTTCAGAGTTTTGAGATGAGAGCCGGCAGTCATGAATGATGAGATCTAAGGTAGATCTCAGGGTGCCTGAGGTAGAATGAAGATACTGAACATTGGGGCTAAGAACACCGATGAACCCAAAGATCAGTGTTCATCAATGGGACATCAACTTTTATGCTGAAGTTCTAAATATTTAAAACTAAGCATGACTGTATGGACTGAGGTGAAGAACACTGGGAGAGAGCCAAGCACTGCCCTCCTTGAGAAAGAGCATCCTAAGGACCAGAAGCAAAGGATGAAGCTCCTCAGGAACCAACTTCAAAGGGGAGGCTGGTTGCAATGATGGCAGCAGAGGTAAGGTGTGATGTGGCATTGGGGAATAAGGTGTATGTTAACTCCTCCTCACAGGCCAATGTATCTGAGGCCATGAGAGAAGCTGCCACCACCAGCACTAGAAAGGGTGCCCAGGGATATGCTATCTTCTGGAGAAAGCCAGGTTCCTGTAAGCACCAGAGGCCAGAAGGGTGGGGAGAGATGGAAGTTTCCTAGCCGTAAGTAAAGAAGATGATGATCAGGGACTTCAAGGTGCTGAGATGACAACACATGGTGCCACAGCCATCACCACTTCCAACACCAGAGCTGGGGGTGGGCACAATGTAGATGGACCACCAGCTCTGAAGCCTCATTCTCATGTGATACTAGAATGCACAGGCCATGGTGTCTGATGCCCTGAGGCTCAGCTCTCTGCAGAGGAGCCAAGAGAGGCAGGAGATCAGAGTGGATATGACCATGCCACTGCTAAAAAGAAAGGACAGAGGAGGAGATTGGATGGGGTTCCCTGGGCTTTGGTGGTCAAAGGGCACTGGGAGCTGCCTGCCGCTCTGTCCTGCATCTTCTGTGGGTTCAATAAAGACTCATTCTCTGGGTGACGTCTTAGTCCGAGTGCTTAAGAGAAGCCAAAGGTTCTTCTATGTGGAAAATAAGGGAAACAGACACAGATATATGTCTCAAAGGTATTCATGGGTAAAGGCCCCAGCCAAACTTTTTGAGGCAAATACTGATGTTCCCAGGATTTTCTTGGGTTGGGGCATGAGCAAGAGAATCCACAAGACCTTTCCAAAGACGGGCCCAGGTCTGACATTTCAGGGTGTGGGGCCCACACGACCCATGGATTACATTTCCCCTAATGCCACTACTGAATGGGAGGCACAAGACACCCACCATATCTCTGCTAATAAATATCTTAACAGGAAAAGCCATGGGGGTACTCAGGATTTATCCCCTTATCACAAGGTGATAAAAAAGCAAAAGGGAAAAAAGAGTTAAAGAAAATGAGCATTTGCACTCTGTGGACCCAAGGAATCGGCACTTCTGTGGTCCACTTGGGGTCAGTTAAAGAATACAGAGGAGAACAGAGCAGTTTCCAGGCACACAGCGTGCTCCTGAACCAACAATCAAGGGGAGCACCGAACGATGCCCCAAACCCAGCACCACAAAGTGAAAACAACAACCCAAGTGGAGACGTCAGTGGCATTTGGTGATCAAGTTTATTTTCGGTTCCAATTTCAATTACTTTGCCTTACTGTAAATTACACAAGAAACTGTCGAGTAAACGAGTTATTTTACAGTCACTATATGACCCCTCAAATTTCCACAGTGAATAAAGAAACCATTCAAGTCCATGCGTCGGGTGCTCCTGTCCACACGAGTGCACATTCCCCATGATGCTGCGATGCCCATGAAGACTGAGTCCATGAAATGGAAAGAGCCACATCCTACATCCTGACAAATGAGCAACAATCCTCCTCGATTGAAAAAGCCGGTTTTCCATCGATGCACAGAAAGTAAACATGGTGCTTATCCTGAGTACACAGAAAACGTGGGAAGGTGGAGCTGGGGCGGGGCTAACAGGACAACGTGATGCAAAGGGCCCCTTGTCCATGTCATGGCCATCACTTCAATAGGGGACAAAAATCACTGTGGAGAGATGCAAGGGAGCTAGCTGAGCCTTGAGCAAATTAAATGGCCAGTAGGATTCATCTACTGCAGGAGGGCACGTTTTAAGTGGGAAAGAGCATGATTTTCAACATCAAGGCTTAAACCTTGTCCTACACGATCTGACAAAGAAACCCGATTTTAAAAAAAAATCTTACTTATGTGTTGTTCCTAAAATAACTTCTTTGTTTCTATCTAACGAGCATTTTAATAGATATCTAGGAGAGGCTCCAGGTGAGTATTTTCTTAAAAAATCCTGAAGATTTGAGGACCATCTACAAAAGGGTTGGAATTATACCATCATCTTCATAGCGAGTCTTCAAACAGAGCGTGGAGAAACCCATGGCCGGCCCCGCTCTACACTTTCATCTTATCTGAAAGTGAATGTCTCTCTTCTAAAATGTATTTTCAACATGAAAAGAGCTAAAAGTCATCATTATATTCCATCGTGTAAGTTGTGAGAAATCGAAGCCATTTGCATAGTTTCCAAAATGCAATTTCAGAAAATAGTCATTTCAGACACAAGAAACTTGACTCAAGGGAAGTACTACATTTCCAACTTCTCTACTGAGCCTATAGTATTTTTTATTGAGACTAAATAGTAGCATCACCCATTTCTTTTGTGCCTAACAGGCTCTCTGAAATATTTATAGTGTTTATTATAAATCACAAGCCAGCATTCCCCCCCCCCATTTTTTTTTGCCAGTTTCTGATGTAGAAAAATACTTGAAATTTAAATGTACAAAAATCCAATAAAAACAGGTACATTTTTTAAGGATTTTTTTTTCTTCAAGGGCAAGTACAAATGAAATTATAGCCAGATTCCTTACTCACAGAAATCCTTAAAGTTGGCTGTGAGATTGTGACCATCCAGAAATAAATAGCTATAAATACATTCATAGTTTACATTCCAGAATCAGAGGGAAAACAAAAAATTCAGAATGAACTTTTGCTTTGGGAGTCAGTTTACTCATGAGACTAAAATAGAAAGTTTTAACATACATTGGAGAGAACAACAGAAAATTATATCTTGGTCCACAACTTGACATCCATGAAACACACCAGCCGGCATTACACTGCAGCCAATTCATCCATTAATGGCATTACTCTGATAATTATTAAAATCTGCTTCAGGTATATATAATGAAAATATTTTCCTTTGCATTTCTGCTGTGGGTTCAGTACTCTGGAGAAATTGTACCAATCCCCTAAGTAGATGTATGTATGTATGTATGTATGTACATATATACACACGTGCGTGCATCCGTATCTATAGCTCTACATGCGTTTTTATACACAGCTACAGATTTACACACACATATACATATATACACACGTGTCTGGATAGCGGTACATGTGGACAGAGCGTCACACGCACACGTCTGTGAAACGTCAACACTGCAAGTTCCTGGTCAGATCCCTCCTCATTCATCATGGGCAGCACTGGTTCCCCTTACTTGACCTTGATTACGTAACTGTAGGAAAATGGAAAGAGAAGGGTAGGAAAAAGGAGACAAAATTCAGTTTCAAGCACCGCAAGCCTTCATGTCAATAAAAGATGCTTTGCATGGCAAAACCTTTATCAGAAAGTCCATTTAATCTGACTGGACTGCTGCACTTTTAAAACCCCATTTAAGATTTCTCTTATTAATGGCACAACACTGTCCCATGGGAGGGAGGAATTAAGCAAATTAATCACTGAAAAGGCCACTGATCTTTGTGAGAATTTAGCCAAAGTGATCAAGTGACAGAGAGAAAGCTGTACGGACAGACGGTGGGCTGCAGCCAGGGCCTCTTAGGTAACGCTGTGAGGTTGCCTGAAGCGCCTCCCTCGTGCCCAGACTGCCCACTCAGCCTCAGGTTCCACAGTGAAAGGAGTGGGTGGCCCAGACAGAAAGGCATCTGTCCTTCGGTAGATAAATATGCCTTGGCCTTTAAATAAACCACCACTCCCAAGACTGCAGAGAAATTTACATGGCGAATTACAGATTCAACTGCGGGTGAGATGCCTAGGGATTTAAGAACTGAGGATTGGGGGGGGGGGGGAGAGTTAGCTCAGAGGGTCAATGATGGATGGCAGGGGGAGCTATTTTGTCACATCGGAAGCACTAAATAATCCACTGCAGATGTGGCACGTCACTGCATCAGCCTATAAAGCATTTAAAAGCACCAGGATGTGGGGAAAACTGTTGACTTGGGAAGAAACATGGGATCGGGGTTCGAATTCCTGCTCTACCAACTCATCATCATCACTTCGGTGCTGGTCAGCGGGTCAAAGCCAAGGTCACCTTAATAGCTACAAAAAGAGCTGGTCCCCAAGACAAGGCCAAATGGACCTCAAGCACACGTGACCATCTCATAAATGTGGGGATGACTCGATTGCTGGTCTCAACCTGGGCCACAGATAGGTCTTTAGATGACAAGAACTGAGGTTCTCAGAGTCTCAGGGTCAGCGTTCTTTATTCTCCATGAGGTTTTCTCACTTTGACAAATGAAACCATCAGAATCTTCACTAGAAGGAGAGCCTCTGCTCACCAAGTAACTCTCCATCACCAGCCAAGTGGGGCTTTGGGGAAGATGGAGCAAGAGGCGGGGGTGGTGTCCTGTTCACCCAGCCCTTCACTTACACAGCTTGATATGGCCTCTGACCCTACAGAAGATTCATCTAGACATCAGCAGCCGTTGTGCCTCGGACGGTACCCTTCTTACGCATCTAAACGTAAAATAAAACCGTGAGCTACTGAACCATAGATTCTGAAATTGGGTTAGTAAGCAAGAAGGCAAAGACAGTCTACAATGAGAGCTGCGTTACAGTCACATCCACATCTGGGAGGAAGTTTCTAGGTCTCTCTAAAAACTGGAAGCTGAAGGAGTCCTTCAGGAGTATTTTCTCAAACAGCACGACAGATATTAGTCGTCCTTGAGTGCTGAAGAGAAAGGCCACATCCCAGGCTGATGGTGTGAAATTGTTTTAAAAACAGACAGACTTAAGGAAATGTCCACCGATGTTATCTACCTGTAATTTATTTCGATAGTTTTCAAAGGTCGGAATGGGCCCTTGCACAGCTGCTGAGGCCAGAGAGGAAGGAATGGGCACAGGGATTTCCAGCTGCTCTTGATCTGACAAAAGCAGCTCCTTGGGCATCATTCACTCAGGAGCCGTTAGTGTCATACAACACTCGGTGTGCTTAGGAAAGGAGCAGAAGGGACAAAAAGAGATCAGGAAGAAAACCAAGTAAACGAGGAAGCTCTAGAGAAACAGAAGACAGAGGCCAGAAAACAAGGCACTCAGCAGTGAAGGAGGGAAGGCTGAAGAGCAGAAACATGAAAATGGACCAAGACCTCCTTAGAACAGGAGTAACTCAATCCCAATCAATGAAGGAGGAAGAAGAGGGCAGATGGGAAAGGGAGCAAAGATAATACAGTCATCCTTTGACATTCACAGGGGTTAAGGGTGCACAAGCCCTTCAAATACCTCTAGGTCACCCCAAACCTTTATTTTTAATCATTCTGATCATATGTAACACACAAAACAAGTAAAACAACACACCGTACCCATAAAAACGTTGCAACTTCTACATAAGATTAGTATCTTGCAAACTGTGCAGTCTTTGTAGCTGCTTCACAGATTTCCTTCTCCCACAAAAAGTGCAAGATACAAAAATACCGGAGTGGGGGAAATCACATGACTGAGTCTGGATGGTAGAGAAACAAAGAAGAGGTATTCCCAAAGAGAACAGGTAACCTATCGGTCTTTAGTGTATCGAAACTTTCAACAAAATTTAACTCTTCATAACAAATTCATGTATGTATACTTAAGGTAGTAAATGACAGAATTATATATATATATATATATATATATATATATATATATATATATATATATATAATTTATGCATTTACTTAATAAAGTTTTTAAATTTTCTTTATATACACACGTCATCTGCAATTTTCCACAGTATGCTGCAAATCTACAAAAATTTACATTATTTAATGCGATGGCCAATCCCAAAATAACCAAAAGCACAAATACGAAACCCACGAATGTCAAGGGATGATTGAATTGTCTTTTTTTGTTTGGTTCTTACCAAAGAAAAAAGTCATTTTCTTGTCAAAGGAAAAAGATAGCAAACAAGGTATCTTGTTCACCTAAAACACTGAGGGGCTACTAAGCTTAAAGCCTGAAGCTCAAGGGCCTTCTGCTCATGCCACCTCCCGACCCTGGTCCCTTCCCCTGGGGTCAATGCCCATCCTAAAAGAAATTTAATTCCTGAAATATCTGTGAATTAAAAGGAAGAATTAGATTGGATGGAAAGACATCAACCAGGCATGGATGGAATATGGCCTGAAGCAAGCGGAAATCCCTTTGTGTCCAAAAGAAGCCTCTCCATGCTCAAACTTGCTCCTTAAGCAGGGGTCTGCCAGGGGAAGCTGTGCCCTCAGGCCCTGCCTGCCTTGTCTGTGGATGCTTGAAGACAGAGTATGTTAGTACACAAACTCAGAGAAGAAAATGGAGGAGAAAGCGCTCTTTCATGACTGCAAGCAGTAGCACCATCTAGATTTCACATTAAGATGCTCAATACTGAAGGCATAAAAATGGTTCATTAGAATTTTTGAAAGATTAAAAAACAAAATCTCCCCGCTCCCTCACACCCCAAACATCTGCCCACAACCCACAAGTTCCTTCATTTTAGGAAAGGAAACAGAAACCTGAAGATTTAAGCTTAAAGAGATCTGAGAGCCACAAGACCCTCAAATAACTGAGCTTCTGTACAATTATTTGTCTCATCACATCCCCTTTTTCTCTTCCCCCCATCTATTTGAAATTTTATTTTTTCCCCCCAATTACATGTAAAAATATTTTTTTGTTTTGTTTTGCAGGGCAATGAGGGTTAAGTGACTTGCCCAGGATCACACAGCTAGTAAGCGTTAAGTGTCTGAGGCCAGATTTGAACTTGGGTCCTCCTGAATCCAGGGCCGGTGCTTTATCCACTTTGCCACCTAGCTGCCCCATAAAAACAATTTTAATGTCCATTTTAAAAACTTTGCGTTCCAAATTCTCTTCCTCATCCCTCCCCCAAGAACGCAAGCAATTTAATATAAGTTATCATCACATCCCTTTTACTAGGCTAGAGGGATTGTCGATAAGCAGGCAGATCCCGACTTATAAACAATCCATTCATCCATCCAGTAGATGCTGCTACTACTATCAGGAGGGCCAGTGTGTTTTTTGTTTGTTTTTGTGTTGTTGTTGGGGTTTTTTTTTTTGGGGGGGGGAGGGAGATGGGGCAATATGGGTTAAGTGACTTGGCCAAAGTCATACAGCTAGTAAGTATCAAGTGTCTGAGGCTGGATTTGAACTCAGGTCCTCCTGAATCCAGGGCTGGTGCTTTATCCACTGCATCATCTAGCTACCTCTGGCCAGTGGGTTTTAAAACAAACCAGAAAACTACCTTGAAGGTTTAAGATTGAGAAGTGGAAGGGGGGAAAGCTGGAAAAGCCTAGCACTGACCCTAAAGGAAAAAGTGACCAAGGATAGGTCCCTGGTCTGTAGGACTTCTTGCCCCCAACTGTCCTCTCCCTACTGCTTGAATGTTTCTTCACTTGGTTAAAATACCTCAAGAGGCCACAATAAGGAACCTAAATGATTTAAGATTAAAAAAAACCAATCCAGCTACCTTTATGGGGTTATCACCTTTACCTTCCTGTGAGTTAGTTCGATCACACTATTTTCTTAACTAACAACTACTCACATTTTCCTACACAAAAATGAATTGGTAAAGAGGTAGGGCACAAGGGAAGTGACTAGCTAGGGGCAGAGGGCGGGGGATAACTAGTATGCCATAAAAAAGAATCTGATACTATCTGGATAGGCTAAAACACTAGACCAAATCAAGTGTTAAAAGTCATTTAACAGGGCTATTTGGGTGTAAACAATCACTCCCACTTGCACAAGACGGAGAAGGGACAGTTAGGCAGCAGTCTGTCTGAAAAAGCTGTAGGGATTTTAGGGGATTGGCGACTCAGTACTAGCCAACAGCGTGACACAGCAGGTAAGAAAATGACTGCAATCTCAGACTATGAGGTCTAACCTCCAAAGTAGAGAGCTGTCGGCCATGCTGTGTGAGCTCCACTCTGATCAGGTCACGCCCACAGCACAGATTCCTTTAAGGTTAAAGAAGGGGCCTCAGAGACCGTCTGTCCCTATGACAGATGAAGGAGCTGGGGCCCAGCTGGGCTCAGAGACTTGCCCAGTCACATGCCTGTGATCAGTTTGGGGGGGGGGGTGTCACCTTGGAAAGGTCACTGACAGACTGGTCGAAGGAGCTGTCCAGCCAGCGTGGAGAAGTAAAGATTTAGATGGAACAAGATTATCTGCTTTTGAGTCATGAAAAGGAACTAAACTTCTGTTTGGCCTCATTAAGCAGAATCAGGAATAATCTCTGGAAACTGCACAAAGACAATTTAGGATTGGCACAAGGAAAAACTTAACAGGATTTAGAGCTAAGTCCAAATGGAATGAGTGGCCTTGGGAAGGCAGTGGTTTTCCCCTCCCTCTAGATCCCCGAGAAGGGGTTGGATAGAGGACATTATTTTGTGAGACTGGATGGCCACTGAGATGTCCTTCCAACTAAGAAATTCTCAGTGAATTAGGGTACGTTTCTTAGTCTCATTATGTCACAAGAAAATTTCTTAGGAGTGAGCTCCTAAATCAAAGTCAGGCTGGCACATGCAATGATAAAGGGCGTTCCCAATGCTGACAAAATCACGACTTCTTCAGCTATTCACATGGCCTCAGTGCCTAATACGGGGCCTCGCACGCAGTAGGTATTTTATAACTGTCTATTGAATTGAATTATGTGTTAAGGAGGCTTATGAATGATGGCTGGGCCAGGAATGTGACTGCCCTTTTATACTACAGTTTCTAAAGGAAAAGACTTTCTGAGTTCCAAAAAACATTTGGAACACAACCCATTTGTAGTTTCGGGATTGCCTGTAGTTTACTTTATGTGAAGGGTAAGGTTAAGACATCTGACTGCCTTATAAAGAAAACATTTCCAGGGCCTTTATAAGGTTCGTGTAAAACTAATTAGAAGCAGATTCTCCTTAATTACAAAAATCCAAGCAATCTGAAACATAACATCTTTAGCTTCCTTTTCTATTGTGCCAGAGAAATAGAACCGGTTCTGTTGTCCTATCATTAGATGGTATTTCTAAACATTCCTATTAGCCGGTATATCTCTGGGATGACTAGATGGAAACCTGGCTGGCTCTATCTGCTTCCACACTGGGCCCTTGTCAACTCAAGCAAACCCTGACTTCCTGCAAATCTCTATCCATCATATGGGAGAAAAGGTCACTCTGGAGGGCTGCCCATCCAGAGGAGGGATGATCCTCCCTGTAGGGCTGAGTACACGTATTCTCAGGCTGACACCTGAAGGAGCCTACATCGTCTTGAAATGCGGGATATACTATTATCTCACCAAATGGAAAATTTGATTTTTTCTTAAAGTTTGTACATTAATTCCTGCTGTTAACAAAGCTGAGAGAAAAAATTTCTGAAGTTGGGGAGATCAACTTTTCTTGCAATATGAGGAGAATTTGGGTTCGGGGTCTAAAAGATCGAGAGGAGAAGAGTATCAATATACTGAGGTTAACAGTGGAGATGTAGGAAGGAAACCCCACAGAAACGCATCATTGCCACAGTCTGCATCTGGGAAGGCTCTTGTGCAGAGGTCCCTTTGGAAAGGTGTGCAGGAAGAATCCAGCTCAAGTGAAGGAACGTCAGTCTAACATTAGCTATCCCAGCTACTCTGAAGGCCAGTGCCCCCTTCCCTCCTACCACAGAGCCCATGAAACATGGCCAGTGAGGAAAGCTGAGGCAAAGGGCTTCCAAAGGGAAGGCGTGCTTACAGCTTCTAGCTCTTTCTGGGTCTCATCTTCCATTCTTCGAATGTCTTCCATAGTCAGGTCGATCCACTTGTCAATCCAACAAAAGAGCTGGCGGTGAAAGTTGGTAAATATTCTTTTTTCTTGCTTTGAAAATAAAGAGATGAAGGCACGTTACAAGGCTGGCGAGGCAGAAGCACTCATTTAATTACATGAATGTTAATGAAATCAGGGCATTTTCATGGAGTTGCTACCCCAAAATCCCTTCATCTCAGGCCCTTCTGCAGTGACCATCATGCTAGGCAAAGCAAAGCAAAGCTGTCCTGGGAAGAGCCTGACCTTTTTTCCCACAGCTGCAAATGCCTGGAACAAGGGAGGCCTTCCCAGGATGGTCCAACTGCAGAGAGAGGAGCAGGCCCCTGCAGGGCAGCACAGGGCCCAGATTCAAACCAGAGAAGTTAAAAGGGGGGGTGCAGGAGAATCATGGGTGACTTACTTTTTGAATAAAGTTTTCTACTTTACTCTGCAGACCCCACCACTTGAATTTGATGGTTACCAGCTTGTAGGCACACATTTGGGGAGAGTCTTGGTTATTTGCCAGGTCTTTCTAGATGGGGAAAATGGAAGGAAGAAATTAACATTTAATTGTGCTTGAAAAAAAAACAAATTAACTACAATTCTGACCCCAGCACCCATAAGTTACAAGCTTCCAAGTCCATTAAGCATTTATTAAGCACCTACTAGGTCCTTTACTTCTGTGGGGATGAAGAGGGAAAAGGAAAGTTGTTTGATCCCCACTCATCTCTGAAAGAGCAGCCTAGTACTCAGCTCTCCTGAGTGCGGGGTACTAGAGCAGACAAACATAAGCTGGCTATATCTGATCAGCCTCAGGTCACACTGTATAGCCCAAGTAGCCAGCTGCCAAGAATGGCACATACCTTCTCTCTCTCTCTCTCTCCACCCCCAATCCCACAGGCTTTCTACCTCCTGCTCTGGGAACAAGAATCAACTCAAAACTGCCGTGCCTACTAGAAAGGCTGGGACAATCCCTGTTACTTCCTAGAGTCTAGGGCCTAGACCAACACTCAGATCCTTGGCCATAAGTCCCCCAATCAGAATGTAAGAATGTATTGAGAAGTAGTGGCTAGGTTAAGACCTGAAGTCAGGACATCTGGGGTTCAGATCCCTTCCTAGACACATCTTAGCCAGGAAGCTCTGGGCAAATCATTTCTTCTCCCTGCCTCAGTTTCCTCATCTGAAAAGTGAGGGAATGGAATAGATGACCTTATAATCTCTTCTAGTACTAACTCTACAATTCTATGATGATTCTCTAAGCTCCTAAAAGGCAGGCAGGAAGTATGGAACTTTTGTCTTTGGATCCCTAGGGCCTCCTTAGCATAGTTCCTGGCACACAAATGTTTTCTCTCATTTCATTCCTTCATGCATGCATGCATTCACTCCGTCTCACTCACTCACTCATACTGTGTGTAAGGCATTATGTAGGAAAATACCAGAGACAACATTAAAACAGTCTCTGCCCTCTGTAAGTCAGCATTCTCCTGACATACAAGATCTTGTATATAATCATTACATACAAGGTTGGGGAGAGCACGCCCCAACCCAAGTATTTGGAGGATCCAAACCATTCAGCTGTAACGATTGGAATGAGGCCACCTGCTGGAGACTTACTGTAGAAGAGTTCCGCCCATGAAGCCAAGGTCTTTGAGGGCAAGACCAGGAGTCTTTTCTTTGGCGTCAGGAAGTGACGCGGGCTAGTGGGAGGAGGAAGGAAGAGACTGGCGCTCGGTCTCAGGCTCTTTCCTTTGGACTCTGGTGGAGAGCAGAGCTAGAAATGTGCTCTCCCTTTAATAGATAGGAATCTAGGCCTTTCTCTCTACCAAATTTTTATTCTCCTTAATAAATGCTTAAAAGTCTAACTCTTGCTAAAGCTTATAATTTATTGGCGACCACTCATTGGATATTTTAGACAGTTTAGCTAGAATTTTAGCCCTTAACACAGCACAAGAGGCAGGCCTTCAGAGGCACCAAGTTTTCACAAGTACTACCAAAACCTACTCAGATCACACCAACGTTGAACCCTGCACAATCAGGCACTACCCAGTTAGGCTCCCACCATGAGAATGGAGTAGGGTAAAAGAACATATGGAGAACCCTGGCCCAGGAAAAGGTCCTGCAGCGCCATCACTGTGGGCCTCATAGAACATCAGAGTGGGAGGGGCCCCTCCCCCACACGGGTTCCTCCAGCTTCTGCTCCAAGACCCTGGGGTGGGGCAGGAGCTCACTGCCCACTGAGGCAGCCCCTGCCAGCCCCTACGAGACAGCTCCAAACAGGAGGAGGTCTGTGCAGACACCAAGCCTATATGGGGCTCTCTGCAACCACCCAAGTGAAGGCCTTATTCTAAAGCCTTCGAAAGATAAGGTATGTAAGCATGACACTAGACATCATTTTCTCTCAGCTATTTATGTTTCACCTTTCACTCAATTCTGGGGACAAAAAACCACTTTTAATTACTTTTTCATATTACTGAGATAGAAAGTCTGGTATCATGCCTGTGAGATGGATTAAGTTTTCTCATGAAATCTCTTCCACAACAGTGTGCTTTGGTCAAAGCCTCCACTAACTGGTCATGGGGCAGCCAGGGGGCGCCATAGTGCACAGGGTGCCAGGCCTGGAGTCAGGAAGACCCATCTTTCTGAGTTCAAATCCAGCCTAAGACGCTCGCTGTGTGACTCAAGGCAAGTCACTTACCCCTGTTTGCCTCTGTTTCCTCATATGTAAAATGAGCCGGAGAAGGAAATGACAAACCACTCCAGTAGTATCTCTGCCAAGAAAACCCCAAACGGAGTCAGAGAGAGTTAGACATGACTGAAACAATGGAACAACAACCAAAACGACGGTTCTAAGAGTCTGCCCAAGTCATTTTCTCTGGTTCCTTATTGTTAAATGACTAGGCTATAGAAGAGGTTGGTTTGAACCGTGAGCTCTCACACTCTGATTCAATAAATCAGCAAACAAACATGGAACAGACCAGAGAAGACAGTCACACAGTCTTCGCTCGATTTCTCCAGTGGCCAGGCAGACATCCACAACATGGCTCCCAGGCCCAAGACTGGAATGGATCCTGGGACAGGAGGCACAAGGCAAGAGGCAATACAGGGTTCTTAACATGGAATCCACAAAGTCACTTTTTTGTTTGTTTGTTTGGCAGAGGGTTAAGTGACTTGTCCAGGGTCACACAGCTAGTAAGTGCCAAGTGTCTGAGGCCGGATTTGAACTCAGGTCCTCCTGAATCCAGGGCCAGTGCTTTATCCACTGTGCCACCGAGCTGCCCCAAATTATTATTATTTTTTTTTTTGGTGAGTCAATTGGGGTTAAGTGACTTTCCCAAGGTCACACAACTAGAGTCAAGTATCTGAGGCTAGATTTGAACTCAGGTCTTCCTGAACCCAGGGCAGGTGCTTTATCCACTGCACCACCTAGCTGCCCCCCACAAAGTCACTTTTAAAAAACTTTTTGAGATCTGTATTTCAACATTATTTTGTGTATTTAAAAACATTCTGAGGAAGAGTTGTGGCCACAGGCTCACCAGACTGATAGAAGGATAAGAAACACAACAGAAGGTTGAGAGCCCCATGGCAGTGTCTCGAGGGCTCATAATGCAGGACCGGGAAGATCTACCAGGGTGAGCTTAGGGTACTCCCTTAGCTTCTCTGGGCCTCAATTTCCTCACTTGTAAAATGAGGATAGGATGAGGTCAAAAGTTCTTGAGAGAGAAAGGGGGGGGGGAGCCCTTTGTCAGGCTAATGGAGCATCACTTTTTTCAGAATAATGCCTGCAAACTGAATTGCACTTAATCCAAATATTAAAAGCTTCTTCCATCTGTAAAATGAGGAAACTGAGGTCCACGCTAGCTCTCAAAGGCCCCAGGGTAGATGCAGAGGCATCCAGGTCCTCCCCCGGTGCCTCTAGACCACTGCTGCACAGCCTGCTCTGAAGGCAGGCCTGCCCGCCCGCCCGCCCGCCTGCCTGCGTGCTGCTGCTGGAATACTTGCTTAACTGTCAAACACTTGTGTACAAACATCGGGCTGAAGTATGTCTCTAATTAAAGAACAAGCTAAAAATACACAAAAGGGTTCAAACAATCTCAGGTTCCGAGCACGGGCCGCATGCAAATGTCAGACGACTTGTACAATTAATGAAGTTTATACTTGTCTAGGAATTTTGGGGAAAGATGCGAGAGTTGAATCAAACTATTCCCCACTGGTAATGGAAAGATGGCAATGTGGAAGATTCCAGCCAAACCCAGCTCTGAGAAACCTCCCAGCAAAGATGGAGAAAGAAACAAATAAAGCTCAAGAACAACGTCTGCAGCCTCTTTCATCTCGTCCAGGACCTGAGGGCCACAGGAACTCTGGGCAGGGGCTCCCCAGGGTGCCTGAAGCCAAGACGACCCCGAGTTCTGAGCTCATGGAGACAGGAGAAGACAGAGCCAGGTCCCAGCTAATGGCCTAAGGGCCCAGTTTTCCATCCAAGACCAGGACTTGGGAAGGCGTCAGGGAGCAGGAGGCCAGGACCTAGCTGCCGAGGCCAGAACCTTGACAAAGCAGTGTCAACAGTCCCCAGACTGCACTGAGAACAAGACCAGGGCCAAGCCATTTTACCTAAGAATTCAGAGGGTGCAGAAAGCAGTCCTGACAAAGTCAAGGAACTGAGGCTAAAGACAGGAGTAAACAGAAGAAATCTGATTCAATAAAAACACCGTGGGTTTAAAAGAAGGCCAAAAAGGAAATCCTGAAGATGAAAAATAAACTCCACAATAAATGCCAGCCTAGCCTCAGAAAAAAGACTGGAGTGGCCACAAGGACTAAGTGGGTAGACGAAATAAAACAAGGGCTAATATATGAAATATTAGAACTCAAAAGGAAAAAACTGGAATGAGAATAAACAGCTTAGAACAAAAGGTGGAAAACCTTATCCAAGGAGTGAACATCATGAAAACAATGAAACAAAGAGAACTCAATGACTCATTGCAACAACTAGGAACAAAAAAAAGTCAAAAGTCTGAAAAATCAGAAGGGCAAATAGTTGTCCACTGTGAAAAATAAGTGACCTAAAAATGGTTTGGGGAAATAATGAAAGAATCACTCTACTCTCGGAAAAGCATGACCAATCAAAACCATGGATGCTATATTTCAAGAAACCACAAAAGAAAACTGTCCAGCACCAGGAAAGAGCAAAGTGAAGAGAAAGAATCCACAAATCATCTCCAGAAAGAAACTCCAACCAGAAAACATCAGAAATGCCAGCCAAAATCCAGGGCCTCCAGGGCCAAAGACAGAAGAAATTGTTCATATGTCAAGGAACCATGGGCAGGATCATATAAGAAAATTACCCTAACTACCAGAAAGAAAAGAAAAACTCAGATTCACCACCCTAAGGACTAAAGAAAAAGCCTACAACCAAGGATAATACATGCTGGAAAAGACAAGAACAGCCATCCTATTGGGGGGGGGGAGGAGTGACAGTACTTAAAGTGAGAATTCTCTCAAGCCTTCTAAAAGGAACATGATCTCAGGGACTCAAAGCACAGCAGACAAGAAGCCTAGAAAGGCAAATATAACTGAGAACTACATTCTAATGGGGGGAGAAGAGACAACTAGTTCTTCAGAATCCCACTATCTTTCAAAAGTCAAGGAAGAAATAACATAGAGAAAAATGCAGGGCCTGGGTGTGGTTTTGTTGATTTGCTAGTTTTGAAAGAAGAAATAAAAGGGGGGGGGTAATATATTAAAGAAGAAATTAAGGAGAAACTTATTATTTATCATAACTAAAGTAAGTCAGAATTAGTGAGCCAAATCATCTCACATATTTTTTAACCATGTCAGGGAGAGATGGATACAACACACACACACACACACACACACACACACAGAGTCGGTCAGTTAGTCAGTCAGTCAGTCAGTCAGTCAATAGGGAAAGAGGTGGGGATAAGGAAAGGATGGAAAGGAGCCTAAGATGGAAGATAGCTTTGGGGGAGTGAAGAGCCACAGGGAAAAGTAACAGGGCTGGTCACAAATGGTAAGAACCAGGGATCCAGCTCTGGTTTCGATGAAGAAAGGCTGGAGAGAGGAGCAGGAGGAGACCACTCCAATGACAGATTAGTGGTGCCAAACCCATTCTTTTTTCTTTCCCTACCTTCCTTTTCTTTATTTCAAGGAGATAGGACCAAAGTGAGGAAAAATAATAAGAGGGGAAAATACAAGTAACCATTGTAGCTGTAAGTGTGATTAATTTCTTCATGTAACAGGAATGTAGCTAAATGGGCTAGAAAGTAAAATCTCAACAATATGTTGTTTAAAGGAAAACAATTGAAACAAAGATTCACAGAATTAAATTGAGGGTCTGAGTGCAATTTATTATGTTTCAGGTGAATCTAAGAGAGTCAGGGTAGTAATCATGATAGCTGTAATCTAGTGATTAATGAATGGGAAGTGAAAGTGGTATGCATACATATCAGCTTTCCATGGCAACTTTACAAAAATGTATCATCTAGACATAAAAAACTCCTTCACAAACACAAAAAAGCAGACTGTTAAACACCCAACTTTTACTGACCACAAATGCAATCGATTAGGGGAATATGAAGAAAGGACTAATATTTAAATGGAGACTAATATAATCCTAAAGAATAGATAGGAGGGGCAGCTAGGTGGCGCAGTGGATAGAGCACCGGCCCTGGATTCAGGAGAACCTGAGTTCAAATCTGGCCTCAGACACCTGACACACTTACTAGCTGTGTGACCCTGGGCAAGTCACTTAACCCCAATTGCCTCACCAAAAAAAAAAAAAAAAAAAAAAAAAGAATAGATAGGAAAAAGAACACCTTATAGAAACCATAATTTTATTTTTAAAATGCTAATAATAAAACAACACACCCAAAACTTTGGGGGATTAAATAAAAAGGAGTGCTGTGGGAAAAATGTTTTCTCCCTAATTGTTTTTCATCAACCAAAGAAAACAACGGATTGCATGTCACTTTTTTTAAAGTCAGAGAAGGAACAAATCAAAAACCTGCCCCCCCAAAAAAACCCGCCAAAATTCTGAAAATCAGAGAGATAAAATTGAAAAAGAAAAAGCCCCAAATTGCATCGACAAACTCGAAGCTGTTTTTAAAAAATTGATCCAGACAAACCATTTTAATTTGATTAAAAACAAACAAGGAATCCAAAATGTAAAAAGAGAATTCACGAGAGAGAGAGAGGATATTTTCCTCCTGACTTTTTAGGACTGGACTTAGGATTGTTTATCACTGCTCCCTGTGAGAAACTCGACCAATTCACCTTCACTGAAACTTTGGGTCTCAGGGAACTGCCAAGAGCACAGATGTAAGTGACTTGCCCAGGGCTGTGCACACAATACACTTCAGAAGTGAAGCCAGGTCTTCTCGACTCTGAAACAAGATCTCTATCCAGCATGCCATGATGCCTCTCCTTTGCACAATTATATAGCAACAAAACCCATCACTAGTCACAAAAATAAAAACACCCAGATTATTAGAACAAGAAATAAAGGAAAAAATGAGCATGTCATAAACTCCCAAAGGAGAACAACAGAGGAACAGATGGATTTACAAGCGAATCCTAGGAAACATTCAAAGAAAAGTTAACTCCAACAATACAGAAATTGTTTGCGAAAAACAATGAAGGAAAACACAACCAAATGCTTCAGTGAGACAAGCATAGTCCTGAAGTCCAAGCAAGTGAGGGATCAAGCAGAAAGCAAGTTAGAGATCAGAGTAAGTACAAAAGTATGGAATAAAATATTAGCCAACAGGCTAAAAATATATATTAAAAAGATCATACACTAGGATAAGGGTGAATTATACAACCTATAAACAGACCATGCTGGGGCAGCTAGGTGGCGCAGTAGATAGAGCACCGGCCCTGGAGTCAGGAGGACCTGGGTTCAAATCCGGCCTCAGACACATAAAACTTACTAACTGTGTGACCCTGGGCAAGTCACTTAACCCCAATTGCCACACTAAAAAAAAAAAAAAAAGACCATGTAACAAAAACAATTAAAACCATATGATTCTATAAATGGGTGTAGCAAATGCTTTTGAGAAAAAATAACACACCATCATGTTAGAAACACTAAATAGGAATAAACACACCTTTCTTTATCAGGGTAAGCAGCAAGGATTGTCTATAAAGGAGAGACACTAGAAGCCCTTCCAGTAAGACTAGAGCAAAGCTAGGGGACCCACTGCTACCACAAGCTACTGAAACAAGATCAGACAAAGAAAATGAGGAAATCACAGGCAAAGAAAAAAGCCCACAAAATTACTGAGCTGTGCAACAGGTATCCTTTCTATTTGAAGAACCCTACAGAGTCAACTAAAACCGAACAGAAACAATAACTGTCCTAAAGGAGCAGTATGTGAGCCTCACCAAAGTCACCAGCCTTTCTGTATTGGCTAAGAGAATGCAGCAGGAAGAGACATAAAAAGAAATTCCATTCACAGTAACTACAAACTGGGTAGTAGAGAAGTGGAAGTCTACCCATGAAGACACACTCAGGACTTATGGACTACCACCCTAAAATACTCCTTACAGAAATAAAACTAGACTTAAATTGCAGAGACATTAATTCTTCTTGGCACTGTTCATAAAGAGTCCAAACCATTCTAGAAAGCATGCCCAAAATAAACTGCATATCTGGTGATATAACTACGAGGCATATGCGCCAAAGAAGGAAAAGTATCCCTATTGAAAAATGTAGCAAAACTTTTTATTGTAACAAAGAATTCCTATGAGTTATGCCTCATTTAATGTAGCTCAGAACTGCATTAGCTTTGTTGGCAGTGGTCAAGTCACAAAGAACTTGCAGTCCACTAAGACGCCTAGATCTTTTTCAGACATACTATTGTCTTACCATATCTAAGCCATTTCTTTTTTGCTTTGAAGTTGGTATTTAAACTCAAGGCTAAGACCTGACATTTGAAAGTGCTTGTTTGAGCTGAGCTTTGATGAAAGAGAAGGAGTCTGAAAGGCAAAGATCAAAGTGGGAGTATGTTCCAGTCATGGAAAGTAGTTTGTGGGAATGCACAGAAGGTACATGGATATGCCAAGCAGAAGGCCCAGCAGGCAACCAGTTGGGCCAGGAAAGTAAGCTGCAATGGAAGTCAAGGGGCAGGAGCCAGACTGTGAGAGGCCCTGAAAACCAGGTGAAGATATCAGCATTTTGCCCTAAAGTCGATAGCTACGGATCAGGCCAGGCCGAGGCCTCAAGAACATTGGACTCTGCAGGAGTGCTGAGCAGCTGTCTTTCTTAGCTGCAATCATTATACCCAGCCCAAGAATAAGAAAGAGCACGGTGTGCACACTGTGTTAGGGGGGAGGGGGATCCCCCCCCCCCCAGTTCTCAAGGTCATGCATACACACCTCCACAACTAGCTCACAAAAATCAGGTGCCTGGAAGGAAGGGTCTTTCCAGTAGGGAGATCCAACCTCATTTTTATAAGGAAATGAGGTCTAGATGGGTTCCATACCTCGTCCAAAGTCCTTCAGAAAGCATATAGTAGAGCAAGATTTGAACCCAAGCCCTCTAGCATCCAAGTATATAGTGAGGAGCTGTACTGTGTGATTGTGTTCTCTCAAATATCCCAGGAGAGGGAAGAGGGCAAGAAACACTACAGATTCGACACTTCTTTCTTTACTGGGCTAAGCACTTTACAAATATTCTCTCATCTGATCCTCACAAGGGGGGGGGGGGTGCTATCATTATCCCCATTTTACAGATGAGGAAAATGAGGCAAACAGAAGGGAAGTGATTGATTTGCCCAAACAACTACAAAGTGCCTGAGGCTAGACTGAAATCAGTTCTTCTAGACTGGAGGCCCAGTGTTCTCTCCACTGTGCCACCTCTTGGAGTTTTAGGAATATAGCCTAAGGAAATAGCTATTAAGTCAAACCAAACAAAAACCTCAAACACTCCTCTCTCACTCCAGAAAATAAAAGGCACTGGGGAGTCAGAAGACCTGGGTTCAAATCCAGTTACCACCTGTGACTGGAGGAGTCAAGTAGCCACTCTGAGCTGCAGTTTCTTCTCTGACAGCAGATGGTGAGAGAGCACGGCACTATGGGAAGAATGGAGGGTTTGGAAGTCTCCAGAGCTGGGGTCCAAGCCTGGCTGATCCTCAATGTCACTGACAAAAGGAAGGGAACGGAGAGACTACGATGACCTTGGGGGTCCCACGCAGTCTGAATCCACAGGACAAAGGGGTTCTTTGGTGTAACTGTCAGGTCTTCATTTCTTGATGCCATTTATGTATCTCTATCTAAGCACGAAGCCTGAATGTTTTCCTACTAACCCCTTCCTCTCCTGTGAAACCCTTGCAGCAGGCTAACTTTTGAGAAAGCGCATATCAAGCAAACAAAGCCAGAAGATGAGCTCCCAGGAACTCTTCCCATTCGACTCTTCTCTCATTCATGCCCACCTCTTCCTCTTCTGAATCCCAAGGCCATCCCATGGGCACAATGCGCATCTTGTCTCCTCGCTGAATCTGATTTCTCTATACTGCCAACAGGACCTAAGACAATTTTCTATAAGACATAGATACTCACGTACTTACTAAATTGAATTTAATCAAAGATTTTACGGCCTGGGTTTCCAAACTTCACATTCCTCCACAAAAATATGGGAGGAAAAATACAATTTGAACACCACCAAAACCTGCAATGTTGCTGTAGCTACAAGGCAGTTATATTCGGGCTAAGTTAAAATTAAAGCAAACAACTAAAAAACAAATCAACTGACAAGCAAATAAAGGAAAGCAAAAAATAAGGGCAAAAGTCATCTGGTTATCAAGAGAAAAAATCCCTTGAGTTTTAATAAGAAGCCAAGAGAAAAATCCCAAATTCAAATCATGAATCATCACTGCAACCTGATTCCAATTTCAACTGTAATATCCCAAGGACTAACCAATTGTGAAATCCCTCCCAAGTCTACTTCAAGTCGTTTGTATTCGGACCAAATTCCTTAAATTTCCCATCTCTAACGTGAAATGAAACCCCAAAGGGCCAAAGCATGCTTTTAATTTAACAATGCATATTAGGTTACCCGAAGTTATGTGAAAGAGGCCATGGGGAAAGTACTGTATATCCCAGCCACACAACATAACCAAACAAAAAGCTGCATGCTTAGCTGGCATGGAGTGCAATCAGTCTGTCCAATCTGCCAGCTCTCGCCTTTCAGAAGTGTGACGAATAAATATATACAAATGTGAAGGGAAATGTTTTTGAAAAGCAAATCCTAAGGGACACAAAAAACTCAATTTCCCAAACTGCCATGTTCTCATAGCCTTTTATCGGATGTCGACACCACACATCTATTTCTTAGACGTGTCGGTCCAAGTTTTCAATATGCCCACGTTACAGTGGGTTCCAGTCCATATCTGGCACCAGCAGAGCCTTCCCAGCACGGACACACAGCTCACACTCCCTCACACACGACCGGTTTTAGACAATTGTCAGAAGGCTTCTTTTCAGTGGGATTTTCAACCCATGGCTTGCAGAGAGAAAAAGAGTAATCACAAGTTAAAAATAAATGATGCCCTGCTGGGGTTGTTGCCAGCACTACCTGAAAGGTCTAGAGACATGAAATCATTGAAAAGAAGAGAAGTGTGTGGCCTGGAACTTTCCAAAAGGATCCTGCCTGGAGCGAAGCATTTAGAATTGAGTAACCCGGAAGACAGGAACCATCAGTCATGACGCTCAGCATCAGGCTGCAGACACAGCCAAGCTAGATCAACACTGTGTTCAGCAGAAGACACTCCTATTTTTGTAAAAGGAACTAATGAAGATGGGCTGGGAATCCAAAGTGTGTGTAAAAAAACACTGAGCCATGCTCCCAGATGTTCTTTTCTGTAGATCGCACATGTTTTGACAATGGCCATGAAATTGGGGGGCATCTGTCATTTAAATAAGCACGCCCCCCCCCCAAAGAATCTCCGCTTTTTATTGATGATCTGCTGTATGAGTAAATTTGACCATCAAAAACCTAGTGGAGGGGCAGCGAGGTGGCGCAGTGGGTAGAGCACCGGCCCTGGAATCAGAAGGACCTGAGTTCAAATCCAACCTCAGACACTTAACACTTACTAGCTGTGTGACCCTGGGCAAGTCACTTAACCCCAATTGCCTCACCAAAAAAAAAAAAAAAAACCCAGTGGAGGTTCTGAAGTCAGGAAGATGTAGGCTTGATCCTGGCTGTGTGACCCTAAGCCTCAGTTTCCTCATCTATCAGATGGATAAAAGCACTCCCCCTCTCCCCCCACCCCGCCCCAGATTCACAACACCAGAGCAGGTGATCATCCTTCTTTCTGAATGACATCATGGGGCGACGTCTCAAAATGGGCATGAAATGGGTTTAAGAGAGGTAGAGCTGCACAGTTGCCAGCCGTACCCTCTCTTACAAGGTCGCCCAAGTCCAGTGGCAGGACAACCGGTGATGGCTGGGGAGGCAATGGACAACCAGCCTCTAGGCACTCCAAGTTGGGGAACAGTGACTGCTTCAGCTGTCTTTGTGGCCCTCGGAATGGTTCTCATCTTCACATGCTTGGGGTAGACATCCCCCTAACTCACCGGGTTTGAGTCCTGTCAGTTACCCTCAAGCTGGCTTAACCATCTGCCTGGATTGTTCACCCGGGTGTGGCCACTGCACACGCTACAGTTTCTTGGAGCCACAGGTGAGAGTTGGGTAGCAGGTGGACACCAAAGGTGAATAAGCAGCCCTGAAAAGGGCTGGGCAGCCCTCCCCACAGAGGCACCATTTATGCACATATATACAAAGCACCTCTGCAGACCTGGAATGACTGTATGAATGCAAGCTATTGCTGCTGTGATTATACCTGCAAAAGTCCCTTTTTCCAAGAGTATATCTATTATCTGTGTTCACTCTTTAGCCTTTTTTAATTCCTATTTATTTTCACATTGTGTAAATTTCCTCCTGTATTCTTCCCCTGCCCCCTTTCTAGAAACCCATCCCATATCAAAAAGACTCGCCAGCCCTTCTCATAGTGACATTACATGCACAGGTTAGTCCTGGTGATGTCCTCCAGGCTGTTAGGCAGCCAGCCCTGCTTTCCTACCCCATGCCACATAAAGAGTCTGGACCACTGAGCCCTCAGCTTCTCAAGAATGTGGAGTCCAAACTCAAGGCTGTAAACTGGCTCTGGGGATCATATAACTGCTAGCGAGCATTTTTAAACTAGACTTTAACTAAGGGGGTCAGAGGGTATCTTCAGATATTACTACCTTCTGTTTCCAAATTCATCTTTTAAAGGTTTAAAAAAGTTTCAAGATTTCCTGAGTTTCCTAAGGGGGTCAGCGGACAGGACTGTTCCCAAATGAAAAATGAAGGTTGAGAAGCATCACAAGATTTTCCAGAAGTGATATAACATGAAGAAAGCAGAGCCAAGAAAACTGCAGCAATGGAGAGGAGAAGAACTTCCCCAGAACAACCTAAGGTGCATGCTGTGAAATCACAAAGAATGAGCCCAGTCCAGAAAAGAGCTGGGAGCATCCCACCCTCCCTCCGCAGAGATGGGGCAAGCACAGGTACACCCATCTTAATGTACTGGTTTCTTTCATCTTATTTGTTTTCTTTTACAATATTCTTTTTTATAGGGGAGGATCTCTGATGAGAACAAACGGAGGAATACTGGAAGAAACTTGGTGACATAAAAAACAAAAGATAGTCACAAAAATCGAATTTGTAAAGTGTCACCCTTTAGCTCTATCCCCAGTCATGAGGAGGAAAACATACCCATAAAACCACCAAAGGTAAACTAAGGTCCTGGGGCTCAAAAGGACACAGAAATGAAGACAGCACTCCCAGCGGCTCCCCAATGCAACCAGCTCCAGACAACTTTGTGATCGCAGCAATCCAGGTTGTCCATAGTCTGACCCCCAGAGCCCCCTCTCCTCCGAGGCTCTACCTTCCTGGTGGAGCCCCGTTCTAATACTCAAGCTGTGCCTCGCCATGTCTCCTTCCACCCATGCTTCATCACAGGCCGAACACGACCCTGTGGTCTCCAAGACCACATCAACCCAGAGCAAGCTGGGACAGGCCCCACAGAGTTGAAGGTCGTCCACAGGGCCTAGCGATTGACAGCTGCTGTGATGCAGGAAGCGGGCCTCCTGGCGGCTCAAGAATGTACCTGCCTGGTCCTGCCCCAAAGACTGTCCAGCAAGGGTTGGGCCTCATCTTGTCTTGCTACTTCCTTGGTTTAGCACAGTGTCATTAGCGCTTTGTAAACACTGGGGGGAACGAAACACTGGCTCCACTGTGGAAAATGGGATGTTTCTCCAATGTCAATAGACCCCATGTTTCGGTGCCGAGTTCCAAAAGAGCCTTCACAGACATCAGAAAACCCAGGCCCTAAAAATAGCTGTGCTAAAAAAAAAAAGTCCACTCTACAATATGGTGCTTCAAAAGGTCTAACAAGAAGCAAATGTTGGGGCGGCTTTCCTCACACCCACCTAGATGATGTGGTTTCAACCAGGTCTGAGAACATCAGTTCAGAGCACTTCGGCCCCCGGAACAAAATGGAGAGATCATCTAAAACAGATGGCGCTTGGGCGGGGACGCAGAATGCTCCTTTCTGGTTCTGCTTCTCATCTCCAGCACCGAACACACCAGCAAGCCAATCACTACTACCATTACTGCTAATGATAGCCAGCATCACAATGGAGGGCTTTTTAAAAGATAGAGGGTTTCTTGCCTCAAGTAAAAGAGAAACAAATTCAGAAAGGGCAACGGTCAGACCCAGGAAACTTGATCACGTCGCCTTGCTACCTTCACTGCCCACAAGAAGACAGGGAGGTGTTTGTAGCCAGGATGAAAGGAACATGAGCATCTAGTAGTTCTGCCTTTCAAGCAAACTATTCTCCATCAGGTGACAAGAGCCCCTCTGATGAGCCACAGAGCAGGTAATAAAGCACCCACTCAATGGGTGTGTGACGAGGAGCACGGCACAGCCTCTCTGCTGGTGTCTCATCACCTGAACCCAAGGCTATGATGATAATTACACCACAACCCTCACTGGCCTTTCAAGAAGAAAATACCTGACAAACTGGAAAACGCTATGGGAATGGGCACCTATTACATAAATCATGAACCAATACCAGCAGCCCCTAGTCAGGTCCTCATCATCTCCCTCATGGACAGATCTCGGACTCGTTTCTCCCTCCCCTCCCCCCACCTGGGGCTCAAGCACCCCTCTGACCATGTCATCCCCCAGAAGCCAATATCAAGCCCTCTGCCGCTGATGCCCGTTCCCAGCTTCTGATGCCTCCCCCCCTTCACATCCTCCTCAGTTGCTCACAGGTCCCCAGGACGGCCTCTGCTGGCCTGTCCCCATCCCTGTTCCACAACTCCCACTTGGGGGCTTCCAGCTCTCCCAAGGGACTGTCTATCCTTTGCATGCAGTCATAGGCATTCATGTTACCCTCTGTGAGAAAAGACAGCTTCCTGTTTATCTTCATGTCCCTGGCTCCCAGCTCAGGGTTGGCACAGCAGGTGTTTAATAGAAATGCTATTTGACTGCTATTTATGTTTGCAAGCACAACATTCAGTTCATGAACTCAACGTTTTTTCTTCCAGCAGAGCTGCTGCTGGTGTGGCCACAATGAACACATTCAGCGATCAGGGACTCAACATATAAAATGAGCTTTCGCCACATCCTCTGGCCCAGAGAGCCGACTGCCCCATTCACACCGGGAGCATCCCACTACCCAAGCTGTCAGGTAACGCTCACTACTGCAAGACAGAAAGACTGCTGTGAAGAATATGGAATTCTTCATTATCCTAAGGAGGGAACTAATTCAATTTTTGGAACAACCATTACGGCACTACAGAAAATAAAGCAACTGTAACTATGCAGCTCGGCTTAGGTGCCTTTGACTGTAGACTAAATATTTAATACATGCTGTCCATGTTGCTTAAAAAAAAGTAAATGGCTGCCATGTGAAACTCAGTATACTGGACCCAATTTCATGCCTGACTCTGATTATGAAATTGGAGATGAGTTCCTATACAAAAAATGAGGACACCAAATAGAACAGAAATCACAGTCGATAATGTGACACACTTTTTCAAGTACAGATTTGAAAGGAATTGATAATTTATGATCAAATATATTAATATTTAATCAGTCTCTGGAAGTCTCAACATCTCGGTCTTCCGACGCTCTGTTCTCAGTGGCTCATTTGAAGTGCTATAAATTATTTGGCCGGAGAGGCCACTATCTACAAGCCTGAAGCCTCTCAGACGTGACTCGGAGAGAGCAAGCAGACTTGCTGACTGCTCCTATCATAGGCTTCTCTTTCCAAAGAGGAAGCCAGGACTGCTGGTGATGGCCTGCAGGCCTGCTGAAGCACTGCTGCCAGAGAGCTCAAAACGAGCAAGATGCTTCAAGAAGATATTCAAACACATTTAGGAAAATGTGTATCTCCTCTAATTTAGAAATCACAGAAAACCCTACACACGAGATTATTCCTAAGTTCTGAGCAAGGCTCTGGCTCTAGCCTGTGCACTTCATTTCGAGGTGTAGTCAGACAGAGACACAGGCTGGAGAAGGAGGTTCTGCTGCCACTGCCGTAGACCTCTCACCAAACCATGCCAGGGCTGGTCTTCAAAGCAACAGCCCCGGGCAGGACTGTGGGCAGGCCGCCTGGCAGACACAGAAGGGGTCTGTCGGGGCCCAATCTCTCCAGAGGAACAAGATGAGTTATTGGCTGTAACAGCACAACAATCTCTATGTTTGAGCACAGACTGGCACCTAGACACACACTATTTATAGATGACCTGAGAGTGGCTTAAAAAGAGACTGATGAGTTGCAAAATAAAACCCTGATGGCAGAAGATCTGCTCTGGGCATTTGTAATCATAGGGAGTATTTACGTCCCTTCTTGTCCCATGAGCAGAAATACACAAGCATCAAGCCATGCCACCTTCCTTTCCGGTCGGCTGTGTGGCTCTAGGGGCACTCTGAACTGTGTTAAATTCCTCAGGCAAACGCAAACAACCATCTTAAAACTCCTCCTCCCCCCCCACCCCTGAGGTGAATAAACCTTCGCTCTAGTCCCATGGTACCCACAGGCTACGAGGAACCTTCCTCCCTCAGGATGTCCCATGAGCACCTTAACCCTCAGCACATGCCCTTCCTCTTGCCACACTGGCCCCCTCCAAACCCCCCACAAGGCCATCGCGGCCCTTCAATGGAGTCTTTTCAATTCTTTGCTCTTCTACACACACTCATGCACTCAAGCGCACACGCATGCACACACATGCACATCCCTCCCTAATTGGTGGTCCATGGCCAGCTGCCCTCATTTCCGGGCCTCACCATCTTCCACGCTAACTCCAACGGCTCTAATGGAAGAGGCAGGGAGCTATAACAAACACCGGCTCCAAGGGCTGAGTTCAAATCTCCTCTCTAATGCCAATGACTTCCCAGGGCCTCAGTTCCCTCCCCTGCACTGATGAATGGGCTGGACCAACAGCTCAGATGCAGGATCCAACAGCTCTCCAACCCATGTCACACGGCTATCAAAATAACCTCTCTAAACCTCAAGTCCTACTGCACTGCTCCCCATGTAAGACCCTTAAGAGGCTCCCTACTGCCTCCAGGATAAAGCATCCACAAGGCCATGTGAAGGCCTTTCTGGGTGTCTTCTGCGCTACCTGCTTATGCCAGCCTCACGAGCCTCCCTGCTGGCCCCCCGACCCAGCTCCTCGGCCACCTCCTGGCCATCTGCCCCTCCCAAGGCTTTCTCAAGTGTCATCCCCTGCCCCCCCAGCAGCACACGGCCTCATTGCCCCGCTATCAGCCTTCTCTCCTCACTCAGACCTCAAAGGTGTGCACACTTCTCTGTGTACAAAAGAAAGGAACATTCCTCTGGATCTCCTGTGCCTAACAGTGCTGGCTGGGTCAGAACACTGGTCCAACTGGACACAAACACTGGTCCTGACAGCTAAAGTATAATTAATAGTGTAAAGAAGTGGGGTCCTTTGGGCAGACAACTTTTTTTTTAAGGCAATTGAGGTTAAGTGACTTGCCCAGGGTCACACAGCTAGTAAGTGTCAAGTGTCTGAGACCAGATTTGAACTCAGGTCCTCCTGACTCCAGGATCAGTGCTCTATCCACTGTACCACTTAGCTGCCCCTAAAAGAGCTGCTCTAAGTATTTTTCCCCCCAGGGAAATGAGGGTTAGGTAATTTGCCCAGGGTCAGGTAGACAACTTATTTAGCATTTGTCAAAGACTAAGCAGGCCACAAATCTGCGTGGAAGAGGCCCAGTATCCAGCCAGTGTGACACCCCACCCAAAAGCCTCTCCATAGGGTGCTACATTTAAAAGTGGGATGCCCACCTGCTGACTAGCTCTATCCACAAGCTGCTTTCATGGAACCAAATTCTCAGGGAGCCCACTTTATTTTTCCCTTAAACATCCATCCTTCCCAAGATTGAATAACAGCCCCCAATGAATGAACTGCTGCCAAAGACCATCCAGCAGCAACTTTGGGGGACTGTACCTTCCAGTTGGGTCCCAAAGGTCCTCTCTTGGTCTTGACTGACTGGAATAATGCTGGGTCTTCATCCGGTTTGTAATCCTGCAGACAAAGAGAAAAGCCTGAGTTATGGAGACACACTGGAAAGCGGGCTGGGTCAGAGAGAATCAGGCCTCAGATGCCAGTCGTGGGTCCTGCCCTTTGAGGCCTCAGACCCCTCTTCAATGAAAAGACAGGACAAATACAGAGGAACATCAGGGTCTCTTCTAGCTCTAAATCAGGGAACCTGTGAGTCAGAGAAGAAAACAACAGAGAAACATCGAATCACACAAGAGAGGATCCTGGAGGGCACTGAGCCCCCAAGGAAACATGCTATGGCTGCACAGAAAATACACCTGGACACCAGGTGAGCTCTGCCTTGTGCCAAAGCCAGCCAGACCCCCCCCCCATCTGCCGAGCACAACGAGGAGCACAGTTCCCAGCATTGTTGCATCCTGATAATTATGAAGGTGGCAACCAGCTACATTTCCTACACATGGGCAGAGGGGAGCACGCAGCTACCCAGCGGCTGGCAGTGCCCAGAGATGGTACTGCTCAAGGCTTATGGAAGCAGGGACTTCCCCGAGCCTACCGGTGGGAGGCTGCCTCCCTAAAGAAGCAACAGGGGTTGTCGGCCTGAGATCCCATGACCTCCCTAGACCCAGGCACCCCCAGAGACAGAACCTGAGGTGGACCAGGGAAGTGCTGCTTCAGGATGATCTCAATGCTCCTGGAGAAGGGCACCATGGACTTTAGGTCAGCACTTGCAAAGCCATGGCCCTTCCCCTACTCCCAGGGAGCAAAGAGCGATGTTCGGCCGTGGAATGAATTCATTTGTTTCACTCCAACTGCTACATATCGACTAAACACCATCCTTGCAGCAAATCACTGGTGCCAGGATGTGTCCAGGGCCAAAAGGTCTCCTCCCTGTGCACTGGGTATAGCGAGATGCAGAGCAGAAATCTGACTCCAACCCGTGGCATCCACAACACTGTTCTTGAGATGTGAGATCTTGGTGAGAGGACGATACTTGTCCTGCACACACGCTAGGCATCTGGGGTGTAGCTGAAACAGCCCCTTCCTCTAACCTGAAAAAAAGATGCGAGCATTTCTATCAAAGGACACTTATTTCCCGAGGACATATTCCGTAAACAGTATTTAAGGTTTGCAAAGATCTGACATCATCTCTTTGGAGTCCAGGTATTCTCTACATTTACTCCACTACGGCCACAATTAACTAACGTGTATAGTGAAAAGAAGAAGAGCGTTCATTAGGCTCCAAAGGTTTCCAAAACACTTTCCCAGTATTATTCATTTGATTCCCACAGCAACCTTGTGGATCCTATTTGTGGACCTCCATTTAGAGCTGAGGAAACCAAGGCATACAGCAGTCAGATGATGTGCCCGGGGCCCTCCACTAGTACCTGTCTAAGGCTGGACTGGGGCTCAGGTCTTCCCGACCCCAGGTATAACCCACCCAGGTGCTTCTCTTTGGGAAGGAGCTTCCCAGTCAGAAGACTTCAGCTAAAATCTTGCCTTTGCCACCTGTCTGATCTTGGGCAGGTCCCCGCATTTCCTTGGGCCTTGATGCCCTCTTTTGTAAAATAAGCACCTATCGGGCTCCAGGGCCTCAGAGGTCCTTCCCAGCTCTAGATCCAGTCTCTAACTTGTGGCCAAAGCACCTAAATGTACCTAGGATGAGTCTAAGTCACTTCTGCCAGGCCAACGGGGTGAAACTCAAGAAACAAACGGGAAATAAGCCTTTAGAAGAAATCTCATCAACTAGAGAAGCATTCTGAGAGATAATTAAGCAGCGGGGATACCTAATAATAACTGGTATATAGTTTACAAAGCCTTGAGGCAAACCTTAAAACAGCATTTGCACTCCCATTTCACAGATGAAGACATCGACACTGAGGAGGTCACATCGAATGGAGACACAGAGTCTAGAACATGAGCCTCTGGACCCCAGGCCCTATCCCAGGGTGCTTCTCCACTCATGGCCCACGGGAAGAGGCGGTTCTGGCCCACAGATCCTGAGCTAGAATTCTTGCAGCACCGCTGCTCGCGGCCAGACTGGGCCTCCGTTGGCACCTGGGCAGCCTCCAGCCGCAGCCTCTGCTGCTGCCTCAGGGCCAAGCCAAGGAGGCCTGAGAGGCCTTTCCTCTGACTTTTTTCGAGCACTCAAGGAGGGCGATCATGTCACCTCATGCTTGCTACTGGCCCTCGTGTGGCACAGCATGGCCTAAAGGCCCTCCACCTGCCAGCTGCTCTCCATGGGCACTCTCCACTTTATTAAGGCTCTCCTAAAATGTGCCCAAGACAGAAGACAAAGTGCAGGAAGGTCCATTGTTGGTAACAAGTGTCAAAGATAAATAAACAAAGCTCACCCTGGCATGCTAGGGCTTGCTGTTTTACAATAAGGGAGACCAAGGCACCACATCCCACAAAATCAGCCACAAAGAGGCAACTGAGGCAAACTCTCACTCCCCACACCCATTCAATCAGGGGTCAGGTCGATTTGTTTCTACCTTGGCAACACCTCCCCAATATGCCCCCTTCTCTCCTCTGACACGGCCAACAGCTGCTCAGGGGTCTCTGTTAAAATGGAAGTAGCTTTTCTGCTAAGAGTATCCTCCCTCAATGTCCACGTCCAGTACCTCTCAGCCAAACACAAACGTTCCTTCCAGATTCATGTGAGTCCGACAACGCATTCTACACCCCTGCTACGTACTAACTGCCAATCTATCTACAGAGGCTTTAACAGCTCCTGATCACTTTACTTCCATTCCTATTACAGCCCTTTGAGCTAAGTCCTACAGGTGTTATTATCCCCTTCAGAAGGGCAAACTGAGGCTCATGGAAGTTAAATAATTTGCCACAGTCACACAGCTAAATGTGAGAGGCAGGATTAGAACCCAGATCTCATTCATCTCCAAGACCAGTGGTCTTACTCCTATAGCATCATGCTGCTGCTTCTTATGTGGCACATGCTGAGGGGACAGCCAAGAAGTCTGAGGAGGACAAAGAAGGATAAAGAAAGGTCTCTTTCCTCAGAAAGTTTGAGGTCAAGGTGGAGAGATGACCTTAAGACCCTTAAAAAGCTAACTAAACACACAAAGCAATCAATTAACCACTGCTCACTGCCCAAAGAGGGCTCTGGACCGAGAGATGAAATCCTTAAAAATACCAATGTGTCTGCCATATTTCTTTCTCACAATGCTCACTCTGAGCATCTTTATGACAAACCTAGTGGGGGGCAGGGGGGAGGGCCACCCAGCAAAGGTTTGAAAGCTGCACATCATGTGTCAATGTGTCATGTCCTATAGGGAACGTCTTTCAAGGGGGAAAGAGAACAGGCTCCAAAGAGCTGAACGAATGTGCTCCCCAGGCATTAGTCTGGGGGTTGTGTCAGGGAATCCAATGATACACATATCAAGAAAATTTTTGAATTTTAAAAAATAAATGGAAGTCAGATCGAAACTGTGGTTAGTACGTAGAATATGTTTGTCAAAAGGGGACAGAGGAATGGGATGAAGTAAATTAAAGTCCTCTCTAAGACACAGCACTGCATGCCTGCAGCTCTCTCCGCTAAGGATTTTCACCACATATTTCATTTGTAGTAAGAGAATTAAGTAAACCGGGTCTTTCAAACTCTTCTAATTTAGGCCTAACAGACACAATTTTTAAATAGCAGAGAAACAAACAGAACCGCCACATTCACGCTTCTAACTCTCATCTGAGGATGCAGGGCCAGAAACAGAGTGCAAGACCGGAGTTAGAAAATCCAGATTCAAAGCCCTATTCTGCTTAATGCTGTGTGCCCTCAGGCAAGTCACTTCCTCTCTTTGGGCCTCAATTTTCTTATCTGCAAAATGGAAGGGTTTTACACCCCTGGCCTCAGAAACTTCAGAGGGAGGTTATTGCTAGCTCTAAATCTATGATTAATGCTATGAATTATTAGCACATGGTAGGTGGGTACTCCAAAGGTATTTCTGAAAACACTTCAATATTCCTGTGCCCTAGGGACCAAACTGAGACATTTTTTCCCCCAGAAAAGATAACAAATTCTGCCTTTATTCTCAAAGAAAAACAAAATAGGGAAAGATGCTCCCAAGCAAAATCCAGGCCCTCTCATTTTCATACTGCTCTACCCTGGGCACGGTGCCTCTTGCCAAAACCAGGCATTTCTGCCTTCTTAGCATCTTGCTCTGCAAACGCAGTCCCTGTCAGACAGAGCTCGCCTATCACTGTCACTATCTTAGCATCTCAGTCTGTAAACGTAGTACCTGTAACACCCAAATCCTTTATCACTCCAGTTTCGATAGCAGCCATTTTTATTTATCTCTGAGGAGCTACCTGCCTTTCTCCAAGCTCACCATGATGCGGCCAGTTTGGTCTTGCTCCATGTGGATGGAGACCATTCGATTTATATCCAAATCACAATGAACAAATATATTCCTTCATGTATGACAGTTTCAGAATAGAGAATGCAACCTCAGCTACCAATTATAGCTGCAAATGAGCAATAGAGTGGAATGAGACAGCCTGCTGGCTTTGTTAGTATTCGCTCTCCCTCGGGATCCCATGGGGAAAGGAGCGGATCTGATGAAGAGGAGCCCTTGGCTCATGGTTTATTGTGCTTGCCACCAGCTGTAGACTTCTCATCTCATTAGTTCTTTTAGAATACTGTGGGGGAAGACAGCTGTAGCCGACTTGCTCCTGGGTATTCTGAAGGCTGAATTTGCTATGCACTTTCTGTAATCCTTGGGAAAAAAAAAAAAAGAAAGCAAATTCACTTGGCCAAGGAAATGTATTTTTAAATGCATTTCCAAATTATGTTTAGAAGCAGAGATCGCGAAGGTGCATTGTGTTTAAAATTGTTTATGATCAAATGTTAATTATATGCTGCCCCAAAGGACCGGGTGGGCAGGGTGCAGCAGGGCCAGAGGAAGCTGTGTAAAGCCAGCATTATAAGATTAGGTGTCATTTCCCTAGAAATTATTCCTTCCTTTCTACTCATAATAGCATCCCAAACATAAAAATACATAAGATGGACACTAGCAAATTCTGATTAATACTAATACAACTTTTTTTAATTGAAAAGAGCTATTTGTTTGCAAGTGAAAGGCAAGATTTCCTTCTGAGAGCTAATCAAATGTAATAAATAACAAATAAGTGAGAACACTGCAATGGAAGACATTCATTAAAATCTCACAAATGGCTTTTTCCCCCTGTGGAGGTTCTAAGACCTTTGGGGAGGCATTTCTTCATCACTGCGTCCCTTGGAAGAAGCCAGCCTCTACAAAGAATACCAAGAAAGCTCACTCTACGACAGCCATCCCCCAAGGGAGAAGTCCAAAATCGAAGCTGAAGTGCCCCCCAAATGTCCCGTGCCCCAGAGCTGACCAGCGCCTGTTCTCCCATGACAGTGAAGAGTCGATAACGATGGTCAAGTTGAGGCTGTGAGGAGTAAGAAGCAGATGAAACATGGCCTGTGAACTCAGGCTTCTACTGAAAGAAGAGGCAGATGCTCAAAAGCCACAGATATGATGGAGGTGGGATCACTGGGTTGGGATGACTAGGGAAAGCACCCAAAGGGTCGCCATTTTGGAACTCTCAGATACCAGCTAACAAAAGCCTAGCTCCCAAGGATTGGGAAAACTGGTGGGGGGTCCTGGACAACAGCCAGGGCTACAAAAGAAGAACACTGCATCTGTCCAGCCTTTGCTGATCTCCAAAGTAAGAAACGTGATTTCTCTGTGCCCCACACTCCCAAAAAGCCCATTTCTAAGAAAAGGGCCAGGCAGTTAACACACAATGTGGATCTGGGTTGTCAGTGGCATTCTCATCCAGGTGCCCATTCGTCAGTCCTCTCTTCCTTCTAAGATGCAGCTTTCTACACGAAGTTTTCCCTAGCCCTTTGCCCCCAACTGCCGGGTGCTCATTTGTGTCTATGGGCACACACAGTGTCTCCCCCCAGAGAATGCCAGTTCCCTAAGCATAGGAATAGTTTTGTTTTCATATAGTACAGGACTGGGCACACAGTAGGGATTTTTCATACAGCAGGTTGACTGAAAGGAGCAGAAAGTTAAGAGGTGTAACAACACTTCTAAGACAGCCAAGCAAAAATGGAAGGTATAATTAACTGTGAAGGTGCACTTCTTAGAAATCCTGAGTTTTCTATCAGGTACACCAGGATTAAACCATGGTTTTTAGAACTCCACTTATATCTTTACACAAGTGAAATTTTTAATTTTCTCTTTCTAACTATATGATGTCCCTTTGAGTTACCCAGAACACATCTTCTATATGTAATATAAGTAACCCTCAACAGTTTAGACCATGATACCTTGGAATGTATCATTTCTAAAAGGGGTCAAGCTGAAGTTTATCTTCACACTACTTAGATGAAAAATTAGTTTTGATAAAGTAAAAGCTGGAAACAATTTCCAGAAATTCATGCTTAGGGACAGCTAGGTGGCACAGTGGATAAAGCACGAGCCCTGGATTCCGGAGGATCTGAGTTCAAATCTGACCTCAGACACTTGACATTTACTAGCTGTGTGACCCTGGGCAAGTCACTTAACCCTCATTGCCCCACCAAAAATAAAGAAATGAGAATAATAAAATAAAGAAATTCATGCTTAATGTGCTAATGATAATGACTTCTACACTGACATACTGCTTAAAAAACTTCCCCTACAATAACTCAAGAGAAGTATAACTGTAATCATTCCCATTTTACAGACAAGGAAACAAGTCCAAAAAGATGGATGTTGACTTGCCCAAAGTCACACAATGAGTAATCTTCCCTATTTCAAGGGCAAGCTTGAAGCCTGAAGTCTAAGAGAAGCTGCTAATTACAAACCATTCAATTCAATTCAGAAAGTGAAAGCAGCTTATTGTAGACAAAGGACATGGGGCTGGTAGGATGGGGAGACAGATACAAAGTCAGAACAAATCACAGAGCTCCCCCTTAAGCAAGGGAACAGAATGCACAGCACCACCAATAATGATGATAGCAGCTAGCATTTATACAGCGTATAGCTCACAACTGCACTAAGACTTCGGGGAGAAAGTCTCCAAACTCCATACTGAGCCACACCAAAATGTAATTGGGAAAAAAAAGTTTAACAAAAATAAAATACAATAAGACATAGATAATGTTAATGTGTGGCTTCCCTGGGGGCTCGGGATTACAAAGCTTTACACAGGTCCATCTCATTTGACTCTCACAACTGCCTCATTTTAAAGATGCAGAAACTGAAGCTGAGACAAGAAAATGACCTCCCCAGAATAAGTACCTACACCGCAGGATCTAAGTTTAGAGCTCTATGGGCTTCATCACATCTTGGGTGAGAGACAAATGACAACTGAGGAGTCAGGATCCACTGGTCAGGGGCAGGGATCCTTCCATAGGATGAGAGGAATCCAGTGGAAGAGGGAGAAGCCACTTCAGGACAAGTCATTCTCCATGCTTTGCTGGCAGTTTCTGACACTGAATGCATCTTAAAGGGATAAAACAGTATTTCTGAAAAGTTCCAAACTCCGGCTCAGTCCTTACAAGGTCTTTTGCCAGATTATTTCTCCAAACTGGAAGGCATTCTTGCTATCATCGTGAGCACCCACAATCACCCTGCCCACAGGCACCCAAGAGCTCGGTTGTACAAAAAGCCCAGTGGCATTTGGGGTTTGTGCTTGAATTCTTAGGGAGTACAAGCAGAGAAAAGAAGCTGGGGGGTGGAGGGGGTGGAGACCAGGTCCAAATATGGCCCCTGCCTCTCCATTCTATATTGGCGGGAGCGGGGGCACACATCAATCTATTATCTTATGAAAAAGGACACTTGCCAACCCCAAGATCCCTGGGAAAGTGGTTCAGGCCATAAAGAGCCATACAAACTTACAAACTTTGGGAGGCAAAGGCTTCCTGGGCTCTATGGGGGCACATCTGAGCTTGGAGAAGCAATGTGGCACATCTCCCCTGCCACACCCCCTCCAACCAATCAACAATCATTTCTTAAGCAACAAGCACAGCAACATAGATACTAAACAGAAAGAAAATCATTTGGAAGCCCTATCCTGTGGAGGCTGGGCCTGGGCAATGTGGAGACCACCTCCCTGGGGGATTCACTAGACCAAAGGGTACAATGAATTCCAGGAGGGAAAGTGAGGAGCAAGAGGTGCCCTTTCCACTCCCTGTGAAAAGGATCTTATTGTGCTGTGATTAAAAAAACAACAGCCTGTGTGACCCTGGGCAAGTCACTTAACCCTCATTGTCCCACAAAAACCAAAAACCAAACAAAAAAACCCAACAGCAACAACCTGGCTCAGGGAGAAAGAAGAATTCTGTTTTGGGGATGGTGAGTTTAAGTTATCAACAGGAGATTTCATCCGAGGTGTCCAGAAGGCAGCTCGATGGCCAAGCTTCTGATGAAGCCCCCCAGGCCCAGCCAGGTCTGTCTTCTGATGACAGACACAATATGGCAATGCCAAGATGCAAGAGAGCTGAAGGTAGGTTGAGACAGTGTCAGCAAACCCAGGGTCACTCCCTCCGTACCACGGGGGAGGGGGGGGGCGGCATGGACCTTCCAAGGAACCTTCAGAACACTGTTTATAAGTGAGAACACATTTTCCTGTGGGAGCAACAACTATTTAGGAAAGGGGGTCTAGCTTCAGAGCCTCTGCATTTAGGCGATTATGTGCACAAGCAAGAGGAGGAGGGGGGGGATCAGAGAGAGGAAGGTTTGGTTTCTAGTTCTGCCTCTGAGGGTGGGCAGACGGGGGCAAGCTGTAGGTGAGGCCGAGGCTCTGGGACTCCGGGCTGCAACGGGGCCAAGCCCTCACGGGTGTCAACAAGAGGTAAGTGCTAGGGAAGAGAGGAACTGGAGACACAACACAGCAAAGCAGCAGAGCTAACCGAAGCTTCCTCGGCCGGTATTTCTCGGGGTAAAAGAGGGCGCCCCTTCCCAGGCTGAGATGTTTCCAGAAGTTTCTTTTAATAACCATCCAGCTTTGCTTTTGATGACATGCTTGATGTCAGTCAGCCAGCTGACCGTGTGCCAGGTATCATATCAAGGGCAAGTTACAGAGAAAGGCAAGAACACGGTCTCTGCCCACAAGAAGCTCACATTCTGACAGGGAACACAACGAGCAATCATTTTATACAGACAAGACATGTGCTCTGAGAGAGGGAAGAGAAAGGCGGAGAGGAGATCCCCAAAGGAAAGAAGCCAGGGAGGTCAGGGGGCAGAGACAAGGGTGAATATTCCTGCCCTGGGGGCAGCATGTAGGAAGTACGAGGAGCGCCCCAAAGTCCAAGGCAGCTGGGTTTTCCTTAATCTTCTCTATTTCACTGGAGGCATTTATAAATGTGATTCTGAGAAGGGAGCAGAAGGCTTCATCAGACTGCCCAGCATGAAGAGTGTGTACAAGGTTGTAACGTGTAAAGGCACTGCAAAGGCAGGAAGGAGACAGGCTTCAACAGAAGTTTTTATATTGGATCCCGGAGTTTACTGAGAGGGACCAAGAGGGCTGACATGGTCAGGCCTGCATTTTAGGAAAATCACTCTGGTATCTGAGCAGACTATGCCAAAGTGAATGGACTGAAGATGCTGCTGAGGCAGATTCTGAGGGAAGGGCTCGGGGAGAAAGAAGAATTCTGTTTTGGGGATGGTGAGTTTAAGTTATCAACAGGAGATTTCATCCGAGCTGTCCAGAAGGCAGCTCGATGGCAAGATGAGACTGGAGCTCAGTCTCCTATGGAAGGCCTCAGTGTCCCAGGCAACTAAGACTTTGAGTGGGATGAGCTGTGATGGGTTACTCCAGTGCCAAAAGCTTACACACTAATGAGGCTAAGGCAGGAGGCCTTTCCTCTTTCAGTCTTCCCCAATTTAATGGAGTATGTGGGGAGCACTGAGACATTCCAGGGCAGTTGTCCGACAGAGTGCGGCTAATTAAGTGTGCACTGGTCATTTGAATATTAAATGACAGCACTAGTACAGCTGGGTTAATATGCCCTCCAGATATTTGTCACTTTATATTTGTATCAGAAATCAGTTAGCCAAACAGTTCAAGATCAACCTTACACAATTACATATTGTCAGAGATAAAAGCAGAAACTACTAAAAATCATTCCTGTTAAACCTAACCTATAACAGCCTCCTTCCACAAGTGAGCAAAGGGGCTGATGTTGTTTCAGGTGCCAATGAAAAAGAAACACGAGCCAAGAGGGGACCAGCACAGGTGGGTGGCCCCTGATGCTGCTGGAGGAGCAGGTAGCTACTCACTCTCTTGTCCACCCCATGTGGCAGGTAGTATATTCATTCTGGGTGACTCTTAAGGGACAGAAGGTTGATCTGTGCACAAATAGCAACTTCCCTGCTGAGATGATGAGACATAAAACACACACACGTGGATAGTTATTCTACACTATAACTATCAGTCTTAATCAATGAGCCATTTCCAGGAAAAAAAATGATCTAAAAAAGATTCCAATGAAGCATTAGGTATCTTTATCATATTAAAATAAAGTCCATTTCCTCTAGATAATTCTGTTTCATGTTGTACAACAGCATATAGCTTACAAGTAAATGAGGCTATGCCTGAAGCACTAGTGATAATCTGTCGTGGGAAGATTCTATTTAACATTAAAAAGCACGTATACCATTAAATATTAGCAAGCTAAGTCATCAGCTGTGACATTCTCAGGCAACTATTCCATTTGATTCTTCAAAACAGACCAGGCAAAAAGAATCCTCCCATTCAGCTCGAGTAAGTGACCTTCCATTCATGAAATTAACACTCTAGCCCCTGACAACGTTCCTTCAGAGAGAGAGAGAGAGAGAGAGAGAGAGAGAGAGAGAGAGAGAGCGAGCTATGTCCACACACTTAGAGTGAACCTGTTTTGTCTAGTAGAATCAAAGTACCAGGAACACTTAATGGAAAATAATAACAAGAAAACGGAGCATCCTTTCTTACAGTAACAAGGTAAAAATTGAATGAGATGATCGCTAAGAGGGTGACACACAGAAGTGACAGGAGGGGCTCACTGCCCTCCTGGAAGGTGTGAGCTCTGCTGGGCTTTCAGAAGCTGCCTTAAAATGGAGTCATACCACAGGAAGCTTGTACATCCTCAAAGGGACAAGATGTTGAAAATCTGCTATGGCAATGGAAGTGCTATTTTTAAAGAACGCGATGTGTACTACTTGGCTGAAATAAGATCACTTTTCAAGAGAAAAGCATCATGCAGGCTCTTTTTAAACTCTAATTTGATTTTAGGGGAAAAAAATCTAGAATAAAAATAAGAACCAAGCCACACCTTCTTCTACAAGGGCCTATGTTTACAAGGAAAACGTGAAAGCACCAAGTTATTCCAAGTACTCAAACTCACTATCAGCCAACTGTTCTCCCAAGTATAAAAAGACATCAGTTGTAAATGCTCACATTTGTAATGCACTTTAAAGTTTGTAAATTCCTTGATAGAATATGCCTTCATTTAACTCTTGCAACAACCCTGTGTAATAAATAGGCCGTATTCCCATTCTAAAGCTCAGGGATGAAATAACCAAGATGGTTTAAGGCCAGCAGCATAAAGGAGGAGACCAGGAAAAGGACTTGGAAACGTGAAGAGAACACGTTTTCTCTTGTAGGTCAGCCCAAAGGGAAGAAGGGAGATCAACAGGTGGAAATAGGGGCAGGGGCCCAGGAAGGGAGTATATTAAGCTCCTAGTCCTAGCCTTAAAAGCCAGCATCTAGACAGCACCTTGCAACATCTGCAAAGTGCTTTACACTGAGCATCAAATTAGATTTTCACAACTGTTCTGGGAGCAGCTTTGCCACTAACTGGCTGAGGACTGGATCGCCTTTCCTCTGGCTCTCAGTCCCCTTGTCTATAAATGTGGTATCATTAGGCTGCCTGTTGCTAGCGCTAAATTCTATGGCAAACCAGGTTAATTCAGAAAACATGGGCACTGTATTTTAAAAACCTGTTGTGAGTAAGGGAAGCCAAGTCATGGCATCTCTGCAGTCTGCCTACTGCATGCCTGGCTCTCTATACACTCTTTTTACAGGCTGAAACTCGAACCGAGTTGGGTCCACAGCATCACTCTCCTGAACACGGAAGTCATGCCCTTGAATACCAAGTACTGCCTCTTGTTCTCCTTTATCTGAAGCAGGAAACTTTACTAGGCCAAGTCCTGAAAAACTGAATGTAAATCAAAGACAATTTCCAAGTTGCCTTTAGTTAATCATTTGTCAAGTAAGCAATCCTTTCAACTGCCAACCTAGAAAAGTCCAGATCTTCATCTATTATTTTTATACTGCTTTACTCAAAGTAAGGCAAAGGCGTCCTGAAAGGAATGAGGGATGCCCTCCCTTACCCCAAAGGCCTCCTTCACAGCACACATTACAACCAGGTATCTAGATGACTGTCAATTGCTCTGGGTACCCTCTCATTAATTTTCTACCCTCAAATTCCTTGGAGGGAAATGGACAAATCCGCCTTTTCTATGTAAAACATAATATCCTACACTTCAGAAAATCAAATGCTAGTTGATCTATAATGAGGTACAGGTCTTCACTGACATGCTTCCAGTATTTAGGATGGCAATTTTCATGTGCATGTGGTGTATGCTTAGTGGCAACAGCATCTGAAACCAAACAAATGAGCACTGGTTCCTAGTCCCAGAGGGTTTCATAGGCAAGAGCTGAGGAGAGGGGCCCATGAACCATCTCCTGGGATTTTTAGGTTGGCCAAATTTGGCCCTTCTGCTTGCAAAGTTCACTATCTACTTAAAAAATTATGTGCTTAACCAGGAGCAGCCATTATTCACAAAGGGGAATGGTCAATGAAATATCCTGTTTTTAAAAATCTTTACATTCCCCAACCAGCATTTGATTAACCTGAAAATCACCATTTCATGGTATGATCCTGCCATTCCTTACAAAAGCTTACACATTTCATATTCTACAGTGATAACATTTTAAAAGTCATATGAGGAAAAGGGGATAAGAATGAACAGACAAAAAAACCCTGATGGGGCCCTTGACAATGACTACATAAATGCACTAACATTTACTTAAAAGGAAACAGTAACTAACTAAACAGGGTTCATTATTTGTCTTAATGCTCAGCGTTTTAAAAATAGCAGGCTGATGGTCAAGATGCTTTTGAAAACATACTCTCTGAACCATGTTCTTTTTGCACCCCCTTCCTCCAACATCATGGGCAACAAACATGAAAAAGACAGCCGACTAATGGCTAAGTCTACTCAAAGGCAATTTTCTCCTAATCCTACGTCAATATTAAATCAATCATGAAGTTTCAGGAACTCCAGTGAGGCACTGTGCACGTGCAAAATCTGGGGACTTTTATGAAGAGGAAAAATAATCCATTTGAAAAGGGGCTCAGGGGAAAGCAAACAACTCCACAACTTTCCCACCAGAGGGCGCTGTCAAACTTCCTCAGGGCGGGTCAGACAAATGCACTCTCTCCTGCCACCTCTGACACTGACCAGAAGTCATAAATCAATCATCATAGCCACATATGCCGGGAGTTTTCCAATTTCTACTTAAGAGAAGTCAATTTGTTCACTTTCTCCTAGAAAAGGAGACCATTAAATAGCACCAGAAAAGGACACCAGAATGACTGCCCTTACTTATTGAGCGGGCCTGGATCGCGATGCGCCTGGCCAATCAAATGATTTCTCACAAAAAATGTCCCTTGGGATTTTCTTAATCAAATGAGATAACATCTTCAAAGCACTCTGTGCACCTCAAAGTGCTATAGAACGAAACGCTAGCTTTTTGTCATATACTTTATTTAGGGGCTCGGTCACAAATTCTGCTGAACTTACCCACGAGCACGAATATCACAGGGTAGAATGCTGAACTTTCATGTTTACTCTAAAAGAAATCCCAATGACAAGAGAAAAAGCAGTGAGATCAACCACACTTGTGGCCTCAGGTGCTCCTCAGACCTGCTGGATCCCAGCCACATACAGACAAAAGTTCTTTTCAGAGCTCAAAAGGTGGGAACCCAGAGTTCATAGTGAAGGAGCAGAAAGGACATCTTAAGAAATCAAAGAGGTGACAGATAAAAGCCACCCAATAAAACCTAAAATCTTCCCCAAAGCAAACATCACACCAGTGTCTGAGCAGCAGAAGCAAGAGTGTCTGCAACCTGGGCCACAGCCTATCTTTGTATTCTTGTTGTTCAGTCATTTCAGCTATGACCTCATCTGGGGTTTTCTTGGCAAAGATACTGGAGTGGGTTTTGCCATTTCCTTCTGCGGCTCATTTTAGAGATAAGGCAAACAGGATGAAGGGACTTGCCCAGGGTCACACAGCTAGTACGTGTCTAAAACCACATTTGAACTCAGGTCCTCCTGATCACAGGGCTGGCATTCTATCCACTAAGCCACCTATCTGCCCCTACAATACCACTTCTATTTCTTAAAAGGTATGTGTTACAAAGTTATGTGAAGGGAAAAACTCACCAAAATCTCTATCAAAAGTTGATGTCTAGGGGGCAGCTAGGTGGCGCAGTGGATAAAGCACCAGCCCCTGGATTCAGGAGTTCCTGAGTTCAAATCCGGCCTCAGACACTTGACACTTACTAGCTGTGTGACCCTGGGCAAGTCACTTAACCCCCACTGCCCCGCAAAAAAAAAAAAAAAGTTGATGTCTAAAAGGTTCTGAATGCTTTCCAAATCAAAGACCAATGGCCTATGTTACCAATGACTCTTTCTCCTCACAATCAAGTCCTCGAATCGGGGCATCTACAAGTCTCAGAAAGCACTATCCATGGGAAATGGAGGTTTAAAGTCATGCACGACACAAAAGGGTTAGAAACTGTGCATACTTACACATGACCCAAGCTTCTACTTCCTAGGCGATTGAACCTAACTTCAGCAAGAGTTATCCATGTTCCAGGGCCCAGATTCAAAGAAAAAAGTAAGCATACAGAGAGAATTCTATATAAAAAGCAAGAACTTATTTACACAAAGATTTCAGCTAAATTATACTCGGATTTTGAAATTAAGTATCAAATAGTACCAATTGCTAGCTCAGTGAAATCAAATAATGGAAAGATGGAGAAAAAAGCTAAAATGGTTTTTTTTAATGAGAATGCGAAATCACACATGACTTCTGTCACGCACTTTCAAAGTCAGGTGGAACGTCAGAAGAATCAAACAATGAACTGTGTGCTCAGTAAGGTTTAGAATGCTTCTGGCTAACACAGTCACCATAGAACCCAAGGGGACATTAGGTCATTCGAACTTCCGAGCAGGAAGATTAAGGGGTGTGCATACTGCGCTGAGCCTCCAAGTGCTTTTCTGAACGGACAAGAAGTTTCTGCTGCTCGATGACCTCAAACAAAGCTGACTGGTAAAGGCCAAGGCTTCGATGGCAGAGGGGGCAATCAGAGAAGCAAATGTCAAACACTGCCATCCTTTCTAAGAAGGCAGAGTCGCTTCTTAGGTTTAGCTGACTCGGGATCACCTTGAACAAGTAAACAGAGATGGCTTGAGTGCTTCATTATAAAGGGAACAGGCCAAGGGCCAGGAGCAGAATCTCCCTGATTAATTTCATCTTCTTGATATGGTCAGAAAGTGACCACTTTGCCCGTCAGCTTCCCCATCCTTTCCTGGCTAAATCTACAAACATCTCTTTCAGCCTCCGTTTAATTTTAACCATAGTTTTGAGGGAATCCAATGCAATAATATTCAGTACGTTTGTTCATCTAACTAAGACTTAGTTGAATTTTACAAGATAAAAAGCTGCCAACACAACATTCTAAAGCCCATGTCCTCACTTCCCTGCTCAAAAAGCTGGGCCCTCAGGCCTTCAGAACCAGAGACCAGCTCCTCTGGCATTAGTGCCTTCTGCCATCCGGCTCCAGACCAGGCTCCCAACCTGCCACTCCTCTCCTTCATATAATCAACGTTATGGCCAAAGGGGATTGCTGGGGGGGGGGCCAGGCTTTGCATGGGTTGGATTGCACTCCAACATCACAGCCCCCGCCTATAGGGCAAAAATCTCTACTTCCTGTGTGAACTTCCCTGACCTCAAGATCCTTTAATTTGCAAACACTCACTTGCATAGACATTATTTCCCCTGATGAAATGTAAGCTTGAGTGTAGACCGTTTAGACTCTTACCCCCAGTCCAAGGAGTGCTTGTTACATGACCTGGGGCAAGTCCCTGCTCCTGTAGAACCCTCAGTTTCCTCATCTACAAAATGAAGGGCCTGGGCCCACCTCTAAAACTGTGACCTAACTTCCCCTTTATAAATTCCCTCCCAGATGCGTGACCCTAAATGGTCACTGTCTAGACGGTGACACCAAGTGTGTCTGAGGAAGGGAGGGAGGGAGGAGAGCGCGGCAGTCAAAGAGCACAAGACTCCAGGCCTCGGGAGGCTTAGCTTCAAGGTCAACTCAGAACTTCAAGCTAAGTCAAGCCAGGAAGGCCCCTGTCCTCCCGGCAGAGCTCCATGTCCACAGGGCTAAATACGATGTCTTTCCAGCAGAGTCCTTCTCCATCTCTAACACCCCACAAAGAGGAGGAGAGCAGGCACACTGAGCGATTACTTCCAATCTAAATGGGTGAGGGCAGCGATGGATGCGGAGGAAGGAGAATGTGGCAGGACAGGAGGGGAAGGCCTGGGGGTCAGGCTACAGATGGGAAGCTTCAAGTTATAACAGGGGCTCTCAGTGACCTGGGAGGCGGGGGGGGGGGGGGGGGGGGGGGGGGGGTGTAGGTAGCACCACTGGCTCTCCAGGGAACTGGAAAAGATTCTCTCTGAGGCAGCCTGACCCATCCACCTGTACGGTTTCTATTATTCATCCATATCATAAGGAGATGTGTGGCAGTATCAACAACATGTGTGATAATCAACTGTGATAGATTTTACTCTTCTCAGTAATACAGTGATCCAAGATAATTCCAAAGGAATCATGATGGAAAATGCTCTCCACAGCCAGAAAAAAGAGCTGTGGATTCTGGATGCAGACTGAACCAGGCTGTTTCTACTTTTTTGTTTTTTCTTCTTTTCTTTTTTGAGGTTTTTCCCTTTTGTTTTGATTTCTTCTTTCACAAAATGACTATGCAGAAATATGTTTAATGTGATTGTACATACAGAACCTGTATCAGACTGTTTTCTGTCTTGGGGAAGGAGGAGGGAAGGAAGGAGGGAGAAAAAACTTGGAACTAGAAATCTTATAAAAAACAAATGTTGAAAACTATCTCTAAATGTAACTAGAAAATAATAAAATACTTTTATGATAGTAAAAAAAAAAAATTCCTTGTATGCCACAGCTGCTACGGGGCGCCATGGGCCACTGGGCCTGGAGTCAGGAAACCCTGACTGGCCTCTGAGACTTGATAACTGGGTGTCTCTGAGAAAGTCACTTAAAATCATCTCTGGCTTGCCTCAGTTTCCTCAGCTGGGAAATGAGGATAACAACAGGACCTACCTGCCAGGGTTCTTGTGAGGGCCAAATGAGATCTATTTGTCAAGTACTCAGCACAGTGTCAGGCACAAAGTAGGTACTTTATAAATGTTAGCTATTAATACAGCAATTATTATTATTATGCAGTTATCATTAAACACACCATTTTATAAGGCTTTAATCACCTGAATCAAGTGCTAAAATAAAAACTGTCAATCCCCCAAACAAAATCACGAACACTTTACCACAGCAAACTGATGCATGCTTTCTTCTCATTGCAAATAAATCTCAAGAATCTGGTTTCAATTTCTTTGGGTTTCTTCTATTCTCATTTTCTTTCCAATTATAGCAGGCCCTCCAACTGGAATCGGGTGTCCACTTCTGCCTCCACTTTAAAGGCTCTCCCTCCCCTGGGAAGTGACTCTTGTATACAAAGCATGTAAGGCTACTTAGACAATGTGCTGGGGCTGATTAAAAGAGGCCAGGTTTAGACCGATACCTTTAAAAAAGCCAAAGCATATGGAGAAAGAATTGTTTGTGTACATTCTGGAAATAAGTTGTAGGGTAGGCATATGCATTTCATCAGAACCTCTAAAGAATTCCCAATTTTCTATTTTGGTTACATATCAATTACAACTTTTGAAATGAAAATCTTACAAAACTTGACATTCTGGCATGGAATGCTGTCAACCTTGAATCAAATTATATTTCCGTCTAACCATGAACCATAAATACTCCTGAATTTGACATAAAACTACTTGGTCATTTGCAAATGACACTAAAGCTTGTGGAAATAAAACAGCCCAAACACAGAGGACATGTTGCATGTAGACCATCACCCCAGGCCCCCACTCTCCAAGACCTCGCAAACACAAGGACCTTAGCACTCAGGGATGGGCTACACTGACAGAATGAGCACCCTGCTCCTTCCTTCTTGGGCTATCTGGACCTCCTCCTATCACACTTCTGACACCGTCCAAAGCCAAAAGGAGTGACTGACCCAGAAGCCCCGGTCCGGTCCTCCTCTTAGTGAGCATCAACGCCATCTGACCTCAGCAATCGAGTACAACAGAAACAAGCCATTTGTGAAGACTGAACCTGGCACACCTGAAGAGCCTGAGGAGTCAATCCCACAAACACGCAGGCCAGGCTGGGCCCTCAAAGCCAGAGCAATCAACATGACTTAAAGCACAGCTCAGCCTGTCATCTCATGGCCTTCAGAGATAAAAAGAAGCCTCCAGCCTCCAAGATTCACTGCCAACACTGCTCTCCTTCAGACACTCAATAGTCCAACCAACCTGCTCTAACCACAAACTGTTTCCAGAAGTAGAGGGGCCCCATCTGCCTCCCCCAAGCCATACCCTCCACCTGGAGGCCACCAGCTCCTCTCTTCTCTGGCCCACAGATGTCCCCCTTCTCCCAACTTCTGGGTTCCACTGAGTGGTCTCTTCTTTTGAGAACCCTTCCCTGATCTGCCAGCCTCCTTACCTATCTATCCATCCATCCAACTCCTCAAATATTCCCACATCACTTGATCTGATCTGAATGTTGCCCCCTCACCCTTAGCTTGAACCATACTCATCCACTACATGCCCCCTCCTAGCCAAAACAGAATTTCAGACATTAAGGGTAGGGCCTACCTGGTTTGCCCTTTGAGTGGGGGAAACAAGATGACCCCAATGAGAGATTCAGGGTTACCTGGGCCACAAGCTATTACACATCAGCCCCAGGATTGGAATCTAAATCTTCTAACTCTTCAAGCAGGTCTTTCCAAGACCCCCTGACAACTTTAAGTGCTTTACCAACTACTACTAAACACGTTTTCTCACTTGATTCTTACAACCCTGTGATTTAACAGTCTAAGTCTGTACTCCCATTTTACAGATGAGGAAAATTAAAGCTAAAAGAGGTCAAGGGACTAGCCTGAGGATATTCTAAGGCAATCAATTGGTCAAAAAACATTAACTAAGCACCTACTATATGTTGGGGACGATATTAAGCAGCCTGAGGCTACAGCTCCCAAGTTTCCAAATGCTATTTCTTGTGCATCCAAGGGTGAAAAATCCCCAAGTTCCCAGGATCACAGGGTCTGAAGTCACTGACAGTGTCAGCCTTTTTGCCCTTTATAGAAATATAACTTCTGCAAGAACCTGGCTGAGGGCCAGGGGAAGGAGTGCAAGATACACAAGGTAGTGTATGGGCCCACCCCCATAACAAAGACAGTCTAGGACCCCCAGCAGGGCTGATTTCCTTCCCCTGGGCACCAGCAGGATAATGGGGTTCTGAGTTCAAGAGTCAACAAACATGAAGACTTGAAATCCAACCCTCTTGGCTATATTTTTCATTAATCATATGCACTTGCAGAAAATAGCCACAAGGTGGAGCCACATGAGCCAAATGACTCATTCTGGTTTCTTTAAATCCTTCAAAGAATTTAATACTATTAATAGCTCAATTTTAAACGTGCTTGAGAGTTAGTGCAGGACTTTTTTATACACATAGTATCTGAGCTTTCTACTTATACTGCCTCCCTACCACACTTATTAGCACTAGACAACTGACTGACAATTTTCTGAGGGAGAAGAAAGTAAATTATCCTCTCCCTCCTCCCCCACATAGCTTGTACCTAATTCGCTGAGCACTTCCTGCATCAGCCACAAAGAAAGCACAGGTTTCTCTAGGTCAGGGGGTGCACCCTTTTGTTCTCTGCATCTCCCAAACCTGACACTGAGCTTTCCACACAGTCAGCCCCCAAAGATGACTTGAGGTTTCCTCACCTATACGAAGAGCAGCTGGGTGGATCAGTGGATAGAATGCCAGGCCTAGTATCGGGAAGATCTGAGTTCAAATCCAACCTCAGACACTTACTAGCTGTGTGTCACTTTACCCTCTTTGCCTCAGTTTTCTCATCTGTCAAATGAGCTAGAAAAGGAAACAGCAAACCCCTCCAGTATCTCTGCCAAGAAAACCCCAAATCGGTGACCACAACCAATAAAATGATGGTCAGTGAGGCTGGACTGAATAATCGCCAACATTTTTTAGCACACCAAGTCCTCTCCTGCTATTCTTTAACCTTACCATAAAAGCTGTCTCAAGACTACAATTTAAGTACTTTGTTTTCAATATAAATCAAGACAGAAATAATTCAACATTATAACATCAGTCGGGGCATAACAAAAGCAGGTTTCGGGTGTACCCCATCTACTCCAGTTCAACAATCAGACACACCCGACCACCACAAACCAGGCTGGATAGGAGGCACTACAGTCGTGGTGGCCTCTGCACTGGGCAAGTTCACTGCTCAATCCCAGTTCCCTCTCCTTTGCCTCATGCAATTTCTTAAGCTTCTTAGCAACTGTTTTGTCCACCAGACACAGACTGGATCCAGAGTAGTAAATCAAAGAAGTTATTGAAGAAGAAAACACAAAAGTGGAACTGACAGAAGTAAAAATATCCAAGCCCAAGGTGAACATTAACCACTCAAAGGTAAACCGGTTATGCCAAATCCTAATTGAAAATGTTGTCTCTGAGACTGTGTGTGTCAAGGGGGTGAGGACAGAAAAGAACAGGAAGTAAGAGCAGAGGGCCCAAGAGCTTTCTGGCCCATGCCAGGTAGACTGAGCGCTTCCTCTCTGAACACGGCTTAGGTCAGGTCATTGTACGCCAGGTCTCTGTGCCCCCACTTCCTGCCCGAATCAGGAAGTGTCAAACTCATGGCAATAGCCTAGAAACCCCCACCCCCACCCTGGGCAGCCCAAACCAGATTAAAATGCAACTGGGAAACGTTTAACAAAAGAAATAAAAATACACTACAACCTAGATAATATTAATTGGTGGTCCTCTAAGCCAATATGGGGCCTGAGTTGGACCACACACCAGGACTAACTTAATCTTCCTAAAATGGAAGTCTGTTCTTCCCTCCATCACCCAATGGGCTGGGCAAAGGCTCTTCTACCAGAGGCCAACCCACTTCTTCAAGTTGACTGCTCTGCTCAGACCCCTTCATTCCAGCTGAACCCAAACACACCAGCTGCATTCCCACCCCTGTATCTTTGTCCATCTCATTTCTGTCCACACCTGAAAGCTCTCCCTGTAATTTTCAAGGAGACTCCCCCACCCCAATCACACCCTGCATCCCCCTGGGAGTACTACTGCACACCCTGGGTCACTTATCTGGGACCTAAGTGTTGACACCTGCCTCGATGAGGTGCAGAGGTGGCCTGGTGTTGTCTAAGACTGCAATGGAGCAGCCCCAGCCCTTGAAGGGCCAAGAATGATGGGAAGGCTTAGTGACTTCCCCAACCACTGTAACATAACATCTTGCAGGGCTTCGATAATGCTGCATGTTTTGCTGAGGTTTCCTGCCAAATCCTCTCACCACCAGTTGGTAACTTCAAGAAATGATGAATGTCAAGTTAAGCCATCGGGCCAAGTAAGGCACCTCCTCAAATCATCCCCGGGGTCTTCCGCTGCAGCATGGGGGCGCCTCTCTGCTCAGGGACCTTATACTAAACCTAGCATTGCTGTCCTTCGGAAGGGCAGAACTTCGGGAAATGGAACACAGAGCCACCCACGCCCCACTCACAAGTGGGCTGGGGATTCCTGCTGAAGATGTTGACCAGAAGATTCCAGTAAAAATCACCACTTCATTTTCTGAGTCGGTTTCTGTTTGGTTCAAGATCATGGAATAAGACAAGACCAACAATAGAAACAGAAGAGAAAGCCTGTGGGCCTACACTTGGCTGGGGGATGGGGGGAGTGGCGGGGAAGGGACAACAAAACTGCCCCATCTTATTCCCAGGCTTCAGGAGGAAGAACTTCACTCTATAATTTATTTTGTTATTTAAAAAGTTCAGGTGTTCCATGGAAAACTTATATCCTGCAGTTTACGTCAGATGCATCAGATCAACAAGGTTAGGTTAAAAGCAAAGATCGCCACCTGGAAAGAAATCTCACTGAAAAGTCATGTAATATTTTCTAACACATCAAACCTACTAGACCCATAAAAGATATAGCTTCCTACATGAAAGGAGGACCCAGTGAAGGGAAGGCTATCTGAGGATGTCTTCACTAAAACACTCTATGCACAATCCTACAAACGGGTTGGTTCTGCAGTCAGCTGATGTCCTTTCCCCACCCCCTCAATGGGTACAGAAGAGACGAGTGCCCCCACTTTACTTTTGAATCTGTCACTGAAAAGTTGTGTCAATTAATTCTTTTGAGGGGAGGGGGGAGTGGAAGTGAGGCAATTGGGGTTAAGTGACTTGCCCCGGGTCACACAGCTAGTAGGTGTCAAGTGTCTGAGGCCAAATTTGAACTCAGGTCCTCCTGAATCCAGGGCTGGTGCTTTATCCAATGAGCCACCTAACTGCCCCCATCAATTAATTCATGATGCTTTAATCCCACTTTAAAGGTATTAATAAACTCTGAAGCAAATCCTTTTGTAAGGCAAATAACTGCTTTTTCCCTAATCAGTTTTTAATGTTTAGGTTTTTACAATATTATACTTTTAAAAAGGAGAGCCCCTCGGGGCAGCTAGGTGGCACAGTGGATAAAGAAACGGCCCTGGATTCAGGAGGACCTGAGTTCAAATCTGGCCTCAGACACTTGACACTAGCTGTGTGACCCTGGACAAGTCACTTAACCCTCATTGGCCCACCAAAAAAAAAGTAAAAGAGCCCCTCACCCCACCCTGCCCCAGATCCCACCAAGGCCCATGAGGAGTTGGAGGAAGGGAACCCAGGAACACACACACACGGCCGTGTATCTCGACACAAGTTCACGTTCAGAGGGCCCACACAAGCTGCAAGAAGGTAACATTACCCGGTAGCAGTAAGGTGGTCGCTGAAAATAATGCCCCTGATACTTACTGCAGGTTCTACTTGACTTCGGTCTGCGATATCAATATGGACAATTTCAACTGTCTTCCATGTGTTAGGATCTAAATTATGCACCTGCAGAGGAAGAAAGAAGTCAAACCTGTGAGTATCCATATAAAGCACAAAGATCCCAAGTGCCAAGTTATCTTTATCTCCACTCCACATTTCCTAGGCAATGAAAAACCCAATAATCATTTAATTAAGCTCCTGGTTTTCAAAGCTGGAGGCCCTGAAGCCTTCCTGCATTTTGTCTTTATGCAACTTAAACCCCGAAATGGCAAAGGTAAAGAAAATAAAATCAGGTCATCATCATGACTCATGTCAAGCGACACTTAGTGGTCCTTTACAGAATTTCAAGGATGTACAAAACATAATCTTAAAACCAGTGGCAAAAACTAGAATCCTACAATATCTTGTTTAAAACCAGTGGCTTTGGGGGCAGCGAGGTGGCGAAGTGGATAAAGCACCAGCCCTGGATTCAGGAGGACCTGAGTTCAAATCCAGCCTCAGACACTTGACACTTACAAGCTGTGTGACCCCGAGCAAGTCACCTAACCCTCATTGCCCCACAAAACAAAAACAAACAAAAACCCACAGTGGCTTTGGCCTTTCAAGTAGAGAATGAAAATTATTTAAATACACTTCTCAGAAAATGTGCCTCCTGCCCTTCATGGGGAGGGTGGGGAGGAGGTGCTAGCAATGTTATAGTGGAACATTTTCTGGGTGGGGGAGGGTGTATATTTGAAGATGAATTTTGTAAAAACAAAAAATATCAATACAATTTTTTTAAAAGACCAAAAATAAATACCACTTGGAATCAGGAGGACCTGAGTTCAAATTTGGCCTCAGACACTCGCACTTACTACCTGTGTGGGCAAGTCACTTAACCTCAATGACCTCACACACACAAAAATAAATAAATATTATTCACACTATCTGATTTAATCAGCAAAATCTCATTTACACTGTAGAAATTTGCAACAGGAAAATGACTAGAGGCCAATTTGAATTCCCAACTCCAGACTAAATCGAAGTGAAGAATAGAGGGGCTCTGGAGTGGGGTAGGGCGACCCTGAGTGAAACTCCACCTCTTCCACATACTGGTCTTGCTTACAGGAAGATGCACAAGTCGCTTAAACTCCTGAAGTAGAAGGCGACTCTCCCCAAACCACACACAGAAGCAGTAGAGGTGGTACAAAGGGGAGAGGGCTGCACTTGGCGATCAAGAAGAACAGAACTCGGATAAAGAATCAGAAATTCTCTAGCTGTGAGCCTCAGTTTCCTCGTCTGTAAAATGGGAATGACAGCACTTACCTCTGGGAGATGTGGTGTGGATAAGCTGAGAGAACATTTGTAGAAAGTTTTGTAAACCATAAATTGCTATATAAATGCTAGCTTCAATTCTTAATAGTAATTGCAGAGCAGGCACTAATCTGCATCGCTAAAAGCTCCCTCACTAGGAAACTAGGGAGTTCCTTCTCCCAATGAAACCAGAGATTGGGGGGGGGGGGGGTGACATGAGGACACAAAGAGGAGAGGAGAGGTTTATAAATAATACGGATTCCTGGATTCCCAGTTCTGAGAATGCCCCCCACAGGTCATTGGGAAAGTGATCCCAACTTGAACCCTTTTAATGTGCTGCTGCCATTTTGATTTACCTTAAAGTGAATCTTAACAGCTGTCGGAAAGCATCTGCAAAGAAGATGGCCCAAAGGAAAGAAAGGGAATGGAAAGAAGCTAAGGTGGGAGGCAGCACAGGACAGGGGACAGGTGCTGATCTGGAGTCAGCCAAGCAGGACTTCAATCCCTGCTGCATTATCACTTATAAGACCTTGGACAAGTCACTTAGCTCGAGGCCTGTTTCCATCCTTGGAAAAGGATGGGATTGGTTAAATGAGGTGAGGTTCCTTCCAGATTTAAATCTATTATTCAGTGAAAAGAGACCTCATCTCAAATCAATTAGAAAAGGCCCTTTTCAAAATGAATCCTAGACCTCTTGAGCTGGAAGGAGGCACCTGAAACAAGTCAAGGGACATCTCACCAGTAGCAGCCCTTCAAAGGCTGCAGTCTCCCGTGCTGTCATATTCTTCCCCGCCCCACCCCCAGCCCCGACATCTTAATGAGACTTAAAAAGACCCATTTCAGGTTAGACTCCCCAGGACAATGCCTATGGGAGCTGCATGTCATGGGGGGGTTTTCACTGGGATGTAAGGCAGGACCTCTGCCCCAGGCAGCAGCAGGAGCCCTGCTACTATCTCTATTTGGTAATCCCATTACATTCATCCAGCCCTGGTCACTCAGCGCTGCTTATCACAAACCGTTCTCTCACGAACCCTCACCGACCTCTACCAAAAAGCTAACGATTATTAAACTTCTTATAGGACTAAGTGATTTTCTTCAAGCTTGCCATGGGAAGTTCAGAGGATGAGCAGAGACTTTCATATGACAGGAACTGGTGCATAATGGCAACCTGGGCAGACTGGGGACTGGGTGACTTATCGAGAGAAGCCTCCAGGCCTGGCCTGCAGCCTCTGCTTCCTCCTCCCCCATCAGGCCTTCTGGCTACTTGACCAAATAGTGGTGCCTCCCACAGAGAGACAGACTGAAGAGGAAGAGGAAGGCAAACAAGCTCGCTGCTTACTTGCAGCCTTGGTTTGCAGGAAGAAAAGATGAAATTCGGGGCTAAAAGAGAGCTGTGGGAACAACTGTATATCATGAGGCCTGGTGGAATGAGCGCTGACCTAGGTATCGGCTTGCCCTAGGGAACACACTCTGGAAACCCTTCAGTGCTGTGTAAATGGGAGGGAGGACCATAAGCAGTAGCTGTCTGTAACTTAGGGCAAAGCCCAAGTCCACCCAGGGTTGAAAGGGAACAGACCCATCCACGCCAATCACATCAGCAGTGCGCCAGCTCTGGTACCAACTCGAGCTTTCAAAGCTCTTACCTTGGCTTACAACGACCCCCACTCCGAGGTGGGGTCTACAAGCAGCAGTATTCCCATTAGACAGATAAGGAAAGGAAGTGCTTTGCAGAGCCACCCTGACTCCCAGGCCAGTGCTCTAAGGACTCTGCTCTCCTCCCATCCCCGCCCCCCCACACACACCTCCCAACTGATAACAGACTCCTTGGGGAGGCATTGCTGTTTTACCATGGGAAGCAGCCAAGACTTACATTTTCTATTGTTCCCAAGTCTGGTTTGTGCCAGGTTTCAATCTTTATGAAGAAGTCGTCTTTCATATATTCGTTCTGTGAAAAACACATCAAAAGGACATTCACTGATCTCACCAGTTTCTTGGTGTTTTCAGCTTGTTTTGCTTCATTTCAAACACATTCAGTCAACCTGAGCCTCCCTGACCAAGACCTGCCAGGAACAGCCTCTGGAGAGAGCTATGTCTCTGCAGCTGGCCCACCCATAAAGGTAAACTCATCTCATTAGGGTCCAGCCCCAAGAGAGCAAGAATGACTTCCTCTTGCCTCTTGGATGGCCGGCTGCCTACACTACACAGGCTCAAGCTGATTTGTAGTCTTTCTGGAGGCTTGCATGAGGACTGTATGCTAGAGCTGGGGACCAGGACAAGGGTGGCTGCTGAAGGCGTGGTTGGGAGAAGCCCAGGACCACCAGGAGGTGAGGGTAGGGGGGGACAACCATGCAGTAGGAAAGGCCATGCAGCTGTGGGCAGTCACAAGCAGAGGAGAGAAATGGATGGATAGCAACGGCACAGGGAGTAAGCTTTAGAACTCAAAGGAACGTGACATATAATGAACTCTTTACTCACCGTCACAACTGAGGCACAATGGATCGGCGGGCAAGGAAAGGGGAGAAATTTCAGAATGTATTAATCTGAATAAAAAACAACCCAACCTAATGATTCAATATCACAAACATTATTCCTATCTGCACATACAGAACATTTAGTAGCTGAAGTCTGCAGGACACTGCTTCCTATACAAGTACTGCAATTCAGCGCTTTAAACTAGTTCAATTTTTGAAATCTGCAAACAGATGATAAAGTAAAAATTCAATTCATAAAGAAAATTGCAAAAGGATCAGTTTGAAATACAAGTTTTAACATAAACTGATGCAAAGCAAAGTGAGCAGAACCAGACCATGGTACATAGTAACAGCAACAATGTATGATGAAGAACTGGGAATGACTTAGCTCTTCTCAGCAACACCATGACCCAAGACAATTCCCAAGGACTCATGACAAAGCATATATATATGCTCCACCTTCAGAGAAAGAACTGATAGTCTGAATGCAGACTAAAGCAGACTTTCTAAACTTTCTTTTTCTTGGTCTGTGTTTTCTTTTGCAATGTGGCTAAAATGCAAATATTTTGTAGGACTGCATGTATATAACACATCAAATTGCTTGTCTTCCCGAGGGGAGGGAGGAAGAAAATTTGGCTCTCAAAAGTTTAAAAAACAAATATCAAAACTTGTTTTTATGTGTGATTGGAAAAAATAAAATTAAAAAATGTTCCTTTTAAAAAAACAAAACATGTCTTATTTAAAGGGGTCATTCAAAAACGTAAGGGTCTGAGAATTTGCTATTTTCCCATCATTTTACATTAGCTGACCAAAGTAACAAGAAATGACGGAATAAAAATATGCCAGTGTTTCTGGTCTGGTTTTGCAGGGGGTTTGGTTTTTAGACCCCATCAGTCTATTTACAGTAGCATTAAGATAGGAATGAAGTCCTCTGGCCAGCATCTGCGGTTGGGAGCCTGCTCCTTCAAACCCCTCAGTTATTCCTAACAATAAAGCTACCAAGGAACAGCTCCCATGAGCTCTAGCACACAAAGTTCTGTGGCTTAGAACTATTTAAAATTTGGCCCCTACAGAACAGGAGTTCTCAAAGTGTGATGCAGCAAGTGAAGGTCCCCAAGACCCTCTCCAAGGGGTCTGTGAGGCCCAAACTATTTTCATCCTAACACAGATGGTTAAAATTCTAATGTGGGAAATGTCCAAAGATCTAGCCCAACGTAAACAAAAGCTCTGGGAGAGGTACCCAATAAGTTTTAAAGCACGAGGTATCTCCAGCTGGCTGGACTAACCGCAGCTCGGGGTCAATCAGTGTGTCAGTGTGCACGTGAATGATGCGCAGGGTGCCTTCTGGCTGCTGAGAGCAAAGCTCCTGACCAGTGTCACAGAAAACAGGGAGAAGGAAGCCACTCACGGGGTCCATGCTTACTTGTTCTACAGTAGGGGTATGCATTCCAGGCTTTCTCATGAAATACCAAAGAGCCCTCAGGAGCAATCATCCTGACAAACCCAGGAACTTTACTGTGAAGAATAAAATAATGAACACAGTTTTAGCCACTCCATCGACTGCCCATTAGAATCTTTAATTAAAAATCATTACACTGAACAAGTTGCATACTAGATTTTATATGAATTGTTTCCAACATTAAAGCAATCACATGAAAAAAACCAGGAAGGCAAATCTAAAAAGAAATGGCATTATCATTATAAGTACAATGAATGGGAAGATGACTTCATATAAACAGAAGCTGTTCCATTTTTAAGGCTACCCAGTCAAAGTTTGATCTTACCCTTCCTTATTCAAGAGCCAAATGAAGGCTACTCAACAGGTAAAATTCATTGTATTAACTCCATCCCACCCTCCAACTATCACTTCCTTAATAAGAGAGGCATCTCAGAATAACAGAAAGTTGGAATACACGTATTTCTCCAAGGCTATGAAAGGAAAGTAGATGAGGGCGCTTCTAGGGATTTGGGATAATTTAGACAACATACAAAATGATTAAAAAAAAAAAAAAAGATGTTGCTAAAATAAATACTGCATAGATCTTTCTTGATTCCTTCTAGGGTCAAAAAGATGACCTGATCACCATGTAAGAAATTCAAATACTGAAAATATAGTCAGGGTAGGGGGCAATGAGGGCCCAAGAGAAGCACCCACAAATCCTAGCTGCGGGGAAGGGAGAGAGTCACAGCTTCATGACAGTGAGGACAGGAGCAGACATCTCGATGCATCATAGTGAGAATGATGCTGGAGCTGCAAGTTCTACTTCTGTTTTCTTCTATCTACCCTAACTTCTGAGGTGTCCTGAAAATATCCAGAGCCTATGTTCAAGTGGGTGAGGATAAGGAATTACCTTAGAGATACAGGTAAACAGAAGAACACTAAGAGAGAAGGAAAAGAAGAGACAAAGAAGATAGGGCTGGCTTCATCCTGGCCAGCACCTGTAACCGACAACATTTCTCTCCAGCTTGTCTTAGGGATAGGCATGAACAAGACTGGTGGAGGATCTCTGATAAGATTGTTGAGGTGAGAAAACAAGGGCATCTGAGGCATCTATGAGCCTTTCCCTTTTGGGTTAAGGGGTGCCTTCGCTCTTTGTGAGGGAGCCAGAAAGTTCTAGCCAAGGAGAGAGAGGGAGTGGGGAAGGGATGTCAGGTCCAGCCCAGCTCACCAAAGCAGGGCACATATCTGTGTCTCTGAGCAGACCCTTCATTGAATGGACCAGAGGCTCTCTCTAGCCAACCTGAACATGATGGACGGACAGGTGAGGAGTCCAATGATGGCAGGAAGCAGAGATCCTTGGGGACTCCCTCCCTTCTTTATTCCTCCTCTTCAGCCTCTGTGGCCCAGTACTATAACCACAGCTAGTTTAAGGGGCCTTGATCATCCAAGCAAGGGAAGGCAGTGGCTCACGTCCCATATTACACATGGCAGAATTAAAAAAATGAGACCGCAAAGACAAACATGTTTACAGATGTCTTCAAATCGGTCTTTCCTTAAAAGGGTAAAACTGGCAAAGGCTAAATGCTGCCAGGGCTTCTAGCCCTTCCAAGTTCAAGGAAGGGTCACAGAAAGGAATATACAATTTCAGGGAATGGAGGCTGCGGTAATTACTAATGTCAGAGAAGACAGCACATAAAAACCACATGAAAAGAATATCTAATGGCTCCAAGAATCCTTACCCTTCGAAATGCATGAGGGTTCACAGATCAGCAATGGGGGAAACTTGGAGGTCAACCAGTCTGGCCAGCCCACTCTCTCATTTCCCATCCCAGGAAACTGAGGCTCAGAAATAAAGAGACTTGCCCAAGGCACACAGGTCAAAGTAGCACAACTGGGACTGGAGATCAGTGATACTTCTTACTGCACCACACTGCCTTCCAACTCAAAAATTCTAGGCCCCTTTTCTCAGACCAAAAAATGACAATCAGAGTTCAAAACACAGGGTGAGAATTCATCAAAGGCTAGCTTAATAATGACAGATGACAATTTTTATCAGTATTGCTGATTCCCTTTTCACCTACAAAATATGCTAAAAAGCACAGCTCAACTGTACAGCTGGTCAACCTAAGAGAGAATTTACAAGATGCCAATAAACATAATTAGGTGAATTAATAAGACAATCAATCATATGGCCTTTTCAGGCTTCTGTCTAAAAACTCCCATACCATTTTACAAATCTATGAAAGGCGGGGCAGCTAGGTGGCGCAGTGGGTAAAGCACTAGCCCTGGATTCAGGAGTACCTGAGTCAAATCCAGCCTCAAACACTTGACACTTACTAGCTGTGTGACCCTGGGCAAGTCACTTAACCCCCATTGCCCCGCCAAAAAAAAATCTATGAAAGGCTGCCATCCCAAACAAGCAAAGCAGATGGTGGTCAAGAGACACCAGAAAGAACATGGTTGAGCAGAACAATCCAATGTTTATGCAGAGCAGCTGGGTGGCTCAGTGGATTAAAAAGCTAGGCCTGGAGTCAGGAGGACCTGAGTTCAAATCTAACCTCAGACACTTATTAGCTGTGTGACCCTGGGCAAGTCATTTAACCTCTGCCTCATTTGCCTCCACTATAAAATGGGGATCAGGTAAAGGAAATGGCAAAACTACTCCAGTATCTTTGCTAAGAAAAACCCATTAAAATGAGGTCAGGAAGAGTCAGACACTAATATAACTTAACAACAACAAAAATGTTCATCCTAGTGACAAAAGACAACTCCTTCCCAAACATTTCCCCCAACACCTAATCCAATTTTGCACTTTGGCTTATCTCCTCAAGACAGAATCTTCCAAGATAGCGCTGCTATCTCTGGCTTCTTATTTATCTCAAGGCACAAACTTGAGTGTGGTTTGGGTTTTTTGGGTTTTTTTCCAGGACAAATACAAGCAGTTCCAGTGCATTGGCAAAGTAAGAGGAAAAAACTGGGGTGAATGCAATCAGCTTCATGTCCTTCCACAAAGTGGTAGATGTTCCTTTTGAGGGCTGGTTAGCTCTACTAGTCAGAGACTGGTGCTGATAATGCCAATGGGGCAGATTCCATGCCCTGGAGCGGGGCAGCTGCTTAATAGGCAGGGTGCTGGAATCAGGAAAACCTGGGTTCAAGTATCACTTCATACACTTATTCCCTGTTTGACCCTGACCCTTTCTGCCTCTATAAAGCGAAGCAGTAGGACTCCATAGCTTCTAACTAATTACTCCATCAACAAGCATTTAAGTGCCTGCCGTGTGCCAGACTCTACTGGACCACTGGAGACCAAAAAAAAATGACTGGAACATAACCTGCTAGGCCCCCATAACCTTCCTCCGTGCCCATCTCTAGGGCAGCCATGCCACTCTTGCATCTCCATTATAGCCCTTCATTTCTGCAGGGGGGAAGAAGGACTTTTAGTGTTCTGGGGCCCCCAAAAGTGACGGTGCCTGACAAAGTGCAGGGAAATAAATCTACTGTCCTAATCAAACCAACATCTCATAACAACTCATCAGGCCAGGCTCTTCCAAGCTGTAACGACTGGAATGACGCCACCTGCTGGAGGCTTACTTTAGAAAAGCTCCGCCACGAGGTGAAGGTCTCTGAGGGCAAGACCATGCATCTTTTCTTTGGCTTAGCCCTTTACACAGCCCACAATTAATTCAATTTTTAGGTGTTCTATATGGGCTTGTGTGTGTGTTTATTCCAAGGTGGAAGCCTTTAAAATTCCCTTGTGTGAAGGTGAAAGAGATGAGCTGAAGGCAGCACTCAGGTACCGTCTCTGCCCTTGCAGAGTGGGTCACCTGAATCTCTCAGCCTCAGTCTCTTCCTCTCTCAAATAAGGGAATCTGCTAGACTCTCAACCACACGGGTTCCACCCAGATTTAGACAGAAACTGTCCTGTCATCACCAGGACACTGAAGGCGATCAAGGCTCTGGATTAGCAACCACCCATCATTTCTTTCTGGCTATAGAGCAGCGGGACCGTCAGCATCTTAAACTACAAAGAAACTCAACTTTAAAGATTAAAAAGTTGTGGCAGGGGGGGCAGCTAAGTGGCGCAGTGGATAAAGCACCGGCCCTGGATTCAGGAGTACCTGAGTTCAAATCCGGCCTCAGACACTTACTAGCTGTGTGACCCTGGGCAAGTCACTTAACCCTCATTGCCCTGCTAAAATTTAAAAAAAAAAAAAGTTGTGGCAGGGAACAAGACTTCGTGTTCAGCCACGGGCACACAGAGACCCCGAAGCTTGGAAATAATCGCTGCCCACCATCTCTATCTCATTGCTTAATGAACAAGAGCAGTTTGACTATCATGGCACGCACTTGGGGCTGGGGGGGGCGTTGATGGGATTTGCCATCAAAAAACCCAAGTAAATGCCCATATTCACTCTCAACAATCCTCCCTAATGAGAAATGCCAATTAGCTGGGCACCTAGATAACCTTCACTTTACCCGATAATTGCAAAAAAGCACCTGCTCTGAACCTTTTCATCTGACCTGTTAACTAGTAGAAAGCTCAATTCACATGAGCTTCAGTATCTTTTCCTGTTTTGATCCTGTTAGGGGAGCCCTGAGAAGAATCAGGGGAAAGAAGGAAAACTGAGGAAAAGGCTGAGGTGACCTTGGGAGGAGACAACTTGTCCCATCTACATGCAACTTTCATTATATAAACCAGAAGAGCATCTCCACTGTTTTACTCTATCGCAAACACCTCAGAAGGAGAAAACCTGGAGGCTATTCAAGAAAAAGTCACAGAGATGGCGAATAAGGGGCTGGTTTACAAGAAGCTCAGTGGCTAACTCTGCATAACTGGGCTCACTGAGATGTGAAAAACAAAGTATGAAGAAGAAATGGGCATAAAGAAAATAACTAGGCAAACAAAGGGAAAAGGGACATTTTAAAGTGTATTTTATAAAGACATTACTGATACCAATGAATGAGCCTTTGATTGGGTGAGCCCTATTTAGCATGATTTTAAAATGGTCCAACCAAATGATGTATAAAGTAAAACAGGAGCAGTTCTGTGTGGTCAAGAACAGAATCATGATATTCCAGAGGATGCCAGGGAGCAGGTGAGATAAATACCCCCAACTCATCATTCTTAATGCCAAAGAAAATGACTATCATTGAGATTTATTTTGCTGACTCCTTTCCCTTTTTGTGATTAGAATCCTTTAGCTACCAGTCACATTCCAGACATTATTTTTGCAATTTCTGAACCAAAGAACAGGCAGAAGTGATACACCATATATCCAGATCTCCAGTAACATAATGGATATAATTCAATTCATGATCATTTGCATGAGCATGTCTGGTAAATGATTCACAAAATATGAATAACAGAAAGGTAAACTTATGTGTTTTTCATGACTAACACAATCAACCTGAGACCCAAATTAACTATTATTTACCTGTGGGCTACTATGGATAACCAGAATAGATCTTAATTTGTGTACTTACTAATTTTATTATAACTTCCTGATTATATTCTTTTTTTTGGTTTTTTTTTTTTAGTGAGGCAATTGGGGTTAAGTGACTTGCCCAGGGTCACACAGCTAGTAAGTGTTAAGTGTCTGAGGCCGGATTTGAACTCAGGTACTCCTGACTCCAGGGCCGGTGCTCTATCCACTGCGCCACCTAGCTGCCTCCTGATTATATTCTTTAAAAAAAAAAAAGGAAAGAAAGAAAACAACTAAAAAAACTGTTCCCCAATCAAGTAGCAGCACTCATTGTATGGCAGAGAGAGAGAGAGAGACTTCCTTCAAGGTTCATTCTATTTTAAATGTACTCCTGTTATAAGCAGTCACAAATGTTTTTTGAGCACCACACAGGGGGACATCTGTTTTTTAAAAAGGGACATCCACTATGTGAAGAGACAAGTCTACAGTGGGAAGAGCATAGGACAGAGTCGGGAAATGTGGCCCTGCGCTCATCTCAGCCATGCCTGTCCATGGCCTCTCTCACTAACAAGGAAAGCTGTAAGTACTATCTAGCAGGCAACATCCATGACTATGAGCCTTCTACTCTTTCCCAGATACTAATGGGCAATTCTTCTTGGGCAAAGGGGGACTAATAAACAGGTCTGGAACCCCAAAGTTTGAGGAAACATCAAGTCTCAAAGTCCCTCCAGGGCTTCATATGCACCAGCTCTACCGCCTGGCTAATACCCACAACCCAGTGCTCCAGAGACCTCCTTAGAGGGCTTATCACAATCCCAGAAGCCCCTGCAATGCCTGGGCCCCTCCAGTTCTGATCATATACTTACTGGTTGGAATTCTCCAATAAATCATGCAAGACAAGGCAGCAGAAACAGAGGGAGGGGCCGCCCCTGCACTGCTTAAATCAGAGTAAATCTCCAAGTGGAAAGAAGAGTCATAACATGCCTGCACAAGCTAAAGAAGTACGCTAAGGAGGCTCGGTATTCCAGAGAGCTGCTAGCTGAGAATTAGGTGCTCGCTTACCTCTTCAAGTGGTAAATCTTGTGTGTGTACTGCCCCTTCTCGCCATCCTTCTCGTAAGGCTCATTCGTTAAGACTTCAATGCCTTCACCACCTCCTGTTTCATTTTTACTGGCTTCAGCCACAGAGTAAAGTTGGCCAACCTGGTACTAAAATTTCAAAAAACAAAGAATTTCCATCTGAAATATACATGGAACAGAAATCCTCTATGATCAAAACCCTTCATATTATTTATGTACACACAAACATGTGTGTATACATACATAAAAAGGGACAGACTGAAGTTGTAATTCCAGCACAGGTATAGGGCATGGTACCAAAATCAGAGAAGTGGGGGCCCACTAATGCATATGTAGGGATCCTGTGGGCCACATATGGACTGAGTTTTAAAACATCCTATTATACCTATGTTTTACTGTATTTTTAAAATATGTTCTTAAACACTGCTCAATTACCCGTAAGCCTGGTCTGGGCCCACAACTGTGTCTGACACCTCTGGCAGAGGAAATTCCCAGACAAGGAAACTTCAGGGCAGCCTCATCCCTCTTCTGTAACACTACTGAAATGTGAAGGGACCCTTACTTCTAGGGCCAGCAGATAGACTGAGCAGGACTTGAACACAAGCCTTCCTAATGACAGGCCAGTTTGTATCAACCAAGCCATGCTCCCTCTTTAGAAAATTATTAGTTAGGGGCAGCTAGGTGGCGCAGTGGATAGAGCACCAGCCCAGGAGTCAGGAAGACCTGAGTTCAAATCCGGCCTCAGACACTTAACACTTACTAGCTTGTGTGACCCTGGGCAAGTCACAACCCCAAATGCCTCACTAAAAAAAAAAAAAAGTAGTTGAATAATAATTTATAAACAAGTTTATAAAGAAGTGAAATGGAGGGAGGGAAGGATAATGACACACAATATAACAAATTTACTGAGAACAACAAATTTAACTGTAATTCTTCCAAAATAATGACACAAGAAACTGCCACAGCCAACAAACACCTAGTTCTCTTTGTCAAGTGGAAAGAAATGGCACGAGGACGACTCTGTTTGGACGTAGAGAAATTCACTATAAAATCTCACAGAGAAGAACGGTAAAAACTATGGGAACTATAACCTTGGGAAAGTAAGAAGTAGTAGAAGGAACAACACATTTAGATAAAGTTCAGTGAGAGATTCAACCCGAGTCTCCCTAAAGAATTTAAAGATGAACCTGGAAGAAGGCCAAGAGACAAAAAACAGACAAGATCTCCAGAAAGTTATTTATTTTTTTTTTTTTGGCGGGGCAATGGGGGTTAAGTGACTTGCCCAAGGTCACACAGCTAGTAAGTGTCTGAGGCCGGATTTGAACTCAGGTACTCCTGAATCCAGGGCCGGTGCTTTATCCACTGTACTACCTAGCTGCCCCCAGAAAGTTATTTTTAACCAATGTTTCCTAATTCCAGGTGGGAGAGAGAAGTTACCACATCTGGTCTTTCCCATGACAATCCCAGATGTGCTGTCAGAGGAAGTGAAAATGACCATGAAGAAAACCAAACTAGGAAAGCAGCTAGACCAGACCCAGTATACAGAGAGGTGGGACATGTTTCAGGCAACACAATTCTGAAGGTGCTGAAAGGCTGAGTGTCAAAATACAAGACAGAGGGGAGAGCAAGAGCATGGGGAATAATGTCAGAGCTCCTTGTGAAGCAGAGTAGATCAAAGAGGCCATCAATACCTCATGAGCCATAGGCCTACCTTCCTACCTATATAAAATTTTCACATGAATCCAGAGCATCCTTAATGATGGCATTAGAAGAGAACAGAGAGGCTTTCACACAGCAGCCAAGCAGAACAATGGAAAGATCACTGGGCCTGGAGTCAGGAAGATTCATCTTCCCAAGTTCAAACCTGGCCTCAGACACTAGCTGTGTGACCCTGGACAAGTCACATCACCCTGTTTGCCTCAGTTTTCTCATCTGTAAAATGAGCTAGAGAAGGAAATAGAAAACCACTCCAGTATCTTTGCCAAGAAATCCCCAACTGAGGTCACAAAGAGTCAGACACTACTGAAAATAACTGGCAACAAAAGGCTTTCACGAGCAAGGTTTCACACTTCCATCACACGACTAACTAAAGAGAATATGATTAAAGACTATAATAAGCCACTGTGCTTCTACTGCTTGTCAACTATAAAAAGCTTATGATTTGGCAAAAACTAAGATGCCACCTCCGAAGTTTTCCTCTGATCAGTTATGTCCTTGGTATCCACCTGCCAAAATCATGTAAGATACCGTGAAAGACATACAAGAGAACAGGCTTCACCAATCCTCTGATCATTCACATCAAGTGAGGCGTACAACAAGAAGTGTGCTTGCCAAGGTGAATGGGAAAGTCCAGCAGAAAATCCAAGCCAAAGAAGGCTACCCCAAAGAGAGTGAGCCCATCCCAACACTCCTGCTGCTGATTTCAGCAAGTCCTAGAACAGTACAGAGTAAATTACTCACGCCCGGGGGATCCCAGCTGAGGCCTCCCAAGAAAGTGGTAGGTAAGTGGTACCTGAGCTAAGCCTTGAAGGCATCCTACACAGCAGCTTCATGCCAATACACAGGGAATACTTTCTTCAAAAAAACAACAAACTGGGGGGGGAGGTGCGCCAAGATGACAGAGTAGCAGACTCACCTGCACTCTGCCAAAGTTCCCTCCAAATAACTTTATGAACAGGCAGTTTTCAGAATAAGAAATTAAAGCTATCTATATATGAAAAAATGCTCTACAACATCACTATTAAATGCAAATTAAGACAACTCTAAGTTGGCACCTCACACCTATCAGATTGGCTAAAATAACAGAAAAAGGAAATGACAAATGTTGTAGGGGATATGGGGAAAACTGGAACATTTATGTAGGGTGGAGGTGTGAACTGATCCAACCACTGTGGAGAGCAATTTGGAACGACAGTCAAAGGGCTATAAAATCATGCATACTCTTTGACCCAGCAATACCACTATTGGGGGGGGGGGGAGGAGAAGGAAGAAGAGAAGGAAAAGGAGGAGGAGGGGGAGAGGCCCTATATGTACAAAATTATTTACAGCAGGTCTTTTTGTGGTGGTGGCAAAGAATTAGAAATTATGGGGATGCTCAACTACTGGGGAATGGCAGAACACTGGTATATGCTTGTGATGGAATACTGTTGTGCTATAAGAAATGATGAGCAGGATGCTCTCAGAAAAACCTGGGAGGACTTAAGTGAACTGATGCAAAGTGAAATGAGCAGAACTAGGAGAACACTGTATACAATAATAGCAATATGGTACAATAATCAACTGTAAATGACTCAGCTACTCCCAGCAGTACAATGATCCAAGACAATTCTAAAGGACTTAGGACTTACGATGAAATATGCTACCCACCTCTTCAGTTAGGGTTTTGAGGTTTTTTGGTGTTTTCTTTTACAATATGACTAATGTGGAAATGTGCATGACTGCACATGTATAATCCGTATCAAACTACTTGCCTTCTCAATGAAGGGGGAGGAAAGGAAAGGAGAGGATTTGGAACTCAAAATTTTTAAAAGTGAATGTTGGGGCAGCTCGGTGACGCAGTGGATAAAGCACCGGCCCTGGATTCAGGAGGACCTGAGTTCAAATCCAGCCTCAGACACTTGACACTTACTAGCTCTGTGACCCTGGGCAAGTCACTTATAACCCCCATTGCCCTGCAAAAAATAAAAAATAAATTACAAAAAAAATTAAGTGAATGCTAAAAGTTGTTTTCACATGAAATTGGGAAAAAAATGATCAACTCTTTTTTTTTTAAAAACACCAAAAAAAAAAAAGGAAGTAGGACGCACAAGACATGGTAAGTGCCAAATAACATCTCAAAAGGTGAAATGGATCTTATTTTCATAGGCAGGAAACGACTCATTCCTGCTGTGGGAGTTATTCCTGACAACAACTAAGGAGTCAGATCACCTGCCAGTTAGAACCAAGCTCCAAGTGAGACACAAAAAGCAACTCCTTAGTCCCTCAAGGAGGTGGGTCTCACTTCACACTAACAGCCTCCGGGCTGGTCTCCCCAACTCATCTCTCCACCCAGTCACCTGTCAAGTGATTCATTCTCAATTTAGCAAAGGTCAGGCCCTATCAGCCCCTTTTCCTCCAGGACAAATACTGAATTCTCTCTTTGGCATTCCAAGCCTTTCACTTCCTGGCTCTCCCCTTACTTTTCCAAGCCTTCTTACACTTTCTTACCCTCCAGGTATTTTGAGATCACATGACCTTGGTCTTCTTTTTGTTACTCAAACAAGACTCTCCCCGGGGGCCCCTCTGACTCCCTTCAAGTTCCACCTAAAGGACTCCTTTCTACCAGTAGCCTTAATTCCAGTGCCTTCCCTTTGTTGTCTGCATCAGATGGGGGTCTCCTTGGCAGGAGAGACTGTCTTTTGCCTTTCTTTGCACCCCCAGCACTTTGTATATAAAAGGTACTTAATAAATGCTTGTTAAATGACCCACTCAACCAAATGCTCAAAGAAAGGCAACTACCATCCAGACTATGATAGAGAAATGGACAGTCGACTCACAGAGCCCTGGAACAGCCAGCCAATGAGCTAGAGCCAGAAGTGAACTGGAGAACAGGCCAGACTGCCTCTGCAAAACCATGCAGTGCTTTTAATGACTCCAACACTCCCATTCTTCCACTGATATAGTTGAGTCAAGTCATGCTAGAGTCTTCAAAGACCTGAAGCTGAGAGCCAAAAGGCAATGAAGAGGTGGTATAGGGAAGGTATGGACAGACTGCAATGTATTGTTATCCATGGTAAATTCTGCAGAATGTGTATCAGCAGAGAAAGACATGGCCTGAAAAAAGCGGGAGCACTGTCATAGGAGGATGGAGCAGCATTCCTGCTCCAATCCACATAACACGAAGAGAATCCAAGGAAGATACCCTGAACTGGGGGGGAGAGATGGATTTATGTGAGGACATGGTTAAGAGCCTCCCTAGATCAGCTGCCATCTGCAGCACTCACATGCTCTGAAGTCAGAGCTTTCGAGAAGGCTGAGGACCCCAATATTCTAGCTGCTTGCAGGGAGCGTGTGACTACAGAGACCAGAAGATTTCCCTGTTCTCTAGAGAAACAAGACCACACCTGAAGCAGTGTGTTCTGCTCTCCACGATACACAGTTTAAAATGTAGCAGACAATTACCAAGAGTAATAAGTCTTATGAAGAAGAGTCCAAAGAACTGGGAGTTCAAGCTCCTGTTAGGAGCCTGTTATAGGAGTCCTGAGAGAGACACAACCCAGTCCCTTGCCCTCCACTACAGGGATACAACACACACGCTTCCTCGTCCCCCTCTCTCCTCCTACACTCCAGTCTCACCTGATGAAGCTGCCTTCCTCTTCATTACCAAGGCTGACCCCTCTACCTGCTCAAGTGATCCCATCTCACACCACCTCCTCCAGCTGTCAGCCCCGTCTTCCTCACCCTTTCACTTATTTTCAGTCTCTCCCTGACTACTGGCTCATTCCCTCCTGCCTACAGACATGCCCATGTCTCCCCCTTCCTCAAAAAGCCCTCCCTGGATGCTGCCAGCCTTGTTAACTACTGTCCAACTGCCTTTCAGACACCTAGAAATCAGAAGTCCAGTGGACATCTTAAACTCAACATGTCCGAAACAGAGCTCACGCTCTTTCCCCTTAAACCCTACCCCCTTCCAAATTTTCCTATTCCTGTGGAAGGATACGGTACCCTCCCAGTCCCCCAGACTCACAACCCAGGAAACCATCCTGGACTCCTCACCATCTCTCAGTGTCCTCTTCCCCCACCCAAGCTGCTGCCAAGGTCTGTCGATTTCACCTTTGCTACATCTCCTTCTCTCCTGGCACCACTCTCTCCCCAGGGTAGGCCCTTATCTCTTCAGGCCTGGTAATGCCACAGCTGCTGCTGAGTCTTCCTGCTTCAAGTCTCTCCCCACTCCAATCCACCCTCCATTTATCCACTAAAGTGATTTTCCTAAACTCTGGTCTGATCATGCTGCTGCATTATGAAATACACTCCAATGGCTTCCCACTGCCTTAAGAAGAAAACAGAAAATGCTCTGGTTGGCATGAAAGCCCTTCGTAATCTAGCCCCCCTCCTACCTTCCCCGTCTTTCTTACACCTTCTTATACCCTGCCACACAGTCTCTGATCCAGTGCCATAACCTCCTGGATGTCCCAGGAACAAGACTCTCCATCCCTCCGCTCTGGGCATCTTCTCAGGTGCTTAAAATCCTGCCTTCTACAAGAGGCCTTTCCCAACTTCCTTAATTCCAGTGCCTTCCCTATGTGGATTATTCCCTTTTTATGTGGTTTACAGTTGGTTTTGTATATAAATTTACTTGTTGTTTAGCCATTAGACAGTAAGACCCTTGAGGGCAGGGGCTGTCTTTGGCCTCTTTTTATATCCCCAGGGCTTACTTAGCACACTACCTAGTACAGGAGGCACTTAATGTTTATTGACTGATGACTGACTGAGATAAAGAAATACAACATAATCTGAAGAAGAAAACACTAGCAATTGGGAGGGAAACCAACCAGTTAGGCAGCCCCTGGCCTGACCCTTGAAAGGAGAAGGATTCTGAGAGATGTGTTTAAGAAATACAAGCCAGGAATGAAGCGTGGTTGGGAATGCTGGAAGGTGAAAAAGGGCAGGTTCACTAGTAGTATTCCATTCTGGCTAGAAGGCAGACTATGTGAAGGCTGGAAAGTTGAGCTGCAGTCACTGTAGAGGCCCTTAAGAAGACTTCAGATGAAGCCTTCTAAGATCTGCTCCTGGCAATCACACTGTCATGAAAATACAAGTATTCTACTGATTTGGCAGATGGGGAAATGGAAACACAAGGTCAAGCGACTTGTCCACGGTTACACAGCTATGAAGCATCAAGACTCAAAGCAAACAACCAACATGCATTTATTTAGCATGTCCTAAAGAAATCTATAGGCTCTTCCCATTAGGCAACAGTGCTTTTCCTTAAATATCAGGTTACAGGTCTGCCTTTCTCCTCAAGGCAATAGAGAGCCACTGAAACTTCTTTGAGAGAAGAATAACATGACCGAATTTATATTAGGAAAGCTATTTTTTTAAAGTGTGGGAAAAGTGTGGACAGTGGGGTAAGACTTGAGGCAAGCCAACTAATGATCGATCCACAAGGTGATGAGGGTCTGAACTACAACCCTGTGATCCCCTATATATTATTTTGGAACATTTCCTAGACTCAGGTTCCTGACAGTGAAACAGATTAATAAATACAAGCAAAGTATGAATTTAGACAAAGAGTTACACTATATCACTATAATATCTATGCTTAAACACAGTATCATTAGAAGCAAACAGGACTTACCTCTTGAACCGAACATGGTAAAACCACACGACTAAAAAAAAAAGAAAGAAAATACACATTACAAGCCACATCACTGCAAAAATTGATTTTACATCACAGATCCCAAGAGATATAAAAGGGTTTTTCCTTTTTATCCAGTGATACCATGGGGAAGAAGCCAACTAAAAGGACAACCTTGTCGAACATGAAGGAACCAAGGAGATCATCTAATTCAATCCCCTCACTTTAAAAACATCATGCAGGCAGAAAAGATTCTGTGATTCCAAATCTGGAATGTTTTCTCTTGGTTCAGGAAACACAACGATGGTTCTGAAATCCTTTCCTGAATTCACCTTAAACAGGGAGCCCCCAGGATATTCACTCTTGGGATTTCACCAACTCTCTTGGGGGAACGGAGAACGCAGCCACCTGGGTGCTATTTGAATGCTTTCTACATGTGTACTCTGTCATCACCATAATGACTTAGGCATTCCAAAGTAAGTGGATGGAAATGGGGGAGTCACCCGAGGTCTCCCATCTCACCCATGCTCCAGACTCCGGATTTTCCATGGTACTTCTCACAAAACTGATACTTCCTCACTCAGTACCCATTGGTTCTTACATTTTAAATGGGAAGAAATTGAGAAAGGAATTCTTTAGTCTGAATAAGAAAAGATTTCCTCCCAGGAGAAGTTTTCCACAAAACCTTGCGAAAATAAAGGCTGCTATGGCTGTGAGGTTGTTCTGGGTTTAACCTGGTCCGAAATGCATGGCTCAGTCAACATGCCCAAACAACGCCGAGGAGCGCAGGGACCCGGGCAGGGACCCGGGCAAGAACAGTCCACTCCCTCAAGGAGCTTTCATTCCGCAGCCCCTTTGACCCCTTTCACTGCCGGGAGGGAAAGGGAAAGATAGCACAGGCAGGCAGTCAAACTACACCTCTGCCACAAGTCTCTGGTGAGGACCAGCTTTCCCTTTCCTTTCCAATAAACATAAAACCCTACAGACCCCGAGCCCTGCTCAACTCAACAACTCATGCCTGCCACACTGTTGGGCACCAGAGATGCTAAGGCCCAGTCCTATTCTCAATGGGCTTCCAAAGCCCTGTCCAGCCCTTCTTATCTCATAATTAAGGATCTTCAAGTGTTCCAGCCTACACAGTCTTTGAATTACCTATCTACCCGATCTGGCCCCAGAAGCCTTCCAAGTTATGTGTCAGAGTGGCCTAAAGACCCCAACGAAGGGAAACCTCCAAAGGCAAGGCAACACTCCAGGGCTGGGCTGGCTCTCCAGGAAGAGACGGGGTGGGCAGACACAAGCACCACATGCGCTTTTAAGTTTAAACTGTATTACTAGCATTTTCTCCATCACTTCCTTGAGTCCAGACAACCAACAACAGCATCAAACCTTCACATGGAGCATCTGCCAGTTTCTGAGATGCAAACACTCCCACTGCAAATTCAATCTTCAGCCTGACACCCGCTGGTCAGCACACCTCCCTGCTCTCTTCTGTCAGGATGTTTCTTAACTAAGCCCAAATTTGCCACTAGTTCTATCCTCTGGGGCCAAGGAAACAAATCTTCCACTTGACAGTCCTTCAAATCTGTGAAGCCAGTTTTCTCTTCTTGTGGCTTTGTAAACCATCTGATTTTGCCACAATCTCTTCCAAGAATCTCTCTTCGTGAAGAACTCGCCCCTCAATGTGAACCCCAGAATCACCGAAGTTTGTAGTTGGAAGGGAGCTCAGTAGACAAGCAGATCCAGCCCAGGATGGAAAGAGAATCCTCTACCACCACAGGCTAGGCAGGAGGTCACCCAGTCCCTCCAGAAGGCTTCCAAAGAGGGGGAAACAACTGCTCCGTGAGAAAGCCCCGCAATTCAAATCCAACAGACATTAAGCACACACTACAGGCTGGACACAGTGATGGGGGACAAAGCCAAAAGTCTAACCATCCCTGTTCCACAAGAGCTCACCTTCTACCAGCAAACTCCAAGTACTCAGAGAAACCACAACACAATATATATACAAAAGAAATACTGGCACAGTGGGTAGAGCACCGGCCCTGGAGTCAGGAGGACCTGAGTTCAAATGCGGCCTCAGACACTTAACACTTACTAGCTAGTCACTTAACCCCAATTGCCTCACACAAAAAAAGTAAAGAAATAAAGAAATACAAAGGAATGAAGAAGATCTGGGGTAATCAGGAAAGGCCTCCTGTAGGCGAAGGCGGTACCTGAGCTGAGTGAGGACTCCCACTTGGCTTCCAAATTTCCCCACCACAATTCTCCAAATCACCCAGGTTTGTAATCCTGCATACTGGACTCCTCCCAGCCAATCAGCTGCCAAATCTCTTTATTCTACACACATCTTCTCTTATCCTTCAGGCCCCCTTTCACTCACACAGTCGCCATTCTAGGTCAGTCTCCCGAACCTCTAGCTCGGACTACTCCAACAGCCTAATTGGTTTCCTTTACTACAGCATCCATTCCTCTCCTATTCATCTTCCACAGAGGCACCAAAATATTTTCCTGAAGCACAAGTCTGATCATGCTGCTGCTCCCCTGGCCCCAAGCTCCCATGCCTCCTTATTACCTCTAGGAGCAAATGTAAAAGTCTCCGGGAGGAAGAGAACTGCCTCTCTCTACCCTGGGGGAGGCTGGGTGGGGCTGGCTACAAAACCCTGGGAAGAGCCGGCTCCAAGGTGTCTCCCCACCCAGCCAGGGCAGACCTAGACACCCTCTGCTGGGACCCCCACTCCACATGCACTCCTAGAAAGCTACAGTTATTGCAGCTTCCAAAGCTAACCAACAAAGACCATGCCTGGAAGGAGCTAAGGCACTAGACATCCCTCCCAGGGACCAGGTTCCTATCTCCACTCTAGCTAGCCTCCCCACCCACTGTAAACCAATCACCACTACCAGGTGTGCCAGTTAATGGAGGGCACAATTATTCTTTACTCAGAATCTTCATCAGATGGACTGAAATCCTCTCGAAGTTCCCATGTAAGTATGGTCAGCCCATTAGAATGCAAACTTCTTGAGGGCAGGAACTGTCCAGCTTACAATGTAGTACTTAGCTCAGTGCTATAAAATGGCACATAGCCTGAAATATGTGCTCATCATTCATTTAGGGTTTTAGTTTGTGAAACTCTTAACAACTTGCCCCCCCCCAACAGCCGCCTTACACATGACTCTCCTACACACAGACACAACAGACACACACAGGGAGACTGTTGCTCTCATCCAACTAAGTAAGGCATCTTGAAGCAGGAAGCCAGAGATGGAGTGTTCTGGGTGAAAGGTCAGCTAGGACAAAAACACAAGCTGGGCAATGGAGGCTAGCCTGGCTACCAAGCAGAGTGATGGGTGAGGAGCCTGACCACCAGGCTGCAGCCAGACAGTGGCAAGTCTGAAAGCCCGTTCCGCTAATGCCTCAAGTTACCTCTCTGCAACTCCCAGCCGTTATGTCACACTGGAAGAACTCCACAGCACTTCTCTAAGCACATGGGCCTACCTAACTTTCCTAACTCAGCCACTCAGTCAATCCACAAACTTTTTAAAGCAGCTGCTGTGTCAGGCACTGTGCTAAACCACTGGGCACACAAAGAATGGCAAAAAATAGTCCCTGCCCACAAGAAGGGTACATTCGAATGCAGAAGACATCATATCATCGTCATGCAGTTGGCTGCCAAACTTTTCTAATGCAAGTTTTCAGGATCCAAGGATTGGGATGTCCAGCTTGTGCAGATGCCTGTCATTTCTTCCAATATAATGTCACAACTGATTCACCATTCTTGTCACATCGATGCTGCTTCTCTGCACCTTCTTGTCTTCTCCCACCATTCTAGATGATCTCACTAGACTCCCAGGCAGGGCCATTTTTGTCGCTGCGAATTCATTTAATTCACCACAGAATACTTGACTTAAACCTTTCTTCAGTACAAATCAGGCCATCTTAGTACCAACAATTTAAAACGCAAAACAGGATTTTAATTGTAGGAGAAGAAATACAGGAAGAAATCAGTCTATGCAGTGACTCAAACTCAATCTGATCAGAATATTCCATTATTTATCTACCAGTTCCTATCTGGATTTGCTAAAGACACAATAAGTCCTCAGAACAGAGGCAACTTTTCTTTTTTTGTTTGTCCAACCCAGAACAGCGGGTAGAAGACTCCAAGTAAATCAAGTGGTGCCACAAAATTCTCAAATAGAAAAGAACTTCATTGTCATTTCAAAAGCTACATCTCAATTTTGCAGGTAATAAAATCAAATGGGGGGGCAGCTCAGTTCCAAAGAGTTGGGGGAATTCCCTGTTATCACTTTATAAATGTTTACTGTCAAGATGTGCTAAAACTTCAATCAACTAAAAATTCCCCAGATTTCTATCAATTCTATAGCCAGTCTAATCTGCTTTCACAAGCAATTCCCTAGCTATAACAAACACAGAATACTGAGGAGATCGCCAAGAAATTCACTGGAAGAAAAATACTGTGAAATGCTTTTTATATAATATGGTTTTCGCAGATATGCTGGTTTTGTAAAGTTAGTGATTAATAAAGAAATGAATGAGGCTTTAATGTACTTCCGAATTTTTTTTAAATAAATCCCAAGCCATTAGTGAAATAGAGCATCACTTTTATCTCCCATTATTATTTTTAAAATACACTTTTTCAAGCTCTCGTAAATCTGCTCGTTTTTATTTCTTTAGAAAATCCAATTGTTTTAAAGTATCTCAAACATCTTTCCACTGAGACCTTGAAACCACTTCAACCTTCACAAGAGTTCAGATCTCTCATTCCTCCAGCAATGATCACTATCACTAGAGCCCATCAGAGGTTGGTCTTCTGTTTGTTTAGGGTTTTTTGGTGAGGCAATTGGGGTTAAGTGACTTGCCCAAGGTCACACAGCTAGTAAGTGTTAAGTGTCTGAGGCTAGATTTGAACTCAGGTCCTCCTGACTCCAGGGCCAGTGCTCTATCCACTGCACCACCTAGCTGTCCCTAGAGATTGGTCTTCTAAGCCTTAGAACGCAGGCTTTCTTCCCCCCCCCCCCCCCTTCAGCCAAACAAAGCTTCCAAACTAGAAGTCGCCCCTTATAGTGCTGAGTCTCTCCAAACTCATGGAAGCTGGTCCTAAGGAGATGAGATAAAACCCAGAGCCAGGCCTGGACTCCAAGTCTTTCCAGCTCCAGAGAACCTCGCACTAGCAGAGCCCAGCATCACCTTCACACCCCAAGGAAAAACTGGAACTTAAAGCATCCCCAAAACCCCCCTTCTATTTTACATCCTAAAGATTCTCTTCCTTCATTCAAGCACCTGAGCCCCCACTATGTGCAAGGTACTCTGCCGTGAGCTGAGGGAACTTGAAGATGAAATCCTTACCTCCTTGGAGTCTGCAGGGTTAGGTACACAAGAACACAAAGCAGACAAGACCTAAGAGAGGTACAAAGTCTAAGGAGATTTTGGAGGAGGAAGAGATTCCTTCCAATGGAGATCAGGAAAGGCTTCCTGGGGAAGGTAGCATGTGACTTGGGACCCTCTGGATAAATGTAATTTGAACAGAAGAGTGGGGCTTGGGCAAAGCCATGAGGGGTGCAAAGAAGGGGCCACATTTAAGGACAAATGTGCAAGCGAAGCGTCATCCTCCACTCTTCACTCTCACTTCCCTCCCCCATCCAAGCTGCTGCCAAGACCTGTCACTTTTACCTTCATAACATCTTTCCCACAATATCCCTCTCTCATCTGACTGCTTCCACCCTGGGGACAACCCCATCACCTCCTACCCACCGGTAGTTCTGCCGGCCTCAAGCCTCACCCCACTCCACTGCTGACACGCTTTCCAAGACCTGACCATGTCACTAACTTTCCTATCACTCCCAAGATCCAACCTAAGTCCTCTCTGGCCCTCATAACCTGCCAGACTTTCGCCCATTACACTCCTCTATGGGACACCAGGTTCTTGGCTGTTCCACAAAAAGACAGTCATCTCCAGACTCCCAGTATTTGCCCTGATGACCTCCGCAGCTGCAAAGTTCTCCTTCCTCTTCTCCTTCAAGTGCCAGTTTAAATCTCACCTACAAGAAGCCTTCCCCAATCTCTCTTAATTCTAGCACTTTCCTTCTGTTGATTTTACCCTGCCTATAGCCTGTGTGCCCACAATTGTGTATGCCACCGCCCCCCATTAGACTGAGTTCCTTTGAGAAAAGGGGTGACCTTTGCCTTCATATCCCCAGCATACAGAAGGGGCTTAATAAACGTTGACTTATCTCATTTTTTCACCTTTAATACCACTGGTTCATCTACTTATTTACTCCTCAGAGATGATAGAGTAAAAAATTCCACAATGAGGAATGGCAGGATCTTCTTGGCCAAAAAACGTCATGCAAATCTAAAATGAAGAGACTTTAAAAAGCTAACAAAGGGGGCAGCTAGGTGGCGCAGTGGATAAAGCACTGGCCCTAGATTCAAGAGGACCTGAGTTCAAATTCAGCCTTAGACACTTGATACTGACTAGCTGTGTGACTCTGGGCAAGTCACTTAACCCTCATTGCCCCGCAAAAAAAGCTAACAAAGTTTCAACATTTTAAAGATCTCTTCCAACATTTTAACTGCATTTTCCACCATTGCATTCTACAGTGAAAGACAAAAGGATGCAGCATTCAGTTACAGGAAAAGACTAAAGAAATTCTGGAAATACATGCCACTAACCAAATTATCTTTCACAGGAAAAATCTGTTTGACCTTAAGGTTTGTACATAAGTGAGAAATCATATTAAAGTATTTTCTCATATGTCATGGGAGAGGGATGGCTTATATGACCTCTTATGGTCTCTATCAGCTGTAGATCTATGATCCCATCACCAAGTAGTGTCTCCATTAAAATGAAGCAAAAGGTTAAACAATATTCAGAGGCCAGCAGTCAATAAGTTAAAACTCATATTTAATAGGAAGAATACATTTGGAACTCCAAGTTACCTGCAGGACGCTGGTGACAAGCTAGCTGGGACACTGAGAGTTGGCAATGTTATAAAGAAGAACTAAGTGCTCGGTTAAAGACTCTCAACAGTTCACTGGATTTTCCCTCTGCGGGCCTTAGTTTCTTCATACAGGATGAGGATAAGAGTTGGTTTGTTAGATCCCTTTGGCTAGAACATGTGATGCAAGAAGTTTCAGCAGATGTTTTGAGGCAGGATAAAAATATACATTTCTGTAGCCCTCGAAGGCTTTCCTCCAAACAGCAGCTGGATAGCTATTACCAGCCCATTTTGCAGAGGAGGAAACTCCACACTTACTAGCTTTGTGATTGTAATCTAGGCACCTCCTCAGAGGAAGTGTCTAGGTTGTGGTCAAAAAGCTATTTCAGTAGCCTAGAAGCCAGGTCTTGGGAAAGCGTTCTTTCCAGGACACTCAGCTGAAAGGGTTCAGGGGCTTTAGGAAAAAAAATATATATCTATCAACTTCTTAATGCACAGCCACATGACGCCTCAAAAAACCTTTTACGGATCCCTACGGCCTCTAAACATCATGAATGCAAAAACGGCAATGGATTTGGAGTCAAAGGGGCCTGGGTTCAAAACGTAGCTCTGAACCATCACAAGTCTGAGCCCAAGTCCCTTGCCGTCTGTGCCTCAGTTTCCTCCTTTGTAAATAAAGGTGTTGGACTAGATGGCTCCCCATGCCCCTTACAACTCTACAACTTCGATGCCGGACTCTACCAAGCAGGGGAGAAGACCCGCCCTCGCTCCCTGGCAGACCCAAAGTGAAGGTCTGGGGGTGGGCAGGGGTCGTGGCAGCCTTCACCTACAAGGGCCTGGGGCACGTGCTAACGACCACTCTGACCACCAGTTTCGGGGGGTGGGGGGGACGGTAACAGCCGGAGCTAGGACCCCTTGGATCCCCGCAGGGCCTGATGTAACACTCCCGCCCCCCCCCGCCCCCACCCCAGTCCCGGGTTCTTCCCACTATCCGCCCCCCCCCACTCCCTGCCACCTCCCTCCTTCCCGTAAGCCTCGTCCCTCCCCCCACGCGGGCAGCTCGGGAGGCTGGAGGAGGCTCGAGGGAGAGGCCAAGGGAGGTCGCCCCCACCCTCACCTCCCCCCGACCCCGACCCCGAACCCTCGGGGGCGGGTCCCAACGGAAAGGACCGGGCTGGGGGGGCGCGCGTGCGCGCGCGCCTGGGGGCCGGGCCGGGGCAGGGGGAGCGGCGCGCGGGGGCGGGGGCGAAGGGGAAGGGCGCGCGCGTGCGCAGGCGCGCGGGGGGGCGGGGGAGAAGACGAGGGGGAGGGGAGCGGAGCCGGCGGCGCGCGCGGAGCCGGGAGCGGCCGGCCTGGGTCTCTCCGCGCGGAGGGAGGGGGCGCCGGGCGGAGCCGCCGGGCTCGTCCCGGCTCCGTTACCCTTGGGTGGGGCTCGCGCCGGGACCCGCGCCCGCCGAGGAGGGATGTCCCCGCCCCAACCTGAGACCCCCGGCTTCCGCCGCCCTCAACTCACAATTCCTTAATCAGCACCATCGTTCCCTCGCCTCTGCCGCCGCCGTCTCCCCTGCCGCCGCCGCCGCTACCGCCACCCACGGCGCTTGCGCAGCCCCGCCTCCCCGCCCCGGCGCCTGCGCCATCCCGCCCTTCCGCCGGAGGGCCGCGTCCGCGCATCGGAGCAGGCCCCGCCCCCTCCCTCGGCGGGCGCCACGGCGCCGACGCGGCCACGCCCACGATGACGTCTCAACTCGGCTGGAGCTTCGGCTCCGGCGCCGCGGCGGGAAGCTCCGCCCCGGTTCCCTCACGCGACCCTCACGAGGACCCCGCCCCGGCCTCACCCCGCGGGGGAGCTCCCACGTCCTAGCCTCGGGCTGACTTTTCACTCCCCTTAGACTTCCACTGTCCTGGCGGGGAGGCCGGTTTTACGTTGCTGTGTAGACTAAAAAAAGCGCTTCCAAGCGCTTTGCAAATATCAGCTCTCTGGTCGGGGGAGGGACTGTCGTGGTCCCCGCGGTTCAGCCGAGGGAACCGAGGCAGACGGCCGTAGGGATGGTGTCTGGGGCGAGCCCCACGACCGGCCCACTCCCCTCTGCACCAGCCCGATGCCTTGCCCGTCAGCACAAACCTTGGAAGCCCACCTGTACAGCAGTGTTTGAAAAAGATCAGGGAGGCCTGGTGGAACTCAAGCTTGAGTCCGCGATGTGATGGAGAGCGCCATCCCTTCCAAAAAAAAAAAAAATGCAGCCTTGACTTCCTAGTAGACCTGTGATTTCATGGATTTAGGGAGCTCTCTGCCAAGGCAAATGGGCACTGGGCTCTGGAGCACTGAAGGCCGAATAATTTGTTCAGAATGAAACAGTTCGTATGTATCAGAAGCAAGACTTGAACCCAGGACTGAGGCCAGTTCTCTACTACCTCACTAAATGGACCCATGACTCTCTGCCCTCATCGTATCTCATCTGTAGTAGTATGTTCAATTCTGGGAGCCACCGATTAGGAAGGACATTGAAGAGAGTCCAGAGAATTGGGGGGGGGGCAGCAATGGGGAACTTTATTCCCTATTTGGTTTTTTTGTTTGTTTGTTTTTTTAGTGAGGTAATTGGGGTTAAGTGACTTTCCCAGGTTCACACAGCTAGTAAGTGTTAAGTGTCTCAGGCCAGATTTGAACTCAGGTCCTACTGACTCCAGGGCCGGTACTCTATCCACTACGTCATCAAGTTGCCCCTTTCTCTGCTATTTGAAAGGCTATCCAGTGGAAGCCAGATCGGTCATCCTCAGTTTGGACCCAGAAGGCAGAAGTAGGAGCATGAGGGCAAAGTTCAGTTTTAGGCCTGAGGTTAGTAAAAAGAATCCCTGCTGAGAACTGTCAGTTCTAGGTTTTCAGCAGGATCATCTCAAGTTTTAGACAGAGGTGTCTCAAACTGAGGCCTCAGCTGCTTTCTGTTGTTCCTTCTTCCTTCTAGAAGAGGACCAGCAGCATCGAGAGGTGATGTCTTGACTTGCAAGTGAATTGGACTGAAGTGAGACAGAGCTGCACAGGCACTTTCTCCTCCAGTCATTGGAGTCCAGTGTCAAGACCTAGGTCAGGAGGATTGTTGATGGCCTAGGATGCTGTGGGAGAACTTGACCTTTTTGAGCTGAGGTCTTTCCCAGGTCTCAGGTTGTCTGTAAGGATCTCTTCAATGCCTGCTATGGGCCAGGCACTATGCCAAGCTCTGGCGGTGCAGTAAAGGCTCTCCGGGAATGCATGATCTAAGAGAGGCAACCCATAACAGGCACCTACATGGCATCTCTGGAGTGGATGGAAGGTGGTCTCACAGGGCCCAGCCCTAGCAGCTGGGGAGACAAGGAGGAGCCTCCTGGCAGAAGGTGGAACTGAAGCTCAGTCTTGAAAGAAGCCAGAGGAGAGAGGCGCAGAGGGCAGGACACTCCCAGAATGGGGGACAAGCACCCCCCCCCAGGAGACCTGAGAGGGAGGAAGAAGAGCAGGAAGGACAGGCAAGTGTAAGAGGCCTGGAATAACAAGAAAGAGGCTGACTGTGAAGAGCTTCACATGCCAGGCAGGAGTTTATGGGGCAAATGGGCAGCCCCAGAGGTCATTGAGCCTGATGTGGCCACATCTATGTCTTAGAAAAGACATCTGCAACTGCATGGAGGATCATGGATGGGAGTCAAGAGTCAGAGTCCAGGCAAGAGGTGATGAGGCCCTGTGCCTGTGGGAGTGAGGAGGTGTGGGAGAGATGCTGGGAATGCAGAGAGGACAAGCTTTAGTCAGTCAATAAGCATCTGTTAAGTACCTACTATGTGCCCAAAAGGGCAGCCAGGAGGTGAAGTGGATAGCACACTGGGCTTGGAATCAGGAAGATTCATCTTCATGAGTTAAAATCCAGCCTAAGACACTTACTAGCTGTGTGACCCTGGGTACTTGTCCCCCCTCTGCCTCAGTTTTCTCATCTGTAAAATGAGCTGGAGAAGGAAACAGCAAACTACTCCAGTGTCTTTGCTAAGAAAACCCCAAATGGGGTCATGGAGAGTTGGACACAGCTGAAAAATGACTGAACAACATGTGCCAAGCACTTTGCCAAGCAATGGGCACACAAAGAAAAGACCAAAGACAACCCCTGCCTCTGAGGAGCTCAAGATCTAGTGGGGAAGACAGCCCACAAGCAAATATGTACAAACAAGCTACAGGCAGGATAATTAGCAAACAATTAACAGAGGGCAGGCACTATAATTAAGAAGTGTTGGGAGAGAGGAATTTTAGCTGGGATTTGAAAGAAGCCAGAGACAGATGAGGAGGGAGAACATCCCGGACATTAGAGGGATGGCCAGAGATCACCGAGCTGAGAGCTGGGAGATAGGGGGTCTGGTTTGTAGAATAGCCAGGAGGCCAGTGTCCCTGGACTGTTGAGTTTGAGATGTCTTGTCTTTTTTTTTTTTGGGGGGGGGGGTGAGGCAATTGGGGTTAAGTGACTTGCCCAGGGTCACACAGCTAGTAAGTGTCAAGTGTCTGAGGCCGGATTTGAACTCAGGTCTTCCTGACTCCGGGGCCAGTGTTTTATCCACTGTGCCACCTAGCTGCCCCAACTTTGAGATGTCTTTAGGATGCCCTGTTCTAGCTATCCAATAGCCAGCTGGAGATGTGAGACTGAAGGTTGGGGAGAAGTTTCCAGTCATTTTTTCAGTCCTGTCCAACTCTTTGTGACCCCATTTGGGGTTTTCTTGGCAGAGATATTGCAGTCACTTGCCATTTCTTTCTCCAGCTCATTTGACAGACGAGGAGACTGAGGCAGGCAAGCGGGGATAAGTGACATGCCCAGGGTCACACAGCTAAGAAGAATTTGAGGCCATATTTGAACTCAGGAAGATGAGTCTTCCTGACTCCAGGCCTGGCACTCTATGCACTCTACCACCTAGCAGTCTGCCTGGTACACAGAAGAGACAGGACAACCTTTGGCAACCCATGGTTAATTGGTGCAGTGTGGTGCTGTCCTGGGTGGCCCTCGCTGAGCATTCAGGTAGAAGCTAGGTGGCCACTTGTTTGGACTCTTGTGAAGGGCTGTTTCAATTTAATAAACATTAAATGTCTACCATGCTAAGCATTCAACCCTACTAAATACCGTACTAAACATTAAAGATGCAATATACTTACTGTGCTAGGCACTAGGAATACATTAACAAAAAATGGATTAGATTAGATTACCTCTGTGATTCTTGGGAATCACAGATTAACTCTGGGCTCTGCCAATTCTCAAGTTCCTTCAAGTTCTGCCATTTCTGCCGGCAGGCTTAAAAGAGTGGTGCTCTTCTGCCCAGGCAGAACTGGGCAGTTCAGAAAGCGAAGGTCTGTTCCCTGGGATTTCCCAGAGAGCACCTAAGGCAACCAGGAAAGGGCCACTAGATCCAGCAGTCAGAAGGCATGGATTTGAACTGAACCTCTGCTACTTCCTACCTGTGCAATGCTGGGCAAGCTATTTGCCCTCTCCGTGCCTCACTTTTTCTCTCTCTGAAATAGGGGATTAAATCTGATTCAATTCAATAAGCATTTGTTAAGGGCCCACTATGGGCCAAGGCAGTTTGTTGACACTGGGCACAGAAAGATAGAAGTAAAATTGTTCCTGCCCCCAAGGAGCTTACATTCTATTGGGGGAAAACAGTATGTACCTAGAAAAGTAATTGGGGGCAGCTAGGTGGCAAAGTGGATAAAGCACCTGCCCTGGATTCAAGAGGACCTGAGTTCAAATCCAGCCTCAAACACTTGACACTTACTAGCTGTGTGACTCTGGGCAAGTCACAACCCTCATTGCCCCGCAAAAAAAAAAAGAAGAAAGAAAAAGAAAAGAAAGAAAAGTAATTTTAAAATGTATGCAAAATATGCATAATATATTTATATAAAACATAAAACATACTTTTATTCATATAGGTTTGTATTTCACATGTTTTCCAGTAATTTAAATATTTATTTTCTATTATTTTACATATGAATATATATTTATATAACAAATGTTACATCTATTTCCACATATGTTTATATCTTAAAAAAATATAAACCACATCATTTCTGGGGAGAGGGGACTAGTGCTTGAGCAGATCTATGGGAATGATACTGAAGGTATGTTACCATCTGCTTTGCCAATACGCCCAAAGAACTCCTGTGACTTTCCATCTGACTTGCAGGTAAAATCTCCTATATGTGTTATTTCCCTCTGTTGGAATGTTAGTTTCTTGAAAGCAGGAACTGCCTTTTCTATTTTTACCCCCAGCCCTTAGCACGGTGTGCTGCACATAATAAGTGCTTAATAATTTTTTTTCATTCATCCAGATCTGGATAGGCTTCCCATAAGATGTCAATCAATCAATAAGCATTTACTAGACACTACCATGTGCCAGGCATTATGTTAAGAGCTAGGGATACAAAAAGGGGCAAAAGACAATCCCTGCCCACAAGGAGCTGATAACCTAATGGAGAAGACAACATGTAAATAAAAATATACAAGGTATTACCTGTTTTAATCCTTGAAAGAAAGCAGAGATTCCCTGAAGTGGAACTGAAGATGGGGTGCCTCCTAGGCATGGCCTACACAAAAGCCCAAGACAAGAACATGGAATGTTATGTCCTGGGACCAGTCATCAGGCCAGGTTGGCCACAGTGAAGAGGACATTCGAGCAATGCGCAGATTATTAGCCCGAAGAGGTATGCTGGAGACAGATTGTCAAGGATCTGAAAAGCTAAAGAGAAGAGTTAGCCATTGGCTGTTTTTGAGCAGGGGAGGGACATGGTCAAACCTGTGCTTTAAGAATATCAATTTGGCAGCTGTGTGGAAGATGGATTAGAGAGGAAAATTCCTGGAGACCCATTGGAAACAGATCCAAGCCCAAAAGGCTGAGCCAAAAGTGGTGAGTACCTGAAATCTGTGTCTTGTGTCCTTCCAGAAGGGTATAAGCTTCTTGAGAGCATGGACGGTCCCAATTTTGAATATTTATATCTCCAGTGCAGAATAAATGCCTTTTTATTCATTCATTTTGGAGCAGCAAGGTAGCACAGTGGATAGAACACTGGCCCTGAAGTTGGGAGGAACTGAATTCAAATCTCACCTCAGACACTTACCAGCTGTGTGACCTGGGCATATCACTTAATCCTGATTGCCTTAAAAATCTGGGGCTATCTCCAGTCATCCTGATGCATCTCTTGCCCCTGGACCCACATGGCTCTGGAGGAGAGAGTGAGGTTGGTGACCTTGCACAGCCCTCCATCACTTAAATCCAATTCAGTGCAAGTCATGACATCACCTCTTCTTTGAGAACGAAGGACAAAAAACAACAATATTCATTCATTCATTCATTCTGCTTGCTTCTAATAAAACTCGAAACAAATTCAGAGTTGGGCAATCAAAACAAATAAGGTAATTGAAAAAGACAAACTAAAAATATTGTTTCACCTGAGCCTGAGATGTGACATGTCCTCTACAATTTTTTTTTTTGGTGAGGCAGTTGGGGTTAAGTGACTTGCCCAGGGTCACACAGCTAGTAAGTGTTAAGTTCTGAGGCCGGATTTGAACTCAGGTCCTCCTGACTCCAGGGCCGGTGCTCTATCCACTACACCATCTAGCTGCCCCGATGTCCTCTACAATCTTTAAAGGTAGCCTACACCAGGGCTTCTTCAACTTTTTCCACCTGCAACAACCCCTTTTTGCCTGAGAAATGTTTACACAACCCCAGGCATTCTGGTATATAAAGTAGGTATACATAACCTTTTGCTATTGCCAAATTTTTCACGAGAAGCTAGGGCCTAGTAAGCACAGACTTGCTCATCAAATTCCTGGAGGTTTGGTCTAGAATATGTAATCAATCTACTTACATTTGTTAGACGCCTACTATGCTCCGAGCACTGGGGACAGAAAGACAAAAACCGGGGCAGCTAGGTGGCACAGTGGATAGAGCACCAGCCCTGGACTCAGGAGGACCTGAGTTCAAATCCAGCCTCAGACACTTAACACTTACTAGCTGTGTGACCCTGGGCAAGTCACTTAACCCCAATTGCCTCACTAAAAAAAAAAAAAAGACAAAAACCAGTACCTACCCTCACGGTCTAATAGAGGAGCTCACAGGCAGGTTTACACATAATAAAAGGCCAAATCTTACACAGTGGGATATAAGGCATAGATTTCATTATACCAAGAGGTGCTAGCAGTTGAAAATATAAAGAGTTGGCACAAATAGCCCCAAAAGGTGCCATCTTCCTTTCCTGTCCCTCCTGCATGGGCTCTCCCTCCCAAATTGCCTTGTGCTGAACTACTTTGGATGTATTTGGGTTGGTTTCTTTTATATTTATATTGTATATACTCACATGTATTTACCTGGTACCTCTCATTAGGAGGAGTTTCATCCTCTGCACTTATATTCCCCATCACTTATCACTGTGCACAGTAGGCTCTTTTTCTGCAGGGCAATGAGGGTTAAGTGATTTGCCCAGGGTCACACAGCTATTAAGTGTCAGGTATCTGAAGCTGGATTTGAACTCAGGTCCTCCTGAATCCAGGGCCAGTGTTTTATCTATTGTGCCACCTAGCTTCCCTGCACAGTAGGCTCTTAATAAATACCTGTTGCTCATTTGCTTAAAAAAATGGATGGCTGATAGGAGCATAATAGGTTATTGAGAGAAAAGAGGCTGGAGCAAATTAGATAATATTTGTAGAGCACTTAGCACAGTGCTTGGCACATAACAGGTGCTGCTTAAATGCTGGTTGTTATTTGGAAAATGTCTTCAAGGGGTTTTTTGTCTTTAACTTTTACAGTTACAATTTAACTATTACAATGTGTCACCGCATTCCACTCCAGAGATAGAATATGATTGATACATCTAGATACTGGGTCTGGAGTTAGGAAGACAAGTTCAAATCAAGTATATCAGATACTAGCTGTATGACCCCTGGGCAAGTCATCTTCTGTTTGCCTCAGTTTCCTCAACTATGAAATATGGGGATTATAATAACTCACTGAGTTGTTGTGAGGTTCAAATGAGGTAATATCTGTAAGGAGCTTAGCACACAGTAGCTGACACATGGTTGGTGCTATATAAATGCTAGTAGTAGTAGTAGTAGTAGTAGTAGTAGTAGTAGTAGTAGTAGTAGTAGTAGTAGTAGTAGTAGTAGTAGTAGTAGTAGTAGTAGTAGTAGGCTTCCGCCAGTTGCGGACAACCATGGATCAGCACCTTGAAGAGCCACAGGACACAGTTTGGGTGTGCAGTCCGATAGGGGAGCCTCAGCTCCTGCTGCAACGAGGACATCAGAAAACTGCGCTCTCTGTTGCCCATAGGTTCCTGTGTCTCATTTGGTTTTCTTCCTCCAGAGCTTGGAGGCCCATCTCAGCTTCGTGCAAACTGCTCCTGAGTACTGAACTGCATCAGGTGCGGTCCTTGGCCATCTCCTCCCAGCTGCCGATGTCTATTCCCAGAGCCCTCAAGTCTCACTTGCATACATCTCTGTAGTGAAGCAAGTCAAGTTCTTAGAGATGAGAGACAAACAATGGAAACTTTTTACTGGCAAGGCCAAAATTACATATTTTAATCAACTATGTAAAAGGGGGGGATGATACCCAAAAGTTTGGTTTTCTTAAAGAAATAAGACAATCGGGGCAGGTAGGTGACACAGTGGATAAAGCACCGGCCCTGTATTGGGGAGGACCTGAGTTCAAATCCAGCCTCAGACACTTGACAATTACTAGCTGTGTGACCCTGGGCAAGTCACTTAACCCCGATTGCCTCACCAAAAACAAACAAACAAACAAAAAAGAAATAAGACAACCAACTCTTCTGTTCCACTCTGGGAAGCATATTAGATTAAGCCCTGAAAGAAATGGGTTCAAATATTGGCTGCCACTCATTACTGCAGGTGACCACAGACACTTTAAGCTAGTTTCTTCATCTATAAAATGAGAAAGTTGGACTAAATCAAAGCTGCTTAAACTTTGGGTCTCGACCCCATATTGGGGCCATGTAACTGAATGTGGGGGCCACAAAAAAATTTGGCAACAGTGAAAGGTCATGTAACACCTATTTTATATAGTCATATACTCAGGCTTACATAGAAATTTCTCTGGCAAAAAGGAGTCACGAATGGAAAAAGTTTAAGAAGCTCTGGACTCAATGACCAGTAATATCATTAAAACCCTAAAATCCTGTGATCTAATTTTTAAATTAATTAGTGACTGACAGGACCATAATAGTTTATTAGGGGGAAAGAGACTATTTGGGGGCATGTCTTTAATGTGCAAGGCTCTACTGCTTCAAACTTAAAATCCTATTCAATTCTCTATAGAGGTCAAGTTAACTAGCATTTATTAAGCAGCTATTATGTACCAGACACTATGCTGATTACTGGAGCTTAAAAAGAAAGGCAAAAAACAGTCCTTGCTGTCAAGGAGTCTATACATGATTTTTTAAAAAATTCAACTGCTCTGTTATATCTGGTTAAATAGAGACAGAGCAAGAAGAAGGGTGGTATGTTAAGTAGCGGAGGTGAGAAAGTACAAATGAACAGAACCATTAAAAAAAGGAAAACAGAATCTGAATAATTGTAAAGGTTCATGGAGAAATAACACTTTAAAAAACTTTTTTCATTATTTCAGCTGAATATATTAAACAGAGAGAGGAGAGAAATGGATGGCTGGATAAAGAAAAGCAGAGAGAGAGTGAAATAAAGAAAGATGGATAGATAAATAGATGGATAGATGAATAGAGCGATAGTGAGATGGGTAAATAGATATAGAGAGATGCATGGATAGAAAGATAGATGGGTGGGTGGATGGATGGATAGAACAAGCATGTATTTAAACCCTTATTAAACTAGGCACTGAGCCAAGTGTTGGGGATACAAATACAAGCAACACAGTCAGTCCTTGCCCTCAAGAAGTTTATTTGGTTTTTGTTTTTCTTTTTGGTGAGGCAATTGGGGTTAAGTGACTTGCCCAGGGTCACACAGCTAGTCCTCAAGATGTTTATAATCCAATGGGAAAGGTGATGCCTAGAACAGGGCCTCTTTAACTTTTTCTACTCGTGACCCCTTTTCACACAAGAAATTTTTGCGCAACCCCGGACACATAGATATATAAAATAGGTATACATAACCTTTTATCATTGCCATATTTTTTGCAACCCCCACATTCAGTTACACTACCTCATATGGGGTCATGGCCCACAATTTAAGAGGCTAGAACATAGAGGGTGACCATAGACTTAGCTGCATGGAAGTGGCAAGGAAATGAGGCAGATCCAAGCAAGTTAAGGCTAAGGAGCCCAGGCTGGTTGCAAGGTCAAAATCCAAGTTTCCATTGAGGAGGAAGTTGTGATATCAATAGCTGTGGTGGAAAAGGCGTGGGGTGGAGATGGCCAGGAAGTACACTGGCGGTCCGGCCCATTTTTGCAAACAAAACAACTAAGGGAGATAGCTCCTTATTATTTGTCTCACAGGCCTTATGATATCGCCTATGTTAGGGATGGCATCCAGGCTGCCAACTAGAGATCTCAACCCCGGGATCAGAGAGAGACAATTTGGAGGAAGGGGGTGGAGTGGGGAGAGAAATATATAATGTCTGTTAACCCTTGCTTTGTCCCCCAACCTCACATATCTACTACCTCTATCTCTGAAGAGCCAACACATGGATAGGGCATTAGATACGTTCTACTTTGTCCCAGTAGACAAGAGGTAGGGTCAGGAAAGAAGGAGTTAAGAAAAGCTTCCTAACAATTGAGTTATTCAGGAGGTGGTAGTGGGCTCCTTTTTACTCGAGGTCTTTAAATGAAGGCTGGATGTGCACTTGATGGGGATCTTTACAGGAAGGATTCTTTTTCAGATATGGATTGTCCTAGATAGCTTCTGAGGCTCCCTCCAGCTCTGAGACTCTTCGTGATTCTGTAAATGTGTAGATGTGTGTACATATAGACACACACATACAAGCATGCACACACATATATAAACACATACATGCACACATCTACACACAAAGACATATATATGTGCACATATATGCATATATATAATCCATGTATCTAAGCATTCTCTATGTACCTGTTTCATACTCAGGGGCTGGAAAATACAGAGATTTAAAAAATTACACAGCACCTACTTTTCTTGACTCATAGCCCTGACTCTAGTCAGGCCCTCATCATCTCTAGCCTGGACTATTTCAGTAGTTTCCTAATTGGTCTCTGGGCTTCCAGTCAGTCAGCTAGCACTTATTAAGCAACTTCTATCCATCAGGCACTGTGTCAAGCATTGGAGATATAAAGAAAGGCAAAAAACAGCCCCTGCTCTCAAGGACCTCATGGTCTAATGGGTGGAGACAACATGTGCAAACACAAAATACACTGGATGAATTAGGGGATCAGAGGAATAAGGAGGACTGGGAAAGGCTTACTTACAGAAAGGTGGGGACTTTAGCTGACACTTAAAGGAAAACAGGGAAGGTAAGAGGGAGGGATGAGGAGGGAAAGCTGGGGGACAGGAGGTGAATGGAGCATTGTCCAAGATATGGCAAGAAGGCCAATTGTCACTGGATTGTAGAGTACACGGAGGGAAGTAAGGTGTGAGAAGACTGGAAAAGGAGGAAAGGGCCAGGTTATAAAGAACTTTAAATACCAAAGGATTTTCTATTTGATCCTTGAGGTAATAGGGAGCCACTGAAATTTATTAAATAGGAAGGTGACATGGTCAGATGCTAGTCTCTCTCCTATCTGATCCATCTGTCACACTGCTTCCAAGATGATATTTCTAAAATTCAGATCTGGTCATGTCCTCTGCTCAGAATTTTTCTAGTGGTTCACTCTGGCTTCTAGTGTAAAACACAAAACCCTCAAACTAGCATTTAATGCCCTCTACAGTATAGCTTCTACTTACCTTTCTAATTTTATTTCAAAGTAAATTCAGTCCCAGTCCAAATGACCTTCCATTTATTTGCCGTAGATGTGCAGTGGGGCCCTTCCCCATAGAGTGGGCACTTATATTTACTACTTCTTTCCAGTGGCCCATGTTGAAGAGACAAGAGAAGGAGTTTCGAGCCATATGTGACCCATTACTGGGAGACTGAAGATTACTTGCTGAGATGGAAGAGTTGATGACTCAGGGTGCCACACCTGTTAAAAGAAGAGACAACTTTTGACTTGGCAGCCTCTTGGATGAAGCCCTCCAGGTGACAGGATGTGATTTCAGCAAGGTGTTATGTTTTGTATTCCATGAGGCCTAACTTTTAGCTCCCTAGCTAACTGTTCTAGTAGTAATAGGTTAAGCTACTGAATTCTGTTCTAGTCATTCTGTAATGCTTTTATTAAGCTTAGCCTTGTTTTCTAGTAAGAATAAATCATCTGTGGGGGTAGCTAGGTGGTGAAGTGGATAAAGCACCTGCCCTGGATTCAGGAGGACCTGAGTTCAAATCCAACCTCAAACACTTGACACCTACTAGCTATGTGACCCTGGGCAAGTCACTTAACCCTCATTGCTCTGCAAAAAAAAAAGAAAGAAAAGAATAAACCATCTGTGCTATATTGGATTCATGTTTGTATATTGAATACCTTTTTGCTTCCCCCCAAAATCTTGGGGAATATCTTGGACTAGACCCAAAAATACAAAATAAAAAGCACCTGGCATATAGTAGGTACTTAATAAATACTTGATCAATTGATTAAAAAGTAACATTGTCCTTGGAGTAGATGGGATGGGGTACTGAGACAACAAATGTGAAAATGAGTTACTTTCCCCACAGAGAGGTCAGGTTTCCTTAGAACTGAGTTCAGGAAAACTTCAATGGTACAGATCAGGGAATGACAAAACTCCCTCTCCCAGCTCTCTATCCCAGTCTCCCCAGAGGCTCTTCCAAACCTTTTCATTTCTCCTCAGCCTCCCAAGAATCCCTCTCCCCACACCCTCTCAGATTGTCCCAGATTTTACTGAAAAGTGAAGGCCATTTGCTGGGAGCTCCCTCTTTTTCTCTCTTCTTCATCTCACATCACCCAGCTGCCCCCTGCCACCCCTAGCTCTCATGATAAGGTGGCCCTTCTTCTTGCCAAGACAAACCCTTCTACCAACACAAGTGATCCCATCCACCCCATCTTTTCAATCACATCTCCTCCTCTTGTCATTCCCACTCCCTCACTTGTCTACAATCCCTGCTCATTCCCTGTTGCCTACAAACACTCCCATCCTCAAAAAATCTTCTTATGATCTTCCTATTTCTGATAACTACTACCCTGTATCTCTACTGCCATTTGTGGCCCAACTCCTTGAGAAAGCCATTTATGACAGGTGCCTCCAATTTCTCTCCTCTTACTCTATTTTAACTCCTCACAGTCAGACTTCTGACCTCATCATTCCACCAAAACCACTCTCTCCAAAGTTGCCAACGATCTCCTAATTGCCAAACCCTTTTCTCAGTTCTCATTCTTCTTGAGTTTTATGACCATTGATAGTCTATCAGCCTCTTCTCCTTTATACTCTCTTGTCTATAGGTTTTCAGGGCAGACACATATCCCTCATGGTTCTCCTTCTCTGTCTCCTTCGCTGGATCCTCCTCCAGACCACATTCTCTAACTGTAGGTGTCCTTCAGGGCTCTGTCCTAGGCCCTCTCGTCTCCTCTCCTATTCTATACTACTTCACTCGGTGATCTCATCAGCTTCCATGGATTTAATTACCATCTCTATACTGATGATTCTCTTTTTTTTCTTTTTCTTTTTTCTTTCTGTCTTCTTCTTTTTTTTTTTTTTTGCAGGGCAATGAGAGTTAAGAGACTTGCCCAGGGTCACACATTTAGTAAGTGTCAAGTGTCTGAGACCTGATTTGAACTCAGGTCCTCCTGAATCCAGGGCTAGTGCTTTATCCACTGCGCCACCTAGCTGCCCCTATGCTGATACTCTCAAATCATCTCCAGGATCAAATATAAAATCCTCTATTTGGCATTCAAAGCCTTAAATAACCCACCTTCCCCATTCCTTCCAACTCTCCAGTCTTCTTATAGCTTATTCTCTGCCATATACTCTCCCTCCTCTGCCTCCTGACTTCCCTGGCTTCCCACTTTCTACAGGAAGCCTTTCCCTATCCCTCTTAATTCTAGTGCTTTCCCTCTGTTAATTATTTCTTTTTTATCCTAGACATAGCTTATTTTGTACAGATTTGTTAGCTTATTGTCTACCTCATTAGATTGTGGGTTTCTGGAGGGCAGGGACTATCTTTGGCCTTTCTTTTATACTTAGTACAGTGCCTGGCACATAGTAGGTGCTTAATAGATGAGTATTCATTGACTGACTGACTGATGAAGATTACTGGCTCCTGTGGCCTTAGCCGCTTGGTGCCTCTAAACTCTATATTAGACATGATGCCCTATATTCTGCTTTTGTAGGTACAGTGCATAGAATATGGGATTTGGAGTCAGGAAAACCTGAATTTAAATCCGGCCCCAGATACTTACTTGCTGTGTGACCCAAGGCAAGTCACTGAACCTCTTTGTGTCTGTTTGCCTATCTAGAAAATGGGGATCATGATAACACCTCCTTCCCAGGTTTATTGCAAATATCAAATGAGATAATGTGTATACACACACACACACACACACACATATGTATATATTGCTTTGCAAACCTTAAAGCCTATTTAAATGCTAGCTGTTGTGTTGGCTATTGGATAGGCTAACTCCCATGTCCATTCCCTCCTCACCTCTGCCTTCTAGAATCCCTGACCATCAAAGCCCAGGCCAGGTGCCACTTTCTCTTGAGGTCTTTCTTGTTGCCCCACAGTTAGTTGTTAATGCTTCCTCCCGCTTCAAATTACTTTATATTTAATTCAACTGTATAAACTTATTGAGGTCAGGAATTGATTATCTTTCCATTCTTCCTCCACCTTAATCTCCACCATTTACTCTTCCATCTGGTTTCTTTGGCTGTTCCACAAACAAGACACTCCAACATTGGGCCTTTTCTCTGGCTGTCCCTGTTGCCTGGAATGTTCTTCCTCTTCTGCCTGACTACAGACCTCTCTGATTTCCTTGATGCCTTTGTACAACTCTGCCTCACCTAAATCTAATTCACCAGTCACATCACACCCTGTGATGTGATTGGTCCTCTTGGAAAACAAAGGCTGAACCACAACAAATCCCAGATAAAATCCTATCTTCTACTGGAAGCCTTCCCCAACCCTTCTTAATCCTAGCACCTTCCCTCTGTTAATTATTTCCTATTGATCCTGTATAAGGCTTGCTTTATATTTATTTGTTTACATGCTATCTCTCTCCATTAGATTGCTTGTTTGGTTTTTTTGTTTTGCGGGGCAATGAGGGTTAAGTGACTTGCCCAGGGTCACACAGCTAGTAAGTGTCAAGTGTTTGAGGCCGGATTTGAACTCAGGTCCTCCTGAATCCAGGGCCAGTGCTTTATCCACTATGACACTTAGCTGCCCCTTCCCTATTACATTGTAAACTCCCTGAAGGCAGGGATTGTCTTTTGCCCTTTTTCTGCATACCCAGGAATTAACACAGTACCTCGCATTTAGTAGGTGCTTAATACATGTTTATTGATTGATTAATTATTGATTGGTTTCGGTCTTTGTGTCAGTGTCTTGTACATTGTAGGTGCTTTATGTTTCTTCAATTGTTAGTTGAATTTAATTCAGAGAGTTGACATTATAGAGAAAGAATGCGAGGAAGTTCTCTCTCCAGTCTCCATATACTAGACTGATATTTGTGTTTTACAAATAACTGCCCTATAATAAGGGCCCTTTGCCATGGCTTGGGATTTCCGTGACTTTCCCTTTCTTTTCCTGCTTCTATGGCTAGTACCTTAGAAGTTTAAAATCTAATAAAAGGTTAAGCATTGTTATAGTGTTTTAAGGTTTGCAAAGTGCTTCTGAAATATTATCTCAGATGATCCTGACAACAACCCTGAGAGGTCAGTGCTATTTTTATCATCATTTTACAGTTGAGGAAACTGAGGCATACAGAGGTTAAGTGATTTGCTCAGGGTCACACAGCTAGTAAGTGTCTGTAGCTGGATTTGAATCTAAGTCATGCTGATTTTAGACCCAGTGCTCTACTCACTGTACCACCTAGCCAGGGTGTACAAGTGTTTAGAAAAGACTAGTTTCTCTGGTATGAGGGCTGCTGAGCCCTTTTTCTGGGCTGCTTATCCAATGTTGGTATCCATCTGCCACCCAACTCTCACCTGTGGCTCCAAGAAGCTATAGCATGCACAGCATCCACACCCCAGTAAATCCTTTCCGCCAACGGGCTGAGGCACGTTGAGGGTAACTGACAGACCTCAAACCCTTCAGTGATTTAGGGGGTCTCTACCCCAAACACGTGAAGACTTTCCGTGGTGGAATAAGCAGCTATGAAAAATTTGTTCCAACAGCCACGAAGGCATGGGAAGCAGGCACTTAGAGCTTGGTTAGACATCAAAGACACCACGGTCATCCCCTGCATCCTAAGCCTTTTGTCCTGCCACGGACTTCAATGACTGGAAGAGACCGTGAGACCAACAACTTTGCCCGACTCTGTCTCACTTAAATCCAATTTATATGTAAGTCAAAAGACTTACATATACCATTCATAGACCATCGTATACATATACCATACACCATCAACCATTCCCTTTCACCATTTTTACCTACCTCCAAAGTCTTATGGTGATGGGCAAGTGATGAAGTAGCAGAAGTAGCAGGTTTGGATACATTGGGAGCTGTAGTCACACCCCTGCACACAGGTGCTCCAGGCCACGGAATCGTCTTCTCCCTGGACTGAAGCAGCAGTGGGATTTGGCGGCCCTCTGGGAAGGGGCTAGAAAAGGTGCTCTAAAAATTGTCTGCTTTCCCCACCCATGGCCTGCTTGTCCTGACAGGAGCAAATCCTATTCTGCAGTTGAAACACACAAAAAAATGTCCAAAAACTTTGGCCAAGATGATTCCACTCACCATTGGTACATGGAATGTACACACACTTATGGACAACCTGAAATTCAGCTCTTGTTGTGAGAGAACTCAGCAGGTATCCCATCCAATAGCAGCCCTGAGTGAAACAAGGCTGGCAAGTGAAGGCCAGCTTACTGAAGTCAGAGCTGGATACATGTTTTTCTGGAGTGGTTCCAATGAAGGGGAGCTCATATGCCGACCAAAAGGAGTGAAGGACAGGCTCGTCACAATGCAATTGTCACTTACAGGAAAATGCCACACCACCGTCATCAGTGCCTATCCTCCCAGCATGACAAATCCTGATGAGGCCAAAGAAAACATTTATGAAGACTTGGAGTCCCTCATCATCAATGTGCCAAAAGAGGACAATCCTATAATTCTGGGTGACTTTATTTTTATTTTATTTTATTTTATTTTTTTTTAGTGAGGCAATTGGGGTTAAGTGACTTGCCCAGGGTCACACAGCTAGTAAGTGTTAAGTGGCTGAGGCCAGATTTGAACTCAGGTCCTCCTGACTCCAGGGCCGGTGCTCTATCCACTGAACCACCTAGCTGCCCCCTCTGGGTGACTTTAATGCAACAGTAGGCACAAACTATCAGACACGGCAGGGAGTCCTTGGGAGGAATAGAGTCAGAAACAGCAACAGCAATGGTCATTTACTACTGAAGACTCATGCATCTCATGACCTTCTCATCACAAACACTTTCTCCTGTTTACCTAAATGCAATAAAATTCCATGGATGTGCCCTTATAGCAAACACTGGCATTTAATAGACTATATCATTGTAAGGAGAAGAGACAGAGAGGATGTGAGAATAAGGAAGGTGATTTGTGGCAGAGTGCTGGACTAATCACAGACTGATCCTCTCCAAGTTAATCATTCACATTCAACAAAAGCACTGGCCCCAAGGCAAGATGACTACCAGAAGACAATGTCCACAGATTACAGCACTTCTCCCAGCTTGAACCATTGGTTGCTAACTTAAGCTGAGCCAACACACAGTTGACCACAATGGAGCAGAAAAGGAAGGGGCAGCTTTCTGAGATTTAGTGTACATCATTACATTTATTCATCTGGGCCAAAACACTCACAAACATCAAGCTTGGTTGGACAAAAAAGACCATGAAATTCAGAAACTGCTAAACATACCAAGCAGGAACTCTAAGAAGGCATCATTTGACTTCATCAGAAGTAAAATGCAAGCAAAGCTTAGAAAGATGTAGGATTCTTGGCTCAGTAAAAAAAGAGAATGAAATTGAGTTTTACACTGATAGTAACAATCCAAAGCTCTTTTATGATGCCCTGAAGGCAGGTAGGTGACTCATTGGATAGAGTACCAGGCCTGAAGTCAGGAAGACTCATCTTCCTGAGTTCAAATCTGGACTCACACACTTACTAGCTATGTGACCCTGGGAATGTCACTTAACCCTGATTGCCTCGGTTTCCTCATCTATAAAATAAGCTGGAAAATGAGGAAATGGCAAACTGTGCCAGTATCTTTGCCAAGAAAACCCCAAATAGGGTCATGAAGAGTCAGACACAACTGAAATGACTGAAAGCTATTTATGGGCCAAAGACCTATGGTTCATCTCAACCACTTAGTGCTAATGGAGCCATATTGATTGGTGATGAGGACATGATCCTGGAGAGATGCGCTTAATACTTCCATTGTGTTCTCAACAGACCTGTCATCAACCAGTGCTGAAACCACTGACTATATGCCTCAGCTTGAAGTCAATCCCTCTCTAGCCAAACTTACAATGGAAGAAGAGGTTTTGAACACCATCAGGCTGCTCTTGCGTGGCAAGGTGCCTTGTGGGTATTCTATTCCTGCTGAAATTTATAAGGCAGGGGGTCCACTGCTCATACAAAAGATGACTGAAATCTTCCAGGTTACATGGCAAGAGGAGGTCATCCCCTAGGAGTTTAAGGGTGCCTCCATTGTCCATCTCTATGAAGGAAAAGGAAATAGGTTTTCCTGTGACAATCACAGAGGAGCCTATCTCTTAGTCATTGGCAGTAGGATTCTTGCCAGAGTCCTCCTTAATGGGCTTATCTTTAATAGGCTGATCCTTCATCTGGAAGATGGTCATCTGCCTGAGAGCCAATTTGGCTTCAGAAAGGGCTGAGGGATGGCCTATCTGGTGTTTGCTGCCCAACAATTTCAGGAGAAATGCCAGGGGCAGAACAGAGATCTGTACACAACATTTATTTATTTATTTATTTTTTTTTTAGTGAGGCAATTGGGGTTAAATGACTTGCTGAGGGCCACACAGCTAGTAAGTGTTAAGTGTTTGAGGCCGGATTTGAACTCAGGTACTCCTAACTCTAGGGCCGGTGTTCTATCCACTGTGCCACATAGCTGCCCCCCTTTCCCTCCTTCTTTCTTCCTGTCAGGACTGCCTACCAAATGGAAGGTCTACAGAGCCTTTGTACTGACCTCATTGTTATATGCCTATGGAACCTGGACAGTCTACAAGTTTGAGTCAATGAATAAAAAGTAAACAGACAAGATTATATTTTAACTTTATATAGATATATGTGTGTGAATGTATGTATGAAGTGTTGGTGAATTGGATAGGTAGAGATGGTCAGGGGGACCTACTAAGAGGAACATGACCTAGGTTGGTTCACCCCTCCAGTCTGGCGGTCTTCTACTCTCTGAGGCTCATGATAGTAGTGCCATGTTTAGAGCAAAAACCTGATTGGCACTGAACATACTGGAACTCAGAACTCCAGAGCTCAAGAGATCCCTCAGCCATACCCCAACCACAGCAGGGACTACAGGTGTGGGGTGCCATATTGGCAAAGTGCATTTGCTCAGGAGGGAACCATCTTCTTTGGCTGGAACGAGAGTGAGATAATTATGGAAAGGTTAGTTGGAGCCAGACTGCGGAGGACCTCCAAAGTTGTGCTACCTAAGAACGTCTTCCATTCCATCTTGCTGAAATCATCTTCCTAAAAGATTGCTTTGTCTCTCTTAGTCCCACTGATCCATGCATCTAGACTACCTCCACTTGCCTACAGAACATCTCTTGGTCCACCTGACTAGCTATTTCCCATTTCATCATTCCCATTCTGTTTTACTTACAAGGTCATCCTGAGTCAACTCAGACTCACCAATGGGAAGAGAATCAAGACTGAGCCTTTGGCCCACTTGGATAATATACTTTCACTTCCAGAATGTTTTCATCTTTTTTCTCTAATTAAATAAACATTTATTAAACACCTACTATGTGCCAGGAACATAGCAGTAAGACTATGTTTTGCAATGGGTGTGAAGTTCTATTTGGGAAGGAAATGTGTGGAGTGGAAGTGAGGGGGCAGGCTTTACATATATAGTACCAGAATCATATTGCTTCTGGGAGGTATGCATCTTGTTACAAAGAATAATAATAGCATTAGCTCTCTCTAACCTAAACTTCCTCTCCAAGACTGCTGCCAAGCATTTTGGGCTAGAGGGAGCCTGATCAGGCTGTAAGTTCTTCCTGCTCCCCACCAGCCCCCCACCTCCATGCTATGGCTGCCCTTCCAACTTTTACGACCACTCTTACACTTTCATCTGAACCGAGAGCCACCTTAGGTGTTTGATAAATGTTCAATATAAAATTGTTCATCTCAAGCCCTCATAGGTACTCCAGAGGATGGATAACTTGGAGTGGGGATGGATTTGTGGTTACTAGAGGAAAAGAAAATTGCCAACAATATTGGGACGTTCAAGATCCATAACCATCTGTGAATTGTTGGGGGGGGGGGCTTTAACATAAAGATGTATGGTGCCATTTGTAAAACTAATTTCTATTTCCATTGAATCTCTTGTTGCCTGAGAAAATGCAGCTAGTAATTAAGATCTCATTTTGGTTTTGCTTGTAAATGTGGCTGCCTTTCATTAAATTTCACACTTGTGAAAAGGAGCTATTAAGAGGCAGCCTCAGGTAACACTTTGGAATAGCTAACTTTGTTAAAAATCCGTTTTCCAAATTTCTTGCAATAAAATGTAATTGCATTTTCTGCTTTTCACTTGTAGAGAAACTACTCACACATTATCCACTGGAGAGGAGACTTTCTGCTAGAGGGGATATTCTGCTAGACTAAGAGTACAGTGACTTCGGATTTCTTCTTTCATTGCCATTCATAATAGATAAGGTAAAATTGTATGTTTTCTAATGCTGCTTATGGTCCCCCTTACATGAGATCAGGAGGGGACATTATGCTGGCAACAATGCTGAATCTTTATTAGCCATCCAGCTGTGGCTGCCAATGACGTCTTGTGTCTGTGTGGGGGTAGGGGTGAGAAGGGGATGGCCTGCAGATTATGGAGGTGGTGGGGCATTAGCTATCAGGGGACCGTCAATTCAGAGCTGGGAAAGGAGAAAAGGAGATTGGAGAGAGAGGATGTAAGGACCCGATTCGTCATGTAACTGGATACCATACAGTTGATTCAGAGCGATGATAAAGTGAATGAGAATTCATTTAAAAACTTGCGCCTAATGCCAAAATGTGTAACATCATACTTATAAGAAAGGGAGGAATGAAGGAATAAAGGGACGAAGGGAGGGAGGAAATGAGGGAGGAAAGAAGAAGGAAAAATGGAAGGGAAGGAGGGAGGAAGGAAGAAAGGGAGGAAGGGAGGAAGGAAGGAAGGAGAACAGAAGGGAGGAAGGAAGGGAGGGAGGGTAGGAGGGAGGAAAGGAAAAAGGGAGGGAGGGAAGTAGAAAGGAAATGGAGGGAGGGAAAAGGAAGGGAGGTAAGAAGGAAGGAAGGGAGGGAGGGAGGAAAGGAAAAGAGGGAGGGAAGAAGGAAGGAAGGAAGGAAAAAACAAGGAAGGAAGGGAGTGAGGGAAGAAGGGAGAGAGAGAGGAAAAAAGAGATGAAGGAGAAAAACAGAAAAACCAATCCCACAATCCTATACAGTTAGCCAATGCATTATGCCAAATGGAAGCTTTGGCAGGTTCATTGGACGCTGGAAAGGCTTCAAGTATGCTCCCCAGAGACTGTTTTTTGTCAGAGGACCAGCCATACCTTGTATGGAGAAGGGAGAAGCTTGGTACCAGGAGGCTAGCCTTGATATCATGAATTCTTTGGCCATGGGAACTTAGGAAACAGAAAAGTACACAAACCAGCTCTCAGCGCTGTGTACACCGCTGCAGTCAGTCCTGAAGTGACAGTGTCAAATTGCCAAGAATAATACAGTTTAACTTGCCCCTTGCTACTTTAGATGTGAGAAATCCAGAGGAAGGCTGCTTCCACATTGGCTGGGTATAGGTAGGGAACTGTCTAGGTCCCAATTAATCTGAATAACAAATCCCATGAAGTGCTTGCATGAATTCAGATTTGCACTGCATATTTTGATTGGCCTGGAACCAAAGACCATATCTTATAGAATTATAATCTTGCATTGTGACAATTTGAATACATGTGACTTCTTCACAGGAGTCATTATTTGCACTAATCAACACCTAGTTGTAACGCCCACATCAATGAGGTCACAGATCCATTGGATTTTGGCTACAAAGGATGAGGCTGAAACCTCACATTTGCAGTGACAGTATTAAGCTGTTGTTAGATTGTGGGCATTTTTAATCTCAGGTTGAAATCCAATTACTGCCATGAAATGGAGAAGAAGACTCCCACATCCCTTTCCTGACCTCCCAAGCCCCCCACTTACTCGTTGCTTATCCTTGTTTAGGAGGAAGTCAATGCCTTTAATAAGACATCCTGCATTAGCCAGGTCAGTTTTAGATTTCTACTTCCTGTCCCTCCTGGCTCTGTATCCACTGAAATGTTCTGACCTATTTTAGCTGTCACGGAGCCTCCCTCATTTTCTTACTCTTCTTTCTCACTTTGTTCTTGTTCAACAAGAGTCATGTCTATAAAACACAAGAAATCCATGAACTAAATCATAGCCCATACAATTTCCACTTTCTTTTTTTTAATTCTTTTTAAAAATTTGTTTATTTTTTTAGGGCAATGAGGGTTAAGTGATTTGCCCAGAGTCACACAGCTAGTAAGTGTTAAATGTCTGAGGCTGGATTTGAATTCAGGTCCTTCTGAATCCAGGGCTGGTACTTTATACACTATGCCACTTGGCTGCCCCCCCCCCAATTTCCACTTTCTAAGGAATCTTCATGGCTAGTCCTATCTACTTCCACAAATGGGTCCTTTTCTCTACAACATCCATTTCCTCTCTTACCCCACCTTCCTTTCCTCATCTAGGTACCTGAACATTCATTCATATTCCTAATTTCAAGAGTAAACATCCAGTAGGATACCTCCTGTGGATAAATCAATTTTGCCCCAAAGGCATTTATTAAGAGCCTACTATGTGTTAGGTAAAAAGAAAAAAAATTAAACAACTGACCCTGACAACCTATGGCGGGGGCTGGGGGTGGGGGGGAGTCCACCAGATTTATCTGTTCTGTTTTATAATGGTGAATCTGAAAACCTAGAGACTTTACCAAGAAGAGTATATTCAAGCCAGCAAACAGTTATTAGGTACCAAGTGTGCACAATCCTATGGCCAGTGCTGGTAAACTTGAAAAATAACATATCCCCGGTCTTTTAGGAATTCACAAGCTTCTTTTCTATAAGGGCATTTTCTTTTCAGAGAGACAAAAAAGTCATTTGTATGAGAAAAGCAACTTGAAACAGTTCTAACTAAGAACCTGAGAGAAAACTGCCCTCAGCTTATTTAAATATCACTAATCCAGGGGATATTCGAAAAATATGGCTAAAAACCCATTGATCCAAGAACTGCTGGGAATGATGGGAAAATCGTATATTGTTACAACTGATAGAACTGTGGATTTTGAGTTCATTGACCTCAGTCAGTGATATATAGGTCACTATTCATGACAGATTTGAGGCATTTTAGGTGCTATGAGATATATGGAAAAGGAAAAGAGTAAACAGAGCAACCACCCGAAGAAAGAAGCTGGTGGCAGAGATTGTCCTCTGCTTGAAAGAGGCAGAACAGAAGAGAATCTAAAGATAAGAACAGCTGGTGCATGTATCTGTGTGTGTGTGTGTGTGTGTGTGTGTGTTGGGAGTTGGAGGCATGCTAAGAGAACCTTCTGAAGCTAAGCAGGTTCTGCATCTACCAAGAGCTCACTGAAGGGCTCCAAGGCTGCTTTTAGCTAAGGGGAGGAAAATGGAATCCTCTTGTGAGAAAAGTTGACTGGGATTATTGCCTTTTAGCACTATCTATAGCCTGAAACAGGGAACACACCACAGGGATATACAGTGTTGCTGTTTCTTGCCCTCTATGTCTTGAAAGGGAGAAAGTCAGCTTTGGATCTGCTTTGTTGTGAGGTGTGCTGATTGGAGATAAGGAGTTGTTTTGCTGAGAGCTGATGGGGAAAACAGAATTGTATGATTTTTGAAGAGCTGGATGGGGAAAGGCTGTGTTGCCTTATCTCTAGCTATGCTTGAAAGAGAAATTCCTCAGGGACTTGCTTGTATTGCCCTTTACTGTATGAGAAGAGGCCAAACCTTATTAGCTTCAAAGATCTCAGATTTAAAGTAACTAAAGGAACTTGATGCTGCTTCTTCAGCTGGAGAGTAGCACTGAAGTGGTTTCATCTGGTGGGAGAGTAGAGAAGCTCAGAAGTGCAGGGAATGTGTGGTGCAGACTCTTCCCCCAAAGAGACCACTGATATACAATACAGTCCAGGGACATGAGCTGGCCCTAGGACATAGATTTCCCTACTTGTGTACCTCACTTGTAGATTTCTATGTGTTCCCATTCTCATATACTTTGTGGTTCCTATAACTCAGGTTTATAGGTGAACTCATTTGATTATTCCTGGTTTGACTTTTCATGTTGATTAAATGTTAGGACTTCTGTGTACTTGCTTTTGCCTTATTATGAAGCATGAAACATTTTTTATGCTTAAGAGTCAGTGGTGTCATCATGACTGATTTTGTGCAAATGGGAAACATACTGGTGGGGGCAAATAATAGGAGTTAATCTCCACAATCCCCCCCCCCCAATACCAGGGTTATCCCAGAGACCTTGAATGTTGAGTAATAGCCTGTGATCATTCATCTCAGGAAACATCTTGACTTGTACATGGGATGAGTGATCTAGCTTCATTGGGGGGGGGGAGATAAAGAGGGAGGGAGGGAGAGACAGAGAGAGAGACAGAGACAGGCAGAGAGACAGAGATTCAGAGAGAGACAGAGAGACAGAAGAAGGGGGAGGGGTTGTAGTCGTGCTTGGGCTATGTAAGACTTGCACACAAATAAGTATGAAACAAGATAGAATGTGATAGGGGCAAGGAGGAAATTCAAATGATGTGCTCTAAGGTTAGGGAAAGAGACACCTTCCATACAGGAGAGAGAGAACTTGTGGCGTCATTGATCTAGGGTACTCCCAGTGGGGAAATTCTCTCTACCAACGCTGACTGGAACCCGCACTGCAACATGGCATCTTAGGGAGTTTCCTAGGGCCACTGAAAGAGTCAGTAGCCTTCTCAGGCTCACCCAGACAGCGGCTGGCAGAGGTGTGCTGGGACTTTCTGATTTCCCAGTCAGCTTTCCATCTGCCAAGTCTTGCTGCTTTTCATTAGGAATATCTTTTGGTAGCTGTGTAAAAGGACCAATTGGATGGGGAGAGCTTGAGGCATGTGCCTTTGGTAGGCATTCGCCTTTGTGTGTTTCAGTTGTTTTCATTTTAAAACATTTTAAAATAAAGTAACAATTGTTTTTTATGGCGATGTGTTCTTGGGTTTGTCCAACACTGGCTCCTGTTTCTGATGGCTCTATTTCTTCTTTATCTCATCAGTTCCTTTGATCGCCTCTCTTCCTTTTAAACAAATGCCAATACATTTTGCTGCATTGGCTTTTGATTTAATTATTATACTAGAGAAGAAAGTAATCACAGAGAAATGCCATTATACTTTGTCAGTTTACTCATCAGGTCACTATTAGAATCTACGTGATAATATAATAATGACCCTGATGTAACTTGATTTTAGCTGCTAATCAAGTTTTCATTTGAAAAGTTTTTATGATTTTATACTGGGAAAAAAAGCCCAGAACAGAATTATTTAGGAGAATGAGTATAACCTATATTTTCCTGTCTATAAGAATTGTGGAAAACTAGATCAATCAAGGACAAGTAATATGGCTTGTATTGTCTGGTAATTATTAAGGTAAAAGTAGAATTGTAGTTCTTCCCACTCCCTCCCCAACATCTAGGTTTCAGGTCTCTATTTTAATTTGATATTGTTAATAATAAGAGGCAACAAAATATAATGGATAGAGAATGGGGCTTAAGGCCAAGGTGTCTTGGGTTCAAATCCTGTCTTTGACTGGGCAAGACACATAACCTCTTAAAATCCCCAGGCACCTCCCCAAAGACTAGAAGTCATAGAGGAGGTGCCCCTCTCTAAGGGGAGAGGAATTCCTCACTGGTAGCTCTGTACATTGATGAAATCACAGATCCAGCCTACCAAAATTATTAATAATAGGTTTTGTGTCTGACTCTTCATTATCCCATTTGGGGTTTTTTTTTGGCAAAGATACTGGGATGGGGATAGAATTTGGAACTCAAAACTGAAAAAGAAAACAATGAATGTTAAAAATTGTTTTTACATGTAATTGGGGGAAATGAAATATTATTTTAAAAAAAGATACTGGAGTGGTTTACATTTCCTTCTGCAGCTCATTTGACAGATGAGGAAACTGAGGCAAACAGGGTGAAGTGACTTGCCCAGGGTCATCCAGCTACCAAGTGTCTGAGACTACATTTGAACCCAGGAAGATGAGTCACTAGGCCAAGTGCTCTGTCCACTGTGTCAACTAGCTGTCCACTGCATTTGCACAGCACTTTACAAAACAGTTGCTTCACAACAGGCCTAGGAGGGCAGCTGCTCAATTTGGTACTTTCTTCTTCCCCAGGCTGCCACCTGTCCACTAATGATAAATTTCCCAAGCCATTCCCTTTGGTCACTTCAGCTTGTCTAGAAGAAGCAAGGCAGATTTACAAAATCCCAGTGGTTAGTCTCTTTGATACAAAGGATTCATGTTATCTATGGAAGGGGCTAGGGGGCTGTCCAATGAGGGCCCAGTTCTGGGGGAGTGCATATGGGGTTCTGCCAGTTCCCAGGCCCCCTTAGCCCTAGGGGACCTGTTTCTGGCAATGCCAGACAATACGCAATGGAACAACCTTGTTTTTCTTTTTCAGAGGATGGCAGTTAGTCTGTGACCATTTTCTGTCTGCCTGGCAAGGGGTGAAGAAAAGCCAAAAGAACTGGGTATACCTTGAGAATACACCACCTGGCAAAATCAAGAGGTTTCCTGTTAGGGACTGAGGCAAGGACAGCTCTTAGCCTGGGGGGTGGGGAGAGCACTAGCAGCTTACTTTCACTTCCTGGACCACCACGTGGTCTGTGAATGTATGGCCAGATGTTGCTTCCATCCTGATTGGTCCATTAGGAGAGAAGGTGAAGGAAGGATCCTCTGGAGATGAAGCAGGATGGGCTTTCAAGGTTTGGAAGCTTTGGGAGGTCAAAAGACGTAGCAGAGGCCCAGGACCCAGCACCTATATCAGAGTCTGCTGGCAGCTGAGTCCAGTGGGGGGTAGTCCCAAAGCAGAAGCTCCTTAGGAGATAGAATCCATCCAGCAGGGAATCTAAGGTATCCAAGATGCCTGGGCATGGCTGGCCCAGAGCTGAAGCCACATTTGGATCTGAGCCGGCTGAGACAAGTGCTCTCTAACAACCACTTTGAGGGAGTCCCCTCTCCCCATTAACCAAGGGGGGTAGAAGAGATAGTATGCCCTGGTTCAGGGGCATGATCTGTACTTTGGTTCATGCTAGAAACGTTCCAATGTAAAAGCTAATTGGTATTAATTGATTAATTTATATTGATGAAAAAGAACTGGTTAAATTGATAGGAGACCACTGAATCAATGACATCAATGGTATCCATGAGGTATTAATTGGCACTGATTGATATTGGGGAGAACAGAATAAAATCAGGTCTTGAGATGATAGCATCAGAAAGCTCCCATGAAGATAATTAGAAGATAGTATGGCAGTAATTAGGCATAGACCAATGTCTTACACCATATACCAAAAAAGGTCAAAATGGGCATATGATTTAGACATAAAGGGTGATATCATAGGCAAATTAGGAGAGGAAGGAATAGTTTACCTCTCAGATCTATGGAGAGGAGAAGAATTTATTTACCTAGCTGCCCCCTTGATTATATTAAATTAAACAGTTTTTGTACAAACAGAAGCAATGCAGCCAGGATTAGAAGGAAAGCAGAAAACTGGGAAACAATTTTTGCAGTCAGTGTTTCTGATAAAGGCCTCATTTCTAAACTATATAGGGAGGGGGGGACAGCTAGGTGGCACAGTGGATAAAGCACCAACCCTGGATTCAGGAGGACCTGAGTTCAAATCCAGGCTCAGACACTTGACACTTAACTAGTTATGTGACCTTGGGCAAGTCACTTAACCCCAAATGCCTCACAAAAACAAAAAAAACAAAATAAAATAAATTATATGGGTGTGGGGGGGAGCAGCTAGGTAGCATAGTGGATAAAACACTGGCCCTGGATTCATGAGGACCTGAGTTCAAATCTGACCTCAGATACTTGAAACTTAACTAGCTGTGTGACCCTGGGCAAGTCACTTAACCCACATTGCCCTGCATAGAAAAAGAAAATATATAGGGAAATAAATTTTTTGTTTGTTTTTTGGTGAGGCAATTGGGGTTAAGTGACTTGCCTAGGGTCACACAGCTAGTGTTAAGTGTCTGAGGCCAGATTTGACCTCAGGTCTGCCTGACTCCAGGGTCGGTGCTCTATCCACTGCACCACCTAGCTGCCCTGTATAAATCAAAAATTTAAGAATACAAGTATTTCCCAATTGAGAAATGGTCAAAGGATATGAACAGGCAGTTTTCAGATGAAGAAATCAAAGCTATCTATTGCCATGTGAAAAAAATGCTCTAAATCACTATTGATTAGAGAAATGAAAATTAAAACAACTCTGAGGTACCACCTAACACCTATCGGATTGGCTAATATGACAAAAAAGGAAAATAATAAATGCTGGAGAAACTGTGAAAAAATTGGAACACTAATGCATTGTTGGTGGAGTTGTAAACGGATCCAGTTATTCTGGAGAGCAATTTGGAACTATGTACCCAAAGGGCTTTGGGGCTGTCCATACTCTTTTTTTTTTTTTAGTGAGGCAATTGGGGTTAAGTGACTTGCCCAGGGTCACACAGCTAGTAAGTGTTAAGTGTCTGAGGCTGGATTTGAACTCAGGTACTCCTGACTCCAGGGCCGGTTCTCTATCCACTGCGCCACCTAGCCGCCCCTGTGCATACTCTTTAACCCAGTAATACAACTACTAGATCTGTATCTCAAAAGAGATCATACAAAAGGGAAAAGGACCCACATGTACAAAAATATTTCTAGCATCTTTCTTTGTGGTGGCAAAGAATTGGAAATTGAGCTGATGCCCATCAATTGGGGAATGGCTGAACAAGTTGTGGTATATAATATAATGTAATGCTATCGTGCTATAAGAAATGATGAGCAGGGAGATTTCAGAAAAAACTGGAAAGATTTAAATGGACTGATGCTGAGTAAAGTGAGCAGAACCAAGAGAACATTGTACACAGTAACAGCAACATTGTGTGATGATCAACTGTGATAGACTTAGCTCTTCCTAGAAATACAATGATCCAAGACAACCCCAAAGGACTATGATGGAAAATGCTCTCCACATCCAGAAAAACAAACTGTGGAATATGAATGCAGATTGAACCATACTGTTTCTATTTCTTTGGGTTTTTTCCTTTTTTTGAGATTTTCCCCTTTTGTTCTGATTCTTCTTTCACAACATGACTAATGCAGAAATATGTTTAATGTGATTGTATATATGTAACCTATATCAGATTGCTTTCTGTCTTGGGGAAGGGAAGGGAGGGAGGGAGAAAAATTTGGAGCTCAAAATCTTATAAAAACAAATTGAGGGGCAGCTAGGTGGTGCAGTGGATAGAGAACTGGCCCTGGATTCAGGAGGTCCTGAGTTCAAATTCAGCCTCAGACACTTGACACTTACTAGCTGTGTGACCCTGGGCAAGTCACTTAACCCCAATTGCCCCACCAAAAAAATAAAAAATGAAAACTATCTTTACATTTAACTGGAAAAAAATACTATTAAAATTGGAAAAAAGAAAACTCCCACCAAGTCCTGGAGCCCTTAGGCTTCCCTAAGGCTTCCCTCTGAGGACCTGGGCTGCTAATGGGAGTCACAAATTGCCACTTCTATGATAGAGGAATTCCAAGTCATTCCAGAAAGCATCAGAAAGTGATGTATGCTGACCCATTTATTACAGACTTTCCAAGTCTTTCTGTAAAAACATAAATTTTACCTTTTATGTCCCAGTAGGTGTCATTTAAAAATCCTCAATGATTTTCAGAAAATAGAAAATGTAGACACTTCATTCACTAGCATTTTGCCCTTTATATTCATAATACAAAAGTAGCAAGCTATGAGAGCCATAGCAATTGTAGCCTCTCAGTGTAATAAACCGTTACGGTTTACAAGTCACGTTAACAGAAAGATCTCCGTTCCACCATTTTCCCTTTGGCTTTTCTTTTTGCAATGAACATAAAATCTTCTGCCTGCAGTTTGGGGCTCAGCAAAGGAGAAAAAAGCCAGAACAGAAAATCCTGTAAGTAATATTCAACCAGGAAATGCAGAATAACCATCCCACCTCCAATGTCATGTGCATGGATCGCACAGTCTACAGACCCCCAGGGCCTGCAGAGAGTTCCTATTCATTTCAATATAAGCTCTCACTTCAGACCCTCACCTGGATTCCACAAAGGCATCCAGTGACATCCCTTTATCCTTTATCTTTTATCTTTTAAGTTGCTAGAGATTTTTCCAGTGTTAGTCACCAAAGAGGAGAGCTAGAAGGCATCTTAGGATGACTCAGCCCAAATTTCCCATTTTACAGAGGAAGGTCACACTTGGAATTAGTGGCAGAATCAGGAGCTCAGGTCTTCTGCCTCCCAGTACAGGATTTTTTTTTGGTTTTGTTTTGTTTTTCCTCCTCCCACGACATCACACTAATTGGCAAGATGGTGTAAATAATAATAACTAGCATTTAAATATGGGGCAGGTAGGTGGTACAATGGATGGAATGCCAGGCTTGGAGTCAGGAAGATCTACATTTAAATGTGGCTTCAGATACTTACTAGCTTTATGACCCTGGGCAAATCACTTCACCCCGTGTGCCTCAGTTTCTGTAAAATAAGCTGGAGAAGGAAGTGACAAACTACTCCAGTATCTTTGCAGAGAAAACCCCCAAATGGGGTCAGGGAGAGTTGGACATGACTGAAGGACAACCACAAAAGCATTTAAAGGTCATGTCTCCTTTGTTCCTCATAAGGACCCTGGGAAGTAGGTGCTGTTATTATCAACCCCATTTTACAGATTCAGAAAGGGAGGCCCAGAGCGGTTAGGTCACACATATCTCAAATCCCCTCCTATGCATCGCCTAGCCGTGCGACCCATGGGGTAGATTGTTGCTTCCATCCTAGGTCACACAGCTAGTGTACATATAGGGTGGGATTTAAAATTGGATCTTTTTTACTCCAGTGAACCCCAAGCTGTCACAATGTATTAGTGCTCCCAATATCTTCCCCCCTCTTTTTTTGTGGGGCAGTGAAAATTAAGTGACTTTCCCAGGGTCACACAGCTAGTAAGTTTCAAGTGTCTGAGGTCAAATTTGAACTCAGGTCCTCCTGAATCCAGGCCTGTGCTTTATCCACTGCACCACCTAGCCACCCCTTCCAAATATCTTTCTAGGGAGGAACATCCTATTTTTTTTAAGGCTTTGAAATTGGTGGTGAAATAGGGTGTGTGTGTGTGTGTGTGTGTATGAGAGAGAGAGAGAGAGCGAGAGAGAGAGAGAGACACAGAGAGAGAGAGATAGACAGAGAGAAAGAGAGCGAAAGCAAGAGAGAGAGAGGGAGGGAGAGAGAGATGCACATGCTGATGGGTAATAGTAGACTTCTCTTCTACTTCCTGAGCATTCTGATCACTTCTAGCCATGCCTCCTCCTTTCCTTTCCTCCGTGAAATGCTCCCCATGCCTGAGGACAATCATGGCAGCTGTGCTAGGAGCTTGGCCAGCAAGTGGTTCCTTAAATTAGATTGCTCAACAGTCCAACAGGGGAGGAATGGAGCTTGCTGACAGGTCTTCCTGCCTCTTTTTTTTCCCTACTCCATTCTCCAATTCTAACCATGGCCAGAATAATCTTTCTTAGGCATTAATCTAGTCAGGACACTCCTCTGATCAAAAAACCTCAGTGGCTCCCTCTTGTCTCTTGAATAAAGTTCAAACCTTGTCTGCCTGTCACTTCCTCAAGCACATTCCCAACCTGGTGTCACCCTAACTCTTCAGCCTTATCTTATATTGTTCCAGGCCATATGCTCTGGGTACTTGCCATGCCAGGCAGCTCCTTGTACCTGCCTCTAGGCTCTGGAATACCCCCTTCCCACCCCACCTTGTCTGCTGAATTCTTACGTAACCTTCAAAGCCTGACTCAGAGCTCACTTTGTTGGGTAACCCCCTAATTCTCTTATCAGAAAATAACATGGAGAATGGGAGCTCCTTGTGAGTAGAGATGATTTCATTCTTTGTATTTGCATGTGGCACAGTGCCTGGAACATAGTAGGTGTTTAATAAATGATTTCTTTATTGATTAGATATTTATCTGTGTTTACATTTCAGCCCCTGCCCCAAAACTGTGAATTCCCTGAGAGCAGGGACCCCCCCTTTATATGAACTGTGTAACTCCCTTAGCACCTGGCGCATAGTAGGTGCTTAATAATTTATTGGTTGATGGATATTTATCTGTGTTTGGGTCTCTCCCCCCACCCCCCAGACTGTGAGTTCCTTGAGAGGATGGACCATCTCTTTTCTAAATTGTGTATCTATCTCTCTTAGCGCCCAACTCATGGCTTTGTGGTAAGTTCTTCATAAAAATTGGTTGTATACTATGGCTGGAAGTATTGAGGGGAGACCAAATTGGTAAATGATGCTGGTGTTGCTAATGAGGGTCAGCGCCAGGAAGCCAGAAGCCTTGGGTGTCTCAGCGGTGGCTGGGGCTGAGACCACTAGGAGGTGGGGCTGCTTAGACAGGCAAGAGATTTGGGCGGGGAAGCAAAAGTCCCGAGATGTCCTCAGCTCAGATGGAGATGACCTCTGTGATCTAGTTTGTTCTAGGGAGCATCCAGATGTGTGTTGTCAGGCTAGGGCCTTACTAGCACCTTCACAGAGCCTTGGGAGGGTCAATGTTCCTTGGCCTGAGAGTCTTTGGTACCCTGAAGTCCAGCTCATCCCTAGGGCAGGGGATAGAACTGACTTTACATTGGGCCCAGCCCTGGCAGTTTCTTTTTTTTTTTTTTTTTAGTGAGGCAATTGGGGTTAAGTGACTTGCCCAGGGTCACACAGCTAGTAAGTGTTAAGTGTCTGAGGCCGGATTTGAACTCAGGTCCTCCTGACTCCAGGGCCGGTGCTCTATCCACTGCACCACCTAGCCGCCCCATGCCCTGGCAGTTTCTAATCCCACACCCCTCCCAACTAGAAACGGTTATAGGCCCCAGGGTGTTCATGTCAGGAGCCACAATTTACTGGTCAATCATGATCAACTGGTTGTCTAGTCATCCATCAGTCACTCACCACAGAGTATGATTAAACATCATTATTGAATTCTACCCCAAGCAGAAAAAGCTCTGGGAACTCCCTGCAACAATACAGATCGGATGGATAATTGTTGGTCTTGGTCCTAAGCCCATGACTTAGTATACAAGCCCTATGCAAGAGCTCTTAACCAAGGATCCATGGACTTTTCCCCCTAAATCTATTTTGATAACCACATTTCAATATAATAGGCATCCTTTGTCATTCTCTGTATCGGATTTTGTTCACTTTAAAAAACATGATTCTGAGAAGGTGTCTGTGGGTTTCACTAGACTGACTGTCAGAAGGGTCTATAAGAAGGTTAAGATCTCCTGCTGTAGGGGGGCAGCTAGGTGGCACAGTGGATAGAGCCCTGGCCCTGGATTCAGGAGGACCTGAGTTCAAATCCAGCCTCAGACACTTGACACTTACTAGCTGTGTGACCTTGGGCAAGTCACTTAACCCCAATTGCCTCACCAAAAAACAAAACAAAACAAAACAGATCTCCTGCTATAGGGAGTTGCCTGAGGCCCAGAGAAGTTAATTGACTTGCCCAGTAAGTTCCAGAGGCAGGATTTGAACCCAGGTCTTCCTGGGTTACCCTAACCCTAACCATAATTCTATTTCTAATCCTCATTCCATTTCTAACCTTTAACTTCAGCATTCCAGTTACTTCTCCATGTAACCTCCCATTAAATATCAGAAGTTATTTATCTACAAAACCCAGTACTTTCATGACTGTGAAAAGAATCATATAAACCCCTGTTCATGTGACTTTTCCTTCAAAAAGGATTCTTTGCAAATTTTCATGGGAAAAATCCTGCATTGCTTAAAATGTGTGCTTCGAAAACAATTCAAAGAATCTGCATATTCTCAAATGTTCCTTGTGGTTAGGCACGTTTACTAAATCTGTCTCACCATTATAGACTGCCAGATTCTTTATGACTTATGAAAGACTAAACATCGTGTGTGTGTGTGTGTGTGTGTGTGTGTGTGTGTGTGTGTGTGGGTGGGTGGGTGTGTGGGTGTGTGGGTGTGTGGGTGTGTGGGTGTGTGGGTGTGTGTGTTGGGACAGGAGGGGATGGTCCTACCATGTGAGAAGGCAAAAGATTAGTGGCTTGTTGTCTTTCTGTCTCCATTGACTGTGTATACTTGTCCACCTAGACAATGCCATTAAAAATTATATGTGAAAGGGAGGCACCTTAATCAATCAATCAATATAAATGATTAGGTGTGGAAAATGAATTTATACCTGTGACCCCTCTATCAGGTTTGAATTCCTCTTTAATTTGATTAAGAATGAGCAGGCAGATTTCAGAGAAACCCAGAAGGACTTGCATGAACTGATGATGACTGAGATGAGTAGAACCAGGAGAACATTGTACACAGTATCATCAACATTATGTGTTGATCAACTGTGATAGACTTGATTCTTCTCAGCAATACAATGGTCCAAGATAGTTCCAAAGGACTCATGATGGAAAATGCTTTCCAAATCCAGAAAGAAAAAAAAAAAGAACTGTGGAATCTAGATGTAGATTGGACCATACTATTTCTCTTCTTTTTGGTGCTGTTGTTTTTCTTTTTTGAGGTTTTTCCTTTTTGCTCTGGTTCTTCTCTTATAACATGACTAATGCAGAAATATGTTTAATGTTATTGTACATATATAACCAATATCAGATTACTTGCTGTCAGGAGGGGAGGGGAGGGAGAGAGAAAAATTTGAAACTAGAAATTTTATAAAAACAAATGTTGAAAACTATCTCTACATGTAACTGGAAAATAATAAAATACTTTTATAATTTTTTTTTAAAAGAATGGAACAGACATACTTTTAGGGATTTTAAAAAGTAGAACCACGTTCAGTCCATCAGTCAATAAGCATTTGTTAATCACAGACAACACGATCTCTCCTGATGAAGAGAATTCAGCTATGGATTCTAGAAAACCACTGATTATTGGCACCCAGAAGAGAGCTACACTTAAGGAAAGCCTCATGAGGAAATCATAGAGAAAGACACTCAGTACAGGACTTGTAACCTACCCCTTTGCCACATGTGTGCCTCGTTACCTTTAGGCCCAATTCCCCCAAGAACCTTATTGGGTTTGGAAAAAATATACCCTTGGTTTTTGAAGAGGGAGTGGTTTGTATCAATTGGTTTTTACTAACATTGTTTTTTGTTTTGTTGTTGTTGTTTTTCGGGGCAATGAGGATTAAGTGACTTGCTCAAGGTCACACAGCTAGTAAATGTCAAGTGTCTGAGGCCGGATTTGAACTCAGGTCCTCCTGAATGCAGGGCTGGTACTTTATCCACTGTGTCACTTATCTGCCCCCTTGTTTTTTGTTTTTTTTTTGAGACTGGGTATCACTATCTTACCTAAGTGTCAAATAGAGAAGCCATTCACTGGCCCAGCTCTTCTGCTGATTAGCATGGAAGTTTTGATCAGCTCTATTTCCACCTTGGATCAGTTTAGGCAGCTCCATGGGGCTTATGATCTCATGTTATTGGTGCTGAGCTTAGCACTGACATCTGAACGTAATCTGCTTTAGCCCTACTACATTTCAGAATTCCCAAACTCAAGTGATCCACACCTGGCTGATTATTAGTTGGAAGCACATTTATGGGGGCTTATGAGCACTAGAAACCTATGCTTTTCACAATTATCCCATGAACCCTGAGAGTAGGAATAGTGAGACTCCAACCTGAGAGTACAAGTATCCGTTTTGGGGAGTGCCTTCAAAGGGTCTGCTATACCTTGTGGACTTTGGCTGGGACAATTTTGGGGACCTTCATCTTTGCAAGGAGCTAGTGGAGAGATTCTTTACCTGTGATTTTTATTTGTTGGAGAACTTAGTTTGCAGGGATTCAATAGAGAAAAATTAGCATTTTTCTTCTTTTATTTTAGGCTATAATCAGATGGAGTGTTTTCTTGTGTGTTTCCTTTACAAGTCAGAATAGACTTTTTGAGATAATTTTTGCTTGTTTGAATGGTTAAGTACTAATATCTGTTGTTTTACTGGGAACTAATAATATGTGTGGCTTATTCATGCTACCAGTGGCTCGCTATCATCCCCCGGATCAATGAATCAAATCAAATCAAATCCACTATTTAGTATTCCAATCCCTTTATAACCTGTCCCTGCCACCTTTCTAGTCTTCTTCTATTTTGTTTCACTACATGTTTTTTGAGATCCAGTGATACTGGCTTCCTAATCTCACAAAACACTCAATTTCCCAACTCTGGGCATTTGCACTGGCTGTGCCCCATGCCTCCCCATCTCATTTCTGCCTTTTGGTTTCTCTGTCTTTCTTCAAGTCCCAGGTAAAATCCCACCTCCTACAAGAAGTCTTTCTTTCTTTCTTCCTTCCTTTCTTTCTTTCTTTCTTTCTTTCTTTCTTTCTTTCTTTCTTTCTTTCTTTCTTTCTTTCTTTCTTTCTTCCTTTCTTTCTTTCTTTCTTCCTTTCTTTCTTTCTTTCGAGGCAATTGGGGTTAAGTGACTTGCCCAGGGTCACACAGGCAGTAAGTGTTAAGTGTCTGAGGTCGGATTTGAACTCAGGGCTGGTGCTCTATCCACTGCACCACCTAACTGCCAGATAAGAAGTCTTTCTAATCAAACAAACTAACCATGTCCCTGAGGGCTTTAAATACTGGTAGAGATTTCAGCTGTTGCTCAGTTCAGAGTAGTCTGTTCAAGTGGGGAACAAATCCATCGGTGGAAGACTAAATTCAGGTGGTAAGGATTCCAAGTCCTTCAGAGGAAATGACTCTTGGGAAAAGGAAAGCTTTTCCCCCTCTATCTTCTCTACACCTCTCTCCCCCACTTCCCCCTGATCATTGGTCATATTATTGGAGAGACTAGGCCAGTAGGAGACAAAGCATCCAGCTGAGAGAGTAAAAGGACACACACCATGGACAAGTATGGTGGTAGAAAGATAGAAAGCAGCCTGAGAAAGAATGGCTCCTCGTGGAGGTGAGCCAGCTATGGGCTCTACAGAGCCCTGGGAGCTGAGCAGAGAGCCATATGGGAGAGGAGCTTCATTAGTACTCTACAAAGGTTGAAAAGGACCTCCAGTGACTAGAAGTCATCCTTACACGTATGCCTCACCACTATTCTTTATGCCCACTCTCCACAGGGACCTTGTGTGTGCCACCAGTTTGCAGGGAAAGTTTTTACACCTTCTCTTTTTGTTATACCTTTTCAATGAATACCTTTCCTTGAAAGCTAATTAAGTCTGGCTAACTATAAACAGGGATCATACTGGTGGGGGCTTGTGACCAATAGAATAGTACTAAAACCCCACAGCTCCTCAGGATTATACAGTAGAACCCTGAAGGGAGAAGTAGTTAGCTCTCCACTGGGAATGCTAACCTTTTAGTGTGTGTCCAGCTGAGGTAGTGACCGCAGAGGGCATGCTGTGAATTTTTTCTTTACTAAGTGCAAAACCATATCAGTTAAATCTCTAGAAAAAAATACATCACATGGGTACTGGGATTCCCTTACTGAAACTTATTTAAACAAACCTATGCCCTTCCTGAATACAGGGACTTGTGGCCACATCACTGGGAGGGTTTAAGTCTGGGGGGGGGGAGAACAAACAAACAATAGACCCATTCTCCCTGGAAAGTGTGCAGTAGCTATCCAGGCTAAAAGAAAAACACTTGGGAAGATACGTGAAGGACTTGTGCCTCTGAATGGAAAGTCCAGCCATGCCCCACCTCTTTCCTTACTTGCAGCCAAGAAGATTCTGCTCAAAAGAAAGGGGGAAAGAATAGATGAACAACACACTCATTCTTGCAGAAAGGCCTGTGATTGCCTGGAACAGCTCTCTAACTCTGCGCCCAGACAGATAAACCTAAACAAACCAGCCCTTCCACAACAGAGAATGGATTCAGATCTTCTATGATCTCTTGTCAGCCCCAAAGAAATAGAATGCAGCTCCAGTCAAGCAGCCATAGAACAGAAACAGAGTAACAGGAAGAACCTGAAAACACCCCTACCAACAATCCACAAAGCAACAGGGGAAATCCACGTCTTGGGAAATACGGTGTCCGTGGGCAGCCACTGTCTCCAGCTCCGTAATAGAGATTTTAAAGAAATCTGTTGTTGCTGAGTCGCTTCAGTCAGATCTGACTTTCTGAGACCCCATTTGGGGTTTTCTTGGCAGAGATACTGGAAAGGTTTGCCATTTCCTTCTCCAGCTCATTTGACAGGTGAGGAAACTGAGGCCAGCAGGGTAAAGCGACTTGTCTATGCTCAGACAGCTAGTAAGGGTCTGAGGCTAGATTTGAACTCAGGTCCTCTTTACTCCAGGGCTGGTGTTCTTTTTTTTTTTTTTTTTAGTGAGGCAATTGGGGTTAAGTGACTTGCCCAGGGTCACACAGCTAGTAAGTGTTAAGTGTCTGAGGCTGGATTTGAACTCAGGTCCTTCTGAATCCAGGGCCGGTGCTCTGTCCACTGCGCCACCTAGCTGCCCGGTGTTCTTACCTCAAATCTAATATCGGGAGGGGGATCTAGGGATGGAAGCAGTTTCCCCTAATTTCCCTGTATTTAGGATATTCCACTTCGGATAAAAAATCCAGATAACCCACATAATCATAATTTAAAATACAAGTCAGTAAAAAGTTTATTCCATGCATCAAGTTACAAGTTTAGGCAGGGGGAAGCGACAGTTGAAAATAGACAAGTATGTTTCTATAGGGCAAAAGGGCTTCTGAATAGGAGACATGTCTCACAGAAAGTGCTTTGGGTTCATAACCAAGTAGCCACTGACCTTAGGGAAAATCTGTGTTCCAGGGGAAGGGGCAGGGCCTTTGTAATCTGCTGGTCTGATGTTGACCTGGGGAAATTTTAGGACAGATTCTACTTGTTCTTTGGCCTGGGGCAAGAACTGGGGTAAAGAGAGGTGAGATATAGAGATTATGCATGACTGGTCATTTAACACTGAACAGGCTGCTTATTCTAAATGACATCAGTCATGTCAATAAGGGAGATGCCATAAATACTTCATGCATATGGGCCCTTTCTCCCTTTCTCTGATTTCTTTAGAGTATTGACCTAGTAGTAGTATCAAAGGGTCAAAGGTATGCACAGTTTAATAGCTCTTCAGGGATAGTTGCAAATTGCTGTTCAGAATGGTTGGGCCAGTTCACAGCTCTATTAGCAGTTCATGAATGCATCTCTTTTCCCACAACTGCTCCAGCATTTATCATTTCCCTTTTTTGTTAACCTGGTCAATCTGATGAGTATAAGGTGATAGCTCAGAGTTATTTTCATTTCTCTAATCAGTAGAGTTTTAGAGCATGTTTTAAATATAGCTATTAATAGCTTGGCTTTCTTCCTCTGAAAACTGCTTGTTCATATACTTTGATAATTTATCAATCAGGAAATGGTTCTTATTCTTATAAATTTGAATCAGCTCCTTGAAAATCTTAGAAATGAGACCTTTATCAGAGAAACTTGCTAAAAAGATCCTCCCATTTCCTGCTTCTCTTCTAATTTTACCTGCACAATATTTTTATATATTGTGTCCTAACCTGTTTTACTAATCAACCCCTGTATTTCTTATCTAATACCAACTTGTTTTCATGACTTAATGCTTTAATGTCATATAGTTTGAGAGCTGATACTGCTAGGCCCCCTTCCTTCCCACTCTTTTTTTTTTTTCCCCAGTGAACTTCCTTGATATTCTTGAACTTTTGTTCCTCCGGATCAATTTTGTTATTTTTTTCTAGCTCTGTAGAGTAATCCTTTGATAGTTTGGTATGGCACCGAATAAGTCGATCAATTTAGGTAGCATTATTGTTTTTACTACATTGGCTTAGCCTACTCATGAACGTTTAATATTTTCCTATGATTTAGATCTGGCTTTATTTGTGTGAAGATGTGGCCATTACAGAGTTGTCTTCCTCCATTAGACTGTGAGCTCCTTCAGAGCAGAGACTGGATTGTTTTTATTTGTTTAATGCTGTCTTTACATCCCAAGCTCAGCACAGTGCCTGATGCATAGGAGATGCTTAGTGAATGCTAGCTGACTGACTAATCTATATATCCTGACACAGTGGTCTTCCCCTTGAATATCTGCCCCATTTCACCAAATGCCTGGGCTAATGCAGTAGCCAAACACATCTTCCCAGTTCTACTCTCTTCATCTCGCCAAGCCTTCCATCATATTGTTGCCAGAATAATCTTTCTTATGTGTACCCAGATCTAGTCATGTCCTGTCTATGCTCAGAAGTCTTCACTGGTGCCTTGCTGCCTTCTGAGGCCATTGGCCAAAAGCTCCCTCTTCTCCCTTCTTCTTCATCCCCTATCACTTAGATGTCTTTGGTCATTGTCTTCTCCTTCATTGTAAAGTGGCCTTACTCCTTACCAGGGCTAACTGCAGAAGCGATCCCATTCCATCCATCTTTAACCATAGCTGGGCCCCAGGAGTCTCTGCTAGGCTCAGTTCTTTACTCCCTCTATACTTACTGCTTCACTTGGTGATCTCATCAGTTCTCACAGATTTAATTACTGTCTATGCCAATGATTCTCAGATCTACCTATCCTGCCCTGACCTCTCTACCGACCTCCATTCTCACGTCTCCAACTGCCTTTCAGACATTTTGAACTGGATGTCCGGTAGACATCTTTTTTTTTCTCTTTTTTGTGGGTCAATGAGGGTCAAGTGACTTGCCCAAGGTCACACAGCTAGCAAGTGTCAAGTGTCTGAGGTCGAATTTGAACTCGAGTCCCCCTGAATCCAGGGCTGGTGCTTTATTTACTGCGCCACCTAGCTGCCCCTTTCGGCTCTTTTTGTCTCCTCAGTGCTCCCACTCACTTAGCATAGTGCCTGGCTCAGAGTAGCTGCTTAATAAATGTTTAATGATTGATGACTTAATCTAGCTAAAGTCTAGCAATTCCCCTCCTCCCACCCCATACACAGCATTCAAGATCTTAAATTGGCCTGATCCCACCTCACTTTATTCCACATGACCTTTTTCTATGTTAAGAGGCTGCATGGTGTGGTGGGCGAAGGGCCATCTTCAGAGCCAGGAAGACTGGGTTCAGATCCCATCTTAGACACTAGTTGTGTGACCCTGGGCAAGTCACTAATGTCTCATCAACTCTTTTTTTTTTTTTTTTTTAGTGAGGCAGTGGGGTTAAGTGACTTGCCCAGGGTCACACAGCTAATAAGTGTTAAGTGTCTGAGGCTGGATTTGAACTCAGGTACTCCTGACTCCAGGGTCGGTGCTCTAGCCACTGTGCCACCTAGCTGCCCCATATCAACTCTTTATAGAAATTCTTAACCCAGGGCCCATGAAATTAAAAAAAAAAGATTCTGATACCTGTATTTCTGTATGGTTTCCTTTGTACTCCTATATATTTTATTTTACACATTTAAAAACAGACAGCGTCATATTACCCCTGTCTTTGTTAGTCTCCTCGTGTAAGAATGTGTGGTCTAGTGATCTGTGGGAATGTCTAATCTCCCAACTAGACTGGGGGCTCAGGGGGAAAGCAGGTCTTATCTATTTCCCTCAGCACCCTGCATAGTAATCTGCACACAGCAGGTGCTCCATAAATGCTTGCAATAGTTTCAGAGGATTTGCATTTGTACCTGAAGAGAATACACTTTCTTTTGGCCAAGTATTGGAGGAGGGACTAAATCCAGCTTTTCTCACCTGTTTCTGCCAACCAAAGGGGCAGCCTCTGAGCTTTGCTGCTCAGATGGAAAGTTATTTTTAAATGTTTGAAACTGTGCATTTTAAAGAATATTATGGCACCCCGAAGGCCAATAGCACAATCGCTACAAATTTAATAAGTAATTAAGTATCTTGAGATTGGATGCAAATTCATTTGAGAGGCAAAATGTTTCTGTAATGCAGACATGTCCCTCTAATGGATTGAGATCCAGATGCCACTGCCTCATTTGCCAGGGTGGATGCAGCATTAGACTGTCAGTCCCCTGCTGTTTATCATTATTTAGTATTATTAGAGGTTATAAGCATACATAGTGCTTTGGAAAGGGGTGGGAAGGTAGGAAGTTGGGAGAGGCATAGAGCCTCTGCATAGAGTCTTTGCCCTGAATATCTGAAGTGGGAGAGTGGAAGACTGGAGATGACAATGAATGAAGCCTCCAGATCCTGATGATGAAGAAACTCTTAGATGTGCCTGCCCAAAGGACTCTCCTCATACATTTGAGTGTTTTCCTCCCTCCCTCCTTTCCCTCCGTCCTATCTTGCTCTCTTCTTTCCTTTCCTTCTTCCCTTCCTCCCCTCCCTTCCCTCCATCTCCTCCCTCTTTTCCTTTCCACTCCCCTTCTTCCCCTCTTCCTTCTCTCCCTCCCTTCCCTCTCCCTCCCTTCATCCTTCCCTTCTGTCTCCTTCCTTCTTAGCTTCCACTCCTCCTTTCCCTCTTCCTTCCCTCCCTCTCCTTTCCCTTCCTTCCTTTCCTCCATACTTCATTCCTTCCTTTTTCCTTCCCTCTTTCTTTCCCTCCACCCTTTCTTCTCCCTCACCTCCCTCCTTTCCTTTCCACCCTCCATTCCTCTTCTCCCTCCATCTTTTCCTTCTTCCTCCCTTCATCCTTCCTTTCCTTCTCCTTCCTCTTTTCTTACCTTCCATTCCTCCTCTCCCTTTCTTCCCTCTCCCTCTCATCATCCTCCCCTTCTGTCTCCTCCCTCTTTTCTTGTCTTCCATTCCTCCTCTCTCTGTTCCTTCCCTCCCCCTTTTCCTCCTTCCTTTCCCCCACACTTTTTTTTCTTTCTTTCCTTCCTTCCTTCCTTCCTTCCTTCCTTCCTTCCTTCCTTCCTTCCTTCCTTCCTTCCTTCCTTCCTTCCTTCCTTCCTTCCTTCCTCCCTCCCTCCCTCCCTCCCTCCCTCCCTCCTTTCAACTATTTTGCCTGATCCCATCACTGAAATCTTTGGCCTGCTCAGTTTCCAGCCTAGGCATGTTTGCCCCTCCTTAGGAAGTCTGGTGGCCTCATGGTGCTGGAGCTATGCATAATGGCAAGAGATCAACTCTAGCCCTACTATAGCTGAGAATCCCTGAGTTCAAGTGATCCCCCAGCCCCACTATCCCCAGCAACAGAGATTATAAGCATTCCTGGGTCTCAAGTGTCTTTTATGAGCTTATGTCAATTGAGCTCCTTTGGCTTATAATCAGACTTTCATTAGTGGTCATCATCCCCCTTGAAAACATCTGATTAGCAATTTGAATACACAGTTTCCTCAGAAATAGCAACAATAACACAAATTGCATTTCCTAAGTCAATAGGGGTCAAATTCAATAGTGCCCATAAATCCTCAACCTTTCTGTTGTCCTTCTTCCTAAGACAACTTAACGTGTAGATTGTAGCAGGGATTGAAAGCCTCACAGGGACAGCAATAGGCTGCAGTACTCCATGGTCGCCACTTAAGGAGTGGATGAGGCCACTTCGAGGTTCCAGGACTTTGACTTGTAAGTCATTAGATGTCTTTGTCCAGAAGCATCACGACTCTAACAGATATGGCTGGTGTGGTACGGCCTGAGCTTCAGAATACAGCAAGGCAGTCTCTGGTTAGTGATGGTCTCTGCGTCCTAATGTTTGGCTTTCAGGATGCATACGCATTTGTTGATGTTCCCCTAGGGCCATAACTCTGGCCCCATATGGACACCATTTGTCTGTTTACCTAACCAAGGCATATTTCATTGTATATCTATCTGAAAATTACCATTTTGTCTGTTTATGTCTAGATTATGCCATGCATGATAATATCAGTTTACAAGACTACAGAAAACCAGGGTTTATTCTTGGGTCAATATTTATTATTTTCTTTTCCCTTACCCATAGTCTTCTAGATAAAGAAAGACTAAGTCTCATGTAATCACAATAAGAGTCAGAATTTTCTTGGCCTTTCAATTCCAAAGACAGCAAAGTTTCATTCTAGGGTAATGTAAGCAGTTGGGAGTTTCTCTTCTTATGAAGAAATACTGAAGAATAGTCTTTTATTGATATCTAAAATGGACATGGAGTGTTTAACCCAAGATTTGGAAGCAAAAGAACTGGGTTCCAATGGGGGAGACATGGGGTCATGTGAGAAAAGGCTGGGGATTTTAGAGGATGGCAAGCACAAAATGAGTCACCTTGGCAGCCACAAAAGCTAACACAATGCTGGGCTGCATTGAGGAGCGGTGCCTGGAATGAGAAGGGCGATGATCCTGCTGTTTTCTACCTCGATTAGACCACATGTGGGGCATCTTGTTCGAGATACCACATTTTAGAAAAGACATTAACAAAATGGAGGACAAGCAGGTTGGTAAAGGAACTGGAAACCATAACATGAAGAAACGGGCAATGTTGGCTCTGGAGAAAACTCAGGGAGGGGCACGGCGATTGTCTTCAAGAATTTGAAAGAGTTCATCATATGAAAGAGGTATTTGTTTGACTTTTTTTTTGCTTTGCTATAGAGAGCAAAACTAGGAGCAATGGATGGAAGATAAATGCAGGTTTCCTCTCAACTGAGCTTTTCAAGGGAATGTCGGACGGTTAGGGCTGTTGTGAGAGGGGATTGTTTTGTTCATGGATGGGTCGGACCAAGTGGATCTGAAGTCTTTTCCAGCAGTGACTATGCTCAAGACCTTTCCCTTTCTGACCCAGTTCCTGCCTCTATAAAATATCTAACGATAGCTCAAATTTATAAAAGATCATTATAGTTCAAAAGTTTTTTTATGTTCATTATCTCATTGGAGCCTCACAATGACCTTATTGTTCTTATTCTTTTGGACTCTATTTATTTATTTGTTTATTTGTTTGTTTGTTTGTTTATTTTTGTGGGGTAGTGAGGGTTAAGTGCCCAGGGTCACACAGCTAGTAAGTGTCAACTGTCTGAGGCTGGATTTGAACTCAGGTCTTCCTGAATCCAGGACCAGTGCTTTATCCACTGCGCCACCTAGCTGCCCCCTCTTTTGGACTCTAAACCCAACATACTTAAATAGGGATAAATAATGCCCACATCAGATAAGATAACCCTCACGGGCCATGAGGAGTCTTTTGTAAACCATAAAGCCCTGTAGAAATGTGAGCTGCTTTTGATACAAAATAAACATGAAAGAAATACAGACTTCTTGAAGCAAAAGGAGGATCTGTGATCTGTCTGTTCCGTCTTCTGTTAGTTAGGAAGCCAGTAATATAATAATCTATGTTCCACGAATTAATTTATTAAATTTGTGTTCCAACTCAGGTTATTTCAAACAAATACCATATGCCTTTGGGGGTCTCTTGGAAAGCAGGCTCCAGGTCAGACTGAGGGCATCTGAGTCACAGCTTTCCATCAGAGCTCAAGGCTCAAGGATGGACTAAATGATGGATGATTAAATAATAGCGGGGGGAAAAGGGCACAAGCCCCCGCTGATCACTGCTTCACTGGCAATGTGCAGGCTGTCTGTTGTCTTTTCCCCCTGGTACTTATTTCCTGCCATGCAGATTTGACAGTACCCAGCATGGTGCCTGGCATTTTGTAGGAACTCAGAAAATAGTTGAATAATTTTTCTGGTTATAATGCAGTATTACATCGATCCAATAGCCAATGAGAATCCTGGAAGCACAGAGGTAGGTAGAGAGCTTGAAGGCAGCACAAGATAATCTTGCTTCAATACTCACTTCTTGCGAAAGCTCTGTATTCATTTAATAAACATTTACTTAAGCTCCTAATGAGGGTCTGGTGCCACAAATCTAAAACAAACGCACAAATGCAAGTCTTCAAAAGACCTGTGAATTCAGCAGCATGCCCCCCTCCAGCAATCCAAAGCACAGCTAATGAGTGGATGGGGCAAAGAAGCTGGGGACCCAAGCTTTGGCTATCAGCCTCCCTAAGTTTAGTTAAGCTGGCACTTGGATGGGAGGATTCAATGAAATGATGCATGTCGAATGTGACATGGGCCTGAAAGCACTTTAGAAAGGTGAGCTCTGGTGTAGGCGCATTCAGAGATAGATGGACTTCAAGCCTATTTAGGTGGGAAGCACCTTCCCAAGTCTGTGCTTTGCTGGAATACAACCTTGGGAACATACTGTCACCTTCATGCCATCACGAGGCCTTGGAATCAGACTCTAGTGGAGGAAAGCACAGGGCAGGGGCCCACAATGCCATAGGAGGTGGTGCCTGACCTGCATCTAGAGGAAATGATAGGATTCTAGTGGGTGGAGATTGTTTTGTCTGAGCAATAGTAAGGAGGTGGGAAAGGTGGGGGATATTTGGGAACCCCTAAGAAGTCTGTAGGTCAGAGGGCAGAGCATGTGAAGAAGAGTGGTAAGGGATAAGGCTGCTAAGGCAGAATGAGCCAGATTCTACAAGCCTTCAAAGACCAGACTGTTTGGAGCAGGGCATTCGGCCAAGTGAATGTCATGTGGAGAGCTAGGCGATGGTGTGCGAGAGCAAGGAAAAGGATCCAAGGTCTGGGGAAATGAGCCTTGAGGAGGGCCAAAAGAGCAGGTCTGCAAAAAGAAAAGGGAGTTAAGACATCAGGGAGATAACGGGATAGTGGCTGCTGTTTGGTCCTTCTGAGGCTAGAATATATTGAAATCACATATTAGAGAGAACCTTGGTGGTGAAAAGATGTAGCATCCAGAAAAGAAAGAAAGAAAGGAAGGAAGGAAGGAAGGAAGGAAGGAAGGAAGGAAGGAAGGAAGGAAGGAAGGAAGGAAGGAAGGAAGGAAGGAAGGAAGGAAGGAAGGAAGGAAGAAAGGCCTTAGCATCTCTCCCCTTTCCCTCTCCCGACATCAAGGGTTGACAATTAATCTTCAGGGATGGTCCAAGGAGGACAAAGGAGAGGCACAACCTTTTGAGGCAGAAACCTATTCCCTAGGAACTTGACTTTGGTCATTGGAACAGCTGAATGGGGTGATGATATTCTGAACCTGTTATTTTTTTATTTGGCAATTTACTTTTTATGGTATTTGTCTACATAACTTTAAGTTGCTTTTGAATCCAAAACCCATTTCCATATCGATGAATTTTCCAATTGTTGCCTTTGTGATGCCCCAGAGTACATATGCAAAATGCCATGATGCACAAAATGGAAAATAAAATTGTTTCTGTTTGTAAGGAAGAATTCTTCCTCATAAAACCATCTCCTAAATTAGCTTGAGATAATAAAAAAGGAATTCTTACAACTCTAAGTACTTATACTTTGGCAGATAAATGCGGCCTATATCTGTAGAGATTGAGCTTCTTATCCTTGGCTTTCAACATCTTCCACAGTTTGGTCCCCCTTCATATGCCCACATTGCCAGCTTCTACAGCCTCTGTGGGCAGAAACTGTCCTTGGGACCAGATTAATCTGCTTACCCAAACACTGCCCGTTCACCAAAAATACCACATGCATTCTTTTTTTTTTTTTTTTTTTTTTTTTTTTGCGGGGCAATGAGGGTTAAATGACTTGCCCAGGGTCACACAGCTAGTAAGTGTCAAGTGTCTGAGGCCAGATTTGAACTCAGGTACTCCTGAATCCAGGGCCAGTGCTCTATCCACTGTGCCACCTAGCTGCCCCCCACATGCATTCTTATTCCCTTTGTTCTGTGGGGGAATTCTCTCCCCTGGTCTTTCCACTGATCTAAATCATATCCCTCCTTCAAAGGCAGCTTTGGCTCCAACTTCTCCATGAAGATGCACTTGTCAGTCTAGTCCTGGGTGCCTAATAACTGCCCTCTCCTTTAAGGTCCAATACATTTTCTGTCTGATACCTACTGCTGGCTTGTAATACACGGGGAGGCCCTGTCTCCCTGGCAGTCTCTCAATGACCAAGCACCCAGTGTAGTTTTCAGGATACACTAGGGATTCAATCTCCATTTCTACTTATATAAAAAGACAACTCTGGGAGTGGCTTCACCTCAACTTTAGACAGGCTGCAGCCCAGGACCTGGAGCAACAGGAAATTTTACAGAGGTCAGAAACTGTGATGCCAAGGAAGGATGGAAGCCAGAAGAGACTTCAGAGTTGGCATCAATGCTTGCAGGCTCATCTGGTACTGTTGGCTACTGTCGGCTACTCGGAGAGTCACCTAGAACTCTGGAGAACACACAGAGTAACAGGACAATGAAAACTGAGAGAGCTCATGCTTTTAATAGACACTGGAATCACAAAGGGAGAAGGCCAAATGCCTTAGCAATTTCAATAAAAATATGAAATTCTTTTTACATGGTAAATTTCATAATATAAAAAGTTTAATGCTGTCTGGAAACACAGAGTGTAATTTACAAAAAAAAAAGTCCGCGCAGGCCAAACATGGCTAACACTGCATACAAGGAGGGGTGTTACCTGGGGGACACGTCTGGAGAAGGGATACGGTCGGCCAGTGATCATCCTTGAGTTTAACATCTTTGAAGGATCTGGCAGAAACAAGGGCTCAGTTCACAAACCACATGTACAGTCTCTTTTGACAAAACAGCAAAGTGTGGTATGAATGGGATTCCACTTCCACATTTCTCCTACTTACGAAAAACATTCCTGCTGATTACTCCAACCTGAACTGGAAACAGTTCTCTCTGTGGGCTTTGTATAGACAGGATAGACAGGAAGACGGACAGGAGACAGAGCAGGCCCACCCACAACGAGCGACGATTCCGTCTCTGTTCATAGGGGGAGGCACCTGGGCCATGGTTTTACCCTGACAATCTTCATTGTGTGCTATTTATTAAATTAAGGGGCGAAGGGAGAAATCTGTCACTGAGGTACATTGGTCTGGGTCAAATGAGGAGGGTTTTATTTTTATTTTTTTGAGGCTGATTCTTACTGTTTTCACTCTGCTCAAAAATCACCAGAGTAACCAGGTACTTTATTTGTTAGAATCAGGATATATGTAAAAAAACAAAAGGTGGAACAGCAAGGACAATAGTCTTACTGTCTCTGTTTTGTCTCTGGGCTAAGGTCACTGGGAGGAGCCGACCTGCATTGTTTATTATATTCAGTGACACTGCAATTGGCATAAGCATATTTCAGGCAGGGCATTTCACCTTTCTGGCTTTAAACAAACAAAAAAACCCATCCCAATGCCTTGATCCACAAAATGGAAGATAAAATTCTGTGAATTTGGCCCCCCAAATCTGGTACCTGTCACGCGTGGCACTCAACTTGCTCCCCCCAAGGAAGGGGGGGGGCAAGGGGACTGCTGTCCGCGTGGGGAACGTAGGTTCAGAATTCATATTAATGCCGGTCAATCATGTACACAGTCTGACAATGTCACACATTATCAATGGAAATCCAACTCCCAAATGTGACTTGATGCATCATTCTGATAGAGTTCACTTTCATCATTTACACACAACCATCTTTGTCAATGCCAAATCTTCTCGCTGTCTAAATTGCATACTTCATCCCAAGTTTACTTTATATTAGCAACTCAACTGTATTTTGTAACTTTTTACTTATTTTTACCAGTGCAAAATTTCTGGGAAGGGAGACAAGTAGCCCCAATTCTATGGCATTATCTGAAAATGTTCCCATTCTTCTTTCACAACTTTGAATTTCACATCTGACGTTTTCATCGGGGGCAAAAAGTTGCATATACCATTTCGGCTACTCAAAAGGAAACTGGTCCACACGAATGGGGCTGTCGCCCAAGACGATGCCCTCAAAAATAAGCTATGATGCTTAAAAACAGTGCTCTTAGCTGGCTAGGTTATCACAAGGATTTATTTCCATTGGAAACAGTTGCAGCAGTCATGGGAGTTCACCCAGTCGGCCTGTCCCTTCTCAGATGAGAGATTTTGTACAAGGAGGGGCAATGACCATTCCTTATTTTGGTGCTCGGTCCATGGCTTAGGGAAGAGTAGGCAAAAAGAGGACTGTGAGGGAATCAGCCATATGACAAAATGCCCACACGGCAATCTCTCTTTTGACTTCCAGGCTAATTTCTGGTGTGTTAGATCTCATTTTGTTGGCCAAATACACAGTGTTGCCAATTTGGCTTTTATCTCTGGCTGGTGCTCCTTTATCACTGAAAACCATCCCCACCAACCTCATCTGTTGCTGGAGTCCTTCCAAAACGTGTGCCTTCATCTTTGGGGATGGAGAGTTTGCATTCATTGACATGGCTACACTGATTTTAAATGCAAAAAAAGACCTTACATGGATTGTGTTCAGGAGGAGAATTTAAAATGATTAGCTCTCTACCTTGTACTTCTCTGACACATTTCTTCTGAAGACTTCCTAAAGTGAAAAATATGAATCAGGCCAATATTATTCCATCCATATGGCCAATGGAGAAAATGAGGCACAGTCAGGCTAAGTGGCTTGTTTATGGGCATAAAGTGATTTAGTGCGAGAAGTATCCAGCCATCTCAACTTGAGTCCCCCATCCAACTAGCACAAGGGTCTCTGCCTATGTCAGGGGTGATGGCATCTGACATTTTGTGTAAGGCCCACAGAGAATGACAATGGTGGGATTTGAACTGGTTCACATATTTAAATTCTCCAACTCAACACTCCATTGACATGGTGATCTGAGGGCATTTCTCTTCTCGACTAATGTGTACAAGCTATAGCTAATCTCCCCTTCAGTAGGGCACCTCTTCTCTCCTTCAATGGTGACCCAGGAGCTCGGCGTCCTTAGCTACAGAAAGGCCTTGTCTCATCTCTCCCTCCTGCTCCTCCTTCCTGTTACATTCTGATGGATGTGCCATCTCATGGGTATTCAAACTGATGAGTGCCCTGTGCATGTGGCAAGGGACCTCTCCTGGGAAAGAGTGAGACAAGAGCCTTCCATGGCAGCCCAGTCTACACGTGAACCTGTCAATGGACAGGTGGCATGGAATCTGGGCGGCTTGGAGTTAGAAGGAAGAGGCCTTAAAGTGGCCAGGGAGGAAGGGGGTATGCAAGAGTCCTGGAGGGCCCAGAATGCCACACTCCTCTGGGTACACCTACTGAGCCAAACAACTTTCTTTTGCTTCTAACAAAATGGAGGGATTCAAACCACTTTTCTTTCAAACTTGGCTACTACTTGTTGATGAGTATTCAGAAATTTTAGACATGTTTTAGAAAACTTTTTGAGCTTTAAAAAACAACAGTGTTGTATAAATGTAAAGTGTTATCATTACTACTAATAAAACCAAGTTGTTTCTAGTTACCAAGTACAAAAAAGGCCCCAAATATTTGAAAAGCATAAAAGTTGCATTTTCATCATATTTGCATAGCTCTAAAATGCCTGGATAAGGTTGATTCTTGAATTTTGAGAAAATTCAAGTTTGGCTGACAATGGGGCCCAAAGGGACGTTTTGAGGGATAGTTAGTAACTGACAAAAGTTCAGAGTGAAAGCACAGTTTTAACCTGAATTATTGCATTGTTGCTGTGAACTTACAAGGCTATGAGACCCAAACTTCTATAATTTAATTACAAATCATTGGCATCTTCTTACGATAATTCTATTTTTTGGCTAATAGAACACTTTCATGTAGGCTTTGACTAAGAAAAAAATGTATATATACCACTTCAGCCAGCACCTGGAGGCCTTAAAAAAAATCTCTCTGTATTTGTGTACAAAAAGAATGGCATATATATACCTCTTAGCAAAATAGGGGCTCCCCTTCCTCTCCCCTCCCACCCCAGAGCATGAACAATTTCTGTATAAAAATCCTCCCGCAGAATCATACCAAGGATGAGAATCGGCAAGTTCAAAGGTTAACATTTGGTGAAGGGGATGGAGACTTCCCTAAGATCCCCTCCATGGGCCTCCAAGTCCATCCTGGCTTTGGCTGGATGAGGGGATCGGGCGGGTCGCCCGGCGGCAGCGCCATCCGAGCTGATGACGTCTTTAGCCAAACTGGCTGGTCTTCCCCTGGAACAAGGCAAGTAGGTGGAAGCGAACCGAGGCCCTCCACAGGACCGGAACTGGAGTTGTCTGGTAGAAAAGACTCTTTAACATTTGGAGGAAGGGAAAAACCTCCCGGGAGAGAGGAACTTGTAGCCATTGCCCGAGGGCAGTCTCAGGGGGCGCATGGGCGCTGGAGGGGTGCTGGACTGCACGGGGGAGGGGGGCAGAGTGCTGGTGTCCGAGCGTCTGTGTCCATTGGGAGGGTTTGGCGGTGGAGACGCCGAGTGCGGCTGTAGAGACAGCTCCTTCAGTTCCAGCTTGTCCACGCTCTCCTCCTTTTTGCTGTGGCGGGGGGATAAATTGAGCAGATTCAGCACGTCCCTTTTGGACGTCATGGTTCCTGGGGCCCCGCGGAAGATCTTCACGGGACCCGGGGGAGGCTGCGGGGTGCTCTGCCAGAACATCTTCAGGTTGTGGATCGCTTGCACCTTCTCGTCAATGGCCGACATCTTCAGCTTGTCGAGATCGGGGGCATCGGCCGGGCTGGAGCGGGCCGAGCCTGCGGAGGAGTAAGACAGAGCCGGAGACGGGGCACTGCCCGCCGGCGAGTGATGCCCTGAGCTCGGAGAGATGTTCCTCGGGGACTTTGAAATGTGGGAGCTGTAGGGAGAGCTGGGGTACTTTAACTTAAAGTGAGGCTGGTCCGTTAGCGAGCTGGGGGAGTCCGTGCTCGGGGAGGGCCGGCCGCTGTGCTGACTGGCACCTTCCTTGGTGGACGTTTCCGAAGTGGCCGGGCTGTTGTAGCCGGAGCTCACCTTCTGGAGGGACGAGCTCCTCGTGGGTGGCTTGGGTCTCCCGGTCACCGGGGACGACCTCTGGCTCTTCTGGCTGGAGATGAGGGGCCGGCTGAACGCGCTCGTCTCCGAAGCTCTGAACGCGCACGGGCCGTTGTTCGGGGTGGCAGCCCCATCCTCCGGATGGGCACTGGGGGCTAGCTGGCTGCCGCTCCGCTGGAGGCGCTCCACGGCAAGGAGGTGGCTCTGGGTCTCCTCCAGGATTTTCTGGGCCAGCTCCTGTGGGTCGAGGTTGGGGGGGTTTTCTTCCTGGGATTTAACGGTGCTGTCGGTCTCAGTGCTAGATTGGTCAGACTCCCCGGTATCGGAGCTCGCCAGTTTGCCAACTTTTTGGAAAGGCGAATTTGGACTGGGAATGAGCGTCATTTTCACAGGAGAATTGGGGGTGCTCACGCTCCCCTTGGAGCTGACGGACATTTTAATGCCCCCAGGAGTCCCAACTTGGGACGGCTTGGGGTCTGGCGAAAATCGCATTTTTACGTTTTCTTGGTAAGTGGCCAAAGGCTCATTGCTGATGATGGAAAATCCTTCGTATTCTTCTTCCTCTTTGCTGGCTGGAGCGCTGGTCTGCGGAGACAGCTGGCTTCTCGGGGCGGAAGGCCGCTGGGAGTAGGGCTGCTTGGCCTTGTCCCCGTCCTGGCGACCTCGGGACCCCACGCCTTCCAATGTACCCTCAGGCTTGGAAACAAAACTCATGGAAGAGGCGATGGAGCTCAGACTGTACACAGAAATGGCATCCGATGCAACACTCTCTGGGCACGTTGGGGAAAACGGAGGGTTTGGATACCCCAAGGGAGCCTGGTTGGAGATGGACTGAGCAGATGCTAGAGACTCCAGCGACGATGAGCTGTCCAGGCTAAGGCGCTTGGGGAGCTCTGTGGAATCTGAACAAGACAGGGGTCTGTTAGCACCAGAAACCGAAAATTCAGGCTACAATTTCAGACCAACACTGGGAGCTCTTAGGGTTTTCCTTCATATTAATAAGCAGCTGTGTGTATGGGGTGGGGTATATCTCTATGGACAGTAAACAATTATGATACAAAGAGAGGACAATGATGAGAAATCAAAACAAAGCTTTCTATGATTTTCTGGCAAATGTGACCACTTTTGAAAATGTATTTAAGTATCACAGAAGGCTACACTCTGAAGAACAAATGAGGATACATTAAGAAACAGTCTCCAAAAGAAAATACCTCCCCGGAAGCCAGAAATGGGCCCCGATGTTTGACATCAGACCTAGCACTTGTGTGTGTGGCCAGATGGGGAACTTTCTAGGACCTACGATGTGGCCCTATGTGACAAGTGGGCTCAGCCTCTAGTGTAGGTGGGGCCCCGCTTACCAAAGAGAGACAGCAAAGACTGGAGAGCAAAGTGGATGGTTCGACGATTTGCTTGTTTGCCAGTTTTCAGAATTACCTCTTCCTGGCCAACTTCACAGAGGTCAAAACCTAAAGAAGGAAGCAGCACAGAAATCCATGTGTACAGGAAGGTTCTGGACCTCAGTGGAGGCTTGGGAGAAGCACGTCCTGCTACAGCTTCCTTAAGCGCCTGCCTCCTGGTATTCCTGCCTCTCCAAGCTGTCACCTTGTTCATCATCTCCTCCAACCCCAGGGGCATGCGCTGTCCCTTTCACTATGCTCACAGTTTAGGATTTAGCTAAATCAAGGCCAGAAATGATGGCTGATGAGATTTTACTTTCATTAGGTCATAGGGAAAGTCTGGTCCCAAATGCTGCCTACTACCACATAGCGCACACACATAATAGACTTCTGTCTTCTTGTCCCTGGGGATGTCATTCTCACTGGCTAACTTCACTGAGGCCACCGGTCAGCTCTACTTCTATCCCTCTCTTGGACTAAGCACAGATTTCCTAATCCATCTTCACACCTCTGTAGATATGAAAATCTTTTAAAATAATAGGATTGAAGGCTGGAAGGGGCCTTCTTTTACAGAGGAGAAAGCTAAAGGAGTGATTTGTCCAAGATGCTAAGGTAGTCAGGCACAAAGATTTAGTACCAGGATTTAGTTATTTCTACCACAAAACCTATTTCCAAGCATGTCCATCCATTCTTTTAGAGAAGAGCCAACATGTGGAGCAGTTCACATAAGACACAAAGAGATGTGGTGTAAGACACAGAGAAAAAGCAGTTGTTCACTTGGTACTTGGTACAGTATTTTTGTTTGTTTTGGGGGTTTTCTGCAGGGCAATGAGGGTTAAGTGACTTGCCCAGGGTCACACAGCTAGTGTCAAATATCTGAGGCTGGATTTGAACTCAGGCCCTCCTGAATCCAAGGCCAGTGCCTCATCCACTGTGCCACCTAGCTGCCCCCTATACAGTATTTTTTAAAAAACTGCACGTGGGTAGACAAGTACATGCCTTGTCTGTTGTAGTAGTAAGCTGCCCCAAGGCTAGGAGTCTGTCTTTACAAATCAGAGGGGACGCAGCTGTTGCCAAATGGGGCCCTGATGAGTGTTCAAGGCTCAGTGCCAGCCGGGACCCTCAGCTCTTCAGTCACCTTAGCTAAAAGAATCTAAAGAAATGGCAACCAATGGCCCGGTCCGGCTGGTGTCTCCAACCAAAGCTCAGGTGTAGTGCTCACAGTTGGTAATGAGGTTCCAAAAGGCACAACAGGGGCGGGAACAATCCCTCAGCAGGACACTTGCTCTGGTGCTGACATCAGCATCCTGACTTCCCAAAGGGGAAAATGAATAAACCAAACAAATAGGCAGGAAGCAACGTGTGCACACGCATGTGTATGTGTCAGTCAAGAAACATTTATGAAGCACCTGCCCTGTGCCAGGCAACCTACTAAGTGTTGGGGGATACAAAAAGGCAAAAGACAGTCCCTGCCCTCTGGGAGCTTACAGTCCAATTGAGAGACAACATGCAGATGAATATTTGCAAAGCAAGCTATAGAGAGGATAAATAGGAAATAATAAACTGAGGGAAGGCGCTAGAATTAAGAGGGGTTGGGGGGGCAGCTAGGTGGCACAGTGGATAGAGTGTTGGTCCTGGATTCAGGAGGACATGAGTTCAAATCTGGCCTCAGACTCTTTACACTTACTAGCTGTGTGACCTTGGGCAAGTCACTTAACCCCAGTTGCCTCACCAAAAAAAAAAAAAAAAAAAAAGTGGTGTTGGGAAAGGCTTCCCAAAGAAAGTGAGATTTCAACTGGGACTTGAAGGGAGCCAGAGAATCCAGGAGGTGGAGAAGAAAGAAGAAGAGGAGGAGCATTCCAAGCCTGGGGGTGGACAGTCAGAGAAAAGGCCCAGAGTCAGGAGCAGGAAAGGGAAGGGGTGGTGGGTGGGAAAGGATGGCTCTATATCTATATCTCTCTATATAGATATAGATATAGATATATATACCCATATGTATATATGCATATATACACACATTATATATATATATATCTTCAGAGAGACAGAGACAGAGACAGAGACAGAGAGACATACAGACACCGAGTGACAGAGTGAGAATGAAGGTGTTTGTGAAAAGTCAAGGCTGGTGAAACAGAAAAACCCTACGCACGGCACCAAAGCCCACAGGTGGACAAGGATGGAAGGACTCAGAGGCATCTGCCACAGAACAGTTCTTGGTAAAACCAGAACAGCACAAGGCCCCAGAGCGAGCTCCGCAGAAGGCTGTTGTCCCGGCCCGGGCTCCCTTCCTTCGGCCCCTGAGGCCAGCTCAGAGGGTGAAGGTTGGTACCATTGAGTAATGACCAGACCACCAACCACAGTCTTGGGGCCTAAGGTTCAAAGGGGGGCAGATGCCCAGTGAAGCACATAGTGAAGACATCATGATCGTCTGGGCCTGGATTGGCCTGAACTGTCCACACCGAAGGGATTCCATGACTCAGAGTTTACAGAAAGACGCGATCGAGAAAACCATGGTGGTGGTTATTTTTTCTTTTCTTCTAAGCCTGTGAGGTCCTGGAATAGTGAGGTAGGGCCGGTCCCTGGACGCCAGGGTTCAGCACAGTAGCTGCCTGGGGCTCTGGTTGCTATGAGAAGTTTTCCTTTGTGAGTTTGAGAATAAACAGTGCCTGAACTCTGTAGAAATGTGTCCTGAAACTGGATTCAAACAGGAATAACGATGGGCGGTGCATGGGCTGGACCTACTGGGGAGGGGGAGGGGAAGGGAGAGCCGAGAGGAGCAGTGAACCAGACAAAGTGGGCCTTTCGGTCACAATCTGTGGTCTTGCTTTTCTGGGCTCACAGACAGCTTTGTTTTGTATTGGCTGGTGCAGGGCTTAGCTTGGAGTCTTAGAAAAGACATTTCTCTGTGCCCTCAAACCTTCCTCTGTAAGCAGTCATAGTCAGAGAGGGGAGAGGCCCAGCCTGAGTCTGACGTGGCCGCAATGACCCTGGAGGTGCCAGCCCTTATGACCCCCCCCAGGGAAGAGGACTTAGCATCTCAGCCCTGGAAGGGCCCCCGGAGGCTGTCTGGTGTAGAAGAAAACTCTTCACAAGGTCCTGACAAGTATCATCCAGCTTCTTCACAAAGACCTCTGCTGTGGAGGAGCCTCTAGCCTCCCAAGCAGCCCCACCCCCTACTTGTGAACCACTCTGACCTTTAGAAAATTGTGCCTGAAGTCAAGCCTAACTTTGTCTCTTTGCAACTTCTACCCACAGGCTCCCAGTCCTGCCCTGGGGGGCCAAGCAGAGCAAATGTAACAACAAATCCTTCTAATTATTTATTCCCTTCCATCTTCCCTCCTCCAAGTCTTCCCTTCACCAAAGTAAGCTAAATGTCCCCATATCCTTCACCCAATCTGCTTTAGACAGACTCTAGCTTGTCAATGCTCATCTTCAAACGTGGCACCTAGAAGTGAGCCCAAGACTCCAGCCAAAGTCTGACCAGGGCCTAATCCTGACATGAGGCCTCTCTGCAGCTCAAGCATAAGCATACTGCAGTTGTCATTTCACATGGCTGACCTGCATCTAGCTTGTGGTCCACTGAAGCCCCCAGATCTTTTTCAGATGAACTGCCATCTATTCTCTCTTCTCTCATATATTACTTGTGAAGTTAAGTGACTTGAAATTTATCCCAACTAAATTTCATATTATTAAGTTCAGCCCAACATTCTAGCTCCTGTCAGGATGTTTTAGGGTCTTCATTCTGTCATCAGTGTGTTAATAATCCCTCCTAGCTTTGCATTTTCTGTGTTAAACATCAAAGGTCCAGGCACAGATCAGTAGGGTGCCACTCCACTCAAGGTCTCCCTTCAAGTTGCTGTTGAACCTTTGCTGACCACTCTTTAGGTCTAGCCATTCAACTAGCTGTGAAGCCACCTAACCACCTCTCCAGATCTTTCATAAGAATAGCATGAAATCAATCAATCAATTTCCAAGCGTTTATTAAGCACTTGCTGTGTGCCAGGATCCGGGGATAAAAAGACAAAAGCGAAGCCAGTTCCTGCTCCCAAAGAACTTTCATTTTAACAGGAGAGACAACATGTTTAATGAGGCAGATGACAGAAGAGACCATCAAGGGTCTTGCGAGACTCTTGAGATTTTTGCCAGAAGCAAGGGCAAGTTCACCAACTGCAGGTTTTAGAAGCCATTCTCTTCTCTTGGTGCCCCATTTGACCTCTACTGAATGGTGTCTCTTCTCTACAGTCTTTCCAAGGTCATCGACAGGGGCTCAACAAGTTGTATTTGCCACATCTTTCACTTCAGCCTTGACCTGAACCCTTCAAGGGCAGAGGGACTATCTTAGCATCTTCCTCACTCATCTTGGATATCACTTTCTCTTCCTCAGTCATTTTTTTTCTGCCCTCTTGGCCTTATTTTGGTATACAGTGTAAGATGTCGGTCTATGCCTAGTTTCTGCCATACTATTTTCCAGTTTTCCCAGCAGTTTCTGTCAAATACTGAGTTCCTCTCCCAGAAGCTGGAGTCTTTTCTTTTCTGCCCTCTTGGGTGCAAAGTTCTTTCCCCACAACATAGATAAGAAAAATAAAAGTTGTGCAGCTGGTCCTCTCTGGTGTAAGTCACCCTCCTCCCATGTCACGGTCCTCATCATTGGTAGGAATCACTGTCATCCCACACTGTGGTCCTCACCCTTTTTTAAGGAAGCCCTTTTCCTTGCTTATAGTCTTCCTTGTCAGTCTCAGCTTCAGCACCCTGGAAACTCTTCTTATGGGCCATGCCACATCGTCACAGCCTCTCTCTCTCACTGGTCTTTGCTCCCACCTTCTCTGACTTCCCTCAGCATCTCTATGTGTCTCTTTAGGAAATTCCCTTTTCTTCTCCTTATTGGAACTCTGTGCCTTTGGCGTGTCACTGTCATTCATGGACGGACTTTCCCTGTGCAATCTTTATGCGTGGGATCCTGCTGATCCTCCTTCTGAGCCCTTTGAAATCCCCTGTCACCCAAATCTTGGGCTTTGTCAGACAAACCCCAGATTCTTCTCCATTTCTGCCCAAACTCTGAGAGATTCACCGGCAGCCAAAGTTCCCATCATTTCCATCCCAGCCATCTCTCCTTTTTGGTTACGGTTCCTCTGCCTTTCTGAAGGATGAAATCATCACCAAAGCAAGTCAAGACATTAGGACTCCTCTGCTTTTGACAGGGAGAGCTCTCTAGCAGAAAGCCAGATGGGTATCTCGGACAATGCAGAGAAGGATGGCTTCCCCACCCAGCTCCCAGGAGAGGCAAAGAGTGACTCATCTCAAGAGCTGAGAGGAAGGAATCTCCTCCCACAGCTGGCTGTCTTTGCTGCTGCCTGAGGTCACTCTCCTCGGAGCTTTCCTGAGAAAAGGAGAGAGTGTGTCTGGGATTTCTAAAAGGCCGCCTGGGGCACGGCTGATCTCTGAGAGCCAAGATGAGCAATTCTTGAACTCCATCCTTGACGGATGGATTGACTGAAGGTTTCTTTATACCTTGTACAAGGGCATCAAAGGCTCCCCTCTTTCCATCCTGCTTGGCTGACCAACGTTTTTACACCTTGGCCCTCAGGGATGGAGGGGCCGCAGCAGACCCACCGGGGGTCTCCTGCTCAACTCCACCATTGCACCATAACTCCTAAAGTAAAGCCAGCCCATTCCATGTCTGGACAGCTCGAATGGTGACAATGATGGCCTCGGTGGCACATGGAGCCATCTGCCAATCACACGGAAGTGGCGTCCCCTGGACCAGCCTTCAGTCCTGTCTTTCTTGTCAAGACAGGTATGTAGCTTGTGCAGGAAGGGCAGCATCCCATCAAGAGAGGCCCACACTCAGGGTTAGGAAGACCCTGCTGCTGAAAAGTCCTGTCCTACAGCTCTCTGTGCCTCTGTCTCCTCATTTGTAAAATAGGAACCTGGAGAATCCCCGCAGCGCCCATCTCAGAGGGTTGCCACGGCCCTGAAGGGTACACACCCATTTACTGTCAGTTCTAATAATAACTGCCTTTATTATTAACCTCAGAAATCAGGCCTCCATTCTTGGTCTCCTTCAAAAGCTGGAGGACAAGGGTCACCTTTTCTTCATGAGGTTCGGGGACTGTGTGTGTCTCAGCAAACCCTGGTTTGTTGGAACGAGAGACTTGTTATAGGTGTTTTGTTTTCTTACAAGGGAGAAAGGGCTTGTCTTTTCAGTTGGAAGACGCAGCTTCTTGGACCATGTGGCTATAAGACGGCCCTTCAGGCAAGGGGGCACACCTCCACAATACCACCAGGCAAGCCTGCCCAGGGTCTTCACCAGGTGTGAGCAGCTGCTCTTGGCCCAGTCATCCCTCACACGTTAACAGGGAAACAAAAGAAGTGGCGTTGGCACTAACTGGGAGGTTTATCTGTTGCAGCATCACCGCAGACCTGAGGGGATCCACCACCCTAGGCCACGGCAGCCAGGCTGGGTTTCTACCACACCAAAATTCAGCAAACGTTCTTAAGGGAATAAGTGAAAAAAAGGAATTTGACTGAGGCAAAATCAGGGGCTTATGGGAGGTTTTGCTGAAGCCTCAGAATCATGGGATGGGAATTTCAAAACAAAGCATCAATAACCAAGATAATATTGAGAAGAAACGTTGTTCAGTCATTTTTTGATCATTTCTAACTCTTTGTGACCCCATTTGGGTTTTTTTGGGCAGAGATACTGGAGGGGTTTGTCATTTCCTTCTCTAGCTCATTTTATAAATGAGGAAACTGAGGCAAACAGGGTGAAGTGACTTGCCCAGGGTCACACAGCTAGTAAGTATATGAGGCTGGATTTGAACCTAGGAAAATGAGTCTTCCTGACTCTAGGCCCGGTGCTCTAGAACACTAAGTAACTTTCAGCGAAAGGCAGGAGGGGAAGAAAGTGGAAAGTGAGGAATGATTCAGCTAAAGGAGGAGCCCTTTTCTTACCTAAGGCTGCCAGGAACTCGTGACAGCCCGGGAGCCGCCAGAGCTGGACACTGATGGAGACCTGGATTGGAGCCGAGGCAAAGTCCTGTTCCTTCTCTCCTGCTTGGAGCTGGACCAACACCTGGTGGAGCTGGAAGAGGGGAAGAGGCATCACCAGGCGCGGCCTTGGCAGACTCCCTATTCTCTGGGCCCCCACCCGTCCTCATCATCGGCAAGGCTATGGCGTGACAATGAGCCTAGTGGGGCGGGCAGGAGGCCGGCCTCTGAGGCCCTGCACCCCAGGGGTGGGGATCCTTGGGCTCTGGGGCATGACATTCTGAGGCTCTGACATGGATGGAATGATCTCGTGTCATCTCTATGGACACCCTAGCCAGGATTGTGCCGTGGCCAGCCCCTGCTGAGGAAAGTGGGATGAAGGGACAGTTGTGAGGCTGACCAGGGTACGGGGTGGCAGAGCAGAGGCTGGGCCCCAAACATTTGTGAGGAAGCCAGGCCTCTGGCCCTGCGTTCACCCCCTCTGGTGAACGATGAGGATTCGGAGAAGCATGGCAGGACGCAACGGTTGTCCCATCAGCTGCACCCTGAAGGGGCAGTGCCCAGGAAGAAGGACTGACAAAGAGGAAGCCCCCAGGAAGCCCCCAGGCCCGGGGACAGCCCAGTCATTTAGCTCACTCCATCCTGGGACCTCATGAGGAGCTCGGCAGCCCCAGGAGGGCCAGGGATGGTCACATGGAAGTGAGCCAGCTTTCTGGAGGACTTTCAGACGGAGGCCCAAGTGACGGGGCAGGTGGGCAGGCCCTGCGCAATGGGAGGGAATGTACAACTCCGATTTCTAAAAGCCTGGAATGGTCCAAAGGCTCCATCCCCCCCTCCCCCCTCCCCCCCGGGGATCCCCATGGAGCTCAGCAATCGAATCAAAGACAGACTAAAGAGTAAAAGACAGGAGCAGATGGTGAAATGCAAAGGGGAAATTGAGCAACCAGAGGCCTTGGGAATGCAGCCTCAGCCATGCCGGGGCCTAGAACTCCCAGCAGTCTGCAGGGCCAAGCGCCTCTCTACACTGCGGATGCCTAATGTTCTCCTGGGCTGGGGAGACCCCTCTGCAGAACCGTGTCTGGTGCCTCCATTCTCAATGAAACAAAAGCTAAATTCCAGGGAGAGATTAGGGAAAATGAAGCTATCGCTCCTCCTCATCCCAGTTCTCGGGTGCCCTGGGAGTCTGAGGACCCCAGAGGAAGAAGTCCTGCTCTCTACAGATGAAAGACTCGCTCAGCCAACGCCTCCCAGGGTTGCGCTTTGGGGATGGAGGGTTTCTTGGGCTCACCTGGATCACAGCTGCTACATAGAGGAGTACTCACCATTCCAACCATATTTTTAACAGCCTTCAGCCAGCAGATTATAAGAAAAGGAAAGAGAAACAGAGTGAGAAAGAGAGAGAGAGAGAGAGAGAGAGAGAGAGAGAAGGTAGTTTAGACTCAAGCATAGGTTGTTGTGCCACGTGAACTGCCCATTGCCATTAGCAAGCTCCATGTTGGGCCTATGCATTAGCAGCCACATCTCAGCAGATGCAGGGGGACAGTCAGGGGGAGGGTGAGAGAGGAAGGAGGGACAAAAAGGGGCGTGAGCAGCCGAATGGGGAGGCTTCACCTCTTGCAAGTGGGCTAAGGGCCCCAGCTTGCTGTGGCCCAGGCAGGATGCCAGCCGCCCTCTGTTCTCCAAAGGGGTCCATCCAGGGTTGGAGGGAAACACGGAATACTCAGGGACTCAGGGGGATGTCAGACTATTTCATGCTGGTCTGAAAACAGCATGAGTCTGCATGATAAGGACTTGGGGCATTGTGAGTCCACCCTCCATCTGACCCTTGGCACCCAGCCACAGACAGGATCCCAGTGGCCGGGGAGGCCCTGGGCTTGGGAGAGGCTTGGGCAGGCCGGCCCACCAACCTTGGGCCACTGGGATTCTCTGGAACCCAGTCTCCTCCTGAGGTCAGTCTACCCCAGCCGGCCCCTCATTTCCTGGCTGCTGTTAGCAAAGCAGGTGCCATGCGCCAGTCACAACATGGCAAGGATGCAGGGAAAGTCACTGGGCTGGGGGTGGGTGGGTGGGGTGAGGTGGGTGTGGTTATGGACAGCCCCCTAAAGCATCCCCATTAGAAGGAACTCCAGGGAGGCCTCAAGCTCAGAGCTTACTCCTGGACCAAACAGCTGCTATCTCCACAAAGAGACAGTTCTGCTGACAAGGAGACCTACCCAGGCTGGCGAGCCCAACGACACACACCTGGAGGGACGAGGTCCTGGGGGGCTGTTGTGTTTGTGGTTTGGTTTTCCCTAGTGGTTTATGATCAAAGATGGCCAGGGAGATCCTCTTTACACCCTGCCTTGCCTGTGACTGCTGAAAACCTGTGGCCTCCTGGGAAAGAGGGCCTGGACTTTCTCTGCCCTGGGCACAGCGGGCATGCCTCTGTGTGTGTGTGTGTGTATGAGTGCAAATGGGAGTGTGTGAGTATGTGTGTATGTGTGAGTGTGTGTGAGTATGAGTGTGTTTGCATATGAGTGTGGGTGTGTATGAGTGTAAATGTGAGAGTGTTCAAGTGCATGAGTGCAAATGTGAGTGTTTGTATGAGTGTATGAGTGTGTATGAGTGTGTATATATGAATATAAGTGTGTACATGAGTGTGTGTATGAGTATGAGTATGTATGTGAGGGTAAATGTGAGGGTGTATAAGTGTGTATGAGAGTGTGTATGAGTATGAGTATGTATGTGAGGGTAAATGTGAGGGTGTATAAGTGTGTATGAGAGTGTGTGTTCTAGTATGAGTGTGGGTGTGGGTGTGGGTGTTAGGTGGCCAGGGAGGACATGTTCTTGCCCCCCCACCCCGCACCCGCAGGCTGGGCTCACACAAGTGAGCCTCTCACTATTATTCTTAGCTGCAAAGGAGTGACACCGTCTGAGGTCAAGGCTGGGTGATCTTTCTGGAGGAAGAGCTGAATGAGAACACTTTGCTTCCCCCTTTTTTCCCTTAAAAGTAAAGGCCACAAACCACGTTCTTTAGCAAATGCAGATGCACGAGTGGGCCTGGGCATAACTACAAAGCCACATCAAACATCCTTAGGTACCATGGGTAGGTCCTACTAGACTCCAAAGCTGCCCGAGGACAGGGACAAGTGTGCCGTCCAAGGTGCCGGCTTAGCCAGCTTTGCCACAGTGCTTTGCAGGAGGCCCCTGGCTGCACAGCTACAGTCTTATCTGTTCTGGTAAGCTGACCCTAATCCTTGCTTGGAGACTCAGGTAGGTGATCAAGGGCAGCATGGGAAGTAAATAAAATCAGGGGAAGAGGGGAGGACCTGAGGGACCCTGCCAGGGGTCTTTGAGGCCGCAGGGTGACACGGCACAGGAGACCAGGCTGAAGCAATCTGCCTTCAGAAAAGGGATTTTGGTTTTCCCTGAGAACTGTGGGATCCGGCAGGAAGGCTCCTCGCCTTGTCCCCCACGGTGGTGCTCATGTCAGAGTTACTGCCTGGTGCTCCTTCCTTCCCTCCCAGGCCACGTCTGAGTTCTTACGGGAGCCGTGTTCAGGGAGACATCATTTCTGTTTCTTCACCCTAACCCACCCTCGGCCTGGCTGCCCAAGCAGTGCCCACTTACCCGGCTAATGAGTTGTTCTCCGGCTTCCGAGGTAGTGATGAGCTTACACAGTGCCTGGAGCGCAGGGGCCGGCAAACCTGAAACGATCAGACAAGGAAGCGTTTCAGGGCCACTTTCTGAAGGACAGGGCCCAGGGGTCTCCCAAAGGTCCCTGTTTCCCTCAGCAAAGAAGCCCCGAGGGGTGTGACTCTTCTATCACAATGAGTGACTCGCACACTCCTCAGCGTTTGCACTAATGCAATGTGGGTCACGAGGAGGGAGAGGCCGCTCACCATCCCCTGCCCCCTGCTGCGAGGTGCCAAAGCAACAGGCCCTTGACGCTGACTGGCAAGGCCCCCCAACATCCCGGGGGGTTTGCAGGCATTGCCACCCTGGGAAGGAGCTGACCTGGGGGCTGAGCCTGCTGCAGGCCCACAGGCACTGACCAGGCTGCTCCCCCATAGCAGGCACCGGCTGAGGCAACTGAGTTATGGGGTTGGCGCCAACCTGGAAAGGAGCCTGCATTCTGCTGGGGACAATCTATAAATATAACGTAAGGGCTTGGGGAGCGGGGAGGGGGAGAGAGCTGTGAGCCCCGACACAGCTGGGGTTCCCAAGCATGAGGGATGGGCTGTGCAACCTGAACAGCTAGTGCTCCATTCCCGCTAGCTTGGACAATGCTGAGCTAGAGCAGGGTACACAGGTCTGCAAAGAGAGTGGGCCCTGGACTGTAAAGGGCGTTAGCTAGGTGGACAGCAGGGGCATCTACATTAGATCCTGTGAGGTGTGAGGTCTGACTTTCCCCTGAGGATGATCTCTCCAGGCTGTGAGGAAGACGGGCCAGAGGAGCCTGGGCCCAGAGGCAGGCAGTCAGTTGGGGACTACAGCCATCATCCACATGAGGGGGGCTGTGTTATGCGGGGGCTGGGAGGCCGTTCCCCTCCAGACCCCCTATGCCTCGTCCCTCGTTGACCCTTTATAAATGGTGACTAGGCAGTGGCCTCCCGTGGCCCAACCTGGCAGCTCCTACCTGCCCTGTGTGGGAGGGGGCGTGCGGTGGGTGTGTGGGGAGGGTCTCTGTCTTCTTACCCAGCAGGGACTGGATGGTGGTGCTGCACTGCTGAAGCCGCTCGCCAGGGTCTGAAGTTGGAAAGAAGACAGCTGCGGGCAGCCCGCTGGCCGGAGGGTCTAGCCTGAAGCCCACAGCAGTGAGGAGCGCTTGCCAGCCGGGGATGCCGCCCACCTTGTTCTCCACGCTCTGCTGGGAGGTGTACATGGAGTTGCGCTGCCCGTTCTGAATCCGCTGCAGAGACTTCTCCACCTGGGGGGCAATGCAGAGGAGGGCATGGGGGGCTGCCCATGGCCCTCCCACCTTGGAGGAGGTGCAGCCAGCTCTGGCCCTTTGCTGGCCTCTGGTCAGAGGGTGCCTCCTGCCACCCTGAGGAGAGGAGAGGGCACAGCTCCTGACCTGGCCCCTGGGGCCTCTGGAGGGGCTGCCCTGGGGTGGACATCCCCCCACGGGTTAAACATTCCTCTATTCATTCTCTCAGACTTTACCCTTCTGCCCAGCTGATGAACCCTGTCTAACCCTTATGGGTCTCTCCCCTGTTGGACTGGCAGCTCCTTGAGGGCAGGGCCTGTCTTTTCCTTTTCTTTTTATCCCCAGCCCTTAGCCCAGTGCCTGGCACATAGTAGGTATTTTATAAATTCTAGCTGGAATGGTGCTGGAGGCCACCCTGAGAGCATTGGGGTGGAAGCTGGGAGGCCATTAGGGGTGGGGGCGGCACTGAGATGATGCCCAAGGCTTTCTCCCTGGCACAGAGCACTGTCCTGTGCTCTGGCCAGGGAGGGCTGGCTGCCTGGGACTTGGGAGGACCCCACACCTTTGCTCAGAGCCTGAAGTCCTGGCCAGGGGACAGATGGGGGCGGCATAAGCAGCCTTCATTCATTTTCTTCCTTGTTCAGAGAGGTCTGGACAAACCCATGTGGCCCTGAGCTTGGGGCAATGGGTACAGCTGCCCCAGAGCACAGCAGGGATTCAGGGAAGCTTGGACATTATGAGGACGGGAAGCGGGACTTGACCAGGATGTTGGCTGACGGTGCCCTCCTGTTCTAGGGGACCCCCAACTGGCCCCCCTCCACGTGTGGCACAGGGGCACTCCCCTCTGCTGAGGACTTGAGCAGATCCAGCTGGCCTCTGTCACTCCATCCTTGCACGACCACAAGCAAGTGAGTGGCTCCCACTCTTGGAGCCTTTGAAGTCTCAGAGATTCAGATCAGTGACAGGTAATAATCACCTACTATGTGCTGGGTCTGTGAGGTTCAGGGACAGTCTCTGCCTTCAGGGGCTCACATTCTGCTTTCTAAGGATGTGATAACTTGGGGAGGGTCAAGGGACCCTCAAGGTCACCCCATTTGTATTTTGAGCATCCTGGGGAGCTTGCAAGGACACTCTCGTAAGCCTTCAGTGTGAGATCTTTCTAAAGCCGACAGTGGGGGAAAGCCCTTCCTGGGGCTGTGTCTCCAGCTGTCCCCTTCTCCCCCCTGGGGATGACATAAAAACCTTCCCAGCATTCATCTTCCATTCTATGCCTGCTGTGAACACTACCTTCCAGCACCAGCCTAAGCCCCATGGCCACCCCTCCAAAGGACCCAAGCTTCCCCGGGGAAGGGCAGCCCCTGCCCTCTCTTACCAGATGGAGTAACACCCGTAGGGCATCTCGGGCCCTCTCTGGGTGCTGGAGAATCTCTGTCAGGGCCTGGCCGATGAGAGACGAAGGGCTGTTCAGCTTCACGTCACTGCCGATGAGCAGGAAACCTGTGGAAGGGGTGGGAAGAGCCACATAAGTGCCAGCCCCCAGGCCTGTCCACTCCTGCTGTGAGCCGGCTATGACAGGGGAGGAACCTCCCCAGTCTCTTCCATCTGCATCTTCCTAACTTGTCAGACAGGGCTCAGCAGCCTAGTATTTTGAGGAGTTTCTGAAAAGCAGGCATGCCTGAGGTACCACGCCTTGTGCTGAGGGGTCATGTGAAGGCTTAGGGCCACGGCCCCTCATGAGTACCACGAGCAACACTTCTGCCCCGCCCCCATCAGAGTGGCACAGAATACCCCCGGTCCAGGTAGGATCGACTGAATCACGGATTGGTCTGGTCACAGAATTGGCTTTTTGGGTCAGGTTCATTAAAGAGCAGCTTTGGACCACCTCTGCCACCAGGACCAGGGCAGCTCCTGGAGGTGGGTCCTAGCCAGTTCCTGGCCGCAGAGGCTGAGTCACATGCCCGAGGCTTCTGCCACTCCCACAACCCGCACCTGTGTCTTCGGCTGCCCGGGGAGATCAGGACTCCCTTCCGTGCCTTCTGCAGGGAAGCTGACAGGCTCCCGTGTGCATGGGTGCACTTTCTGCCCAGGTGAGCTCTGTGTCTGCTGAAGGCTGCTCCTGCAGGGCCCATGCTCTGTGCTGTTGCAAACCCTAGGCCTTATTTCATGTATGCAAGCTCCCTGAAGGTGAGTCAGGTGCAAGGGAGAGACCAGGAGGTGTTGGGGCGGGGGTGTGCGGAGGCATCCGTGTGCCTAGAAGGGGTCTGTCTCTTCTTGCTCTGAGTTAAGCTGGGCCTGAGTCAGGAGCTCTGCCTTTAGATCCTGGCTCAGATACTTCCTGGAGGTGTGACCTTGGCATAGTCACAGCTTCTCTGACCCTCTGTCCCTTTACTGACAGGATGTGGTGAATCCCTGCTCTGTCTTCTTCACAGGGCTACCATCAAGGGCAGTGATGCCACCTTTGTAAAGTACTTTATAAATGGGAATGCACTCTACAAAGGTGAGACACTTGTATTAATACACTTGGTTTCATGATGCTAAGAACCGTGAGATTTTAAGTGACCCTGGTTTGGAACAAGCCAAGGGCTCATCTGGGTTAGTCCCTGTCAGGCTGCCCCAGAAGAAGTCTACGCGATCTTTGGTCTCCCTGCTCAGGAATCTGGTCATTGGCTTGAAATCTAGAATGGTGCTCTTGGCTTGAACAAATGCTTGCAGAAATCCTTTTGGTCAAAAAGCCAGCCATTCAGTGCCCCCTCCCCACCCGAGCCTTTGCCCTAGACCAGAAGCACAAGAATTGACCAGGCCCTGCCAGCCTCCAGGAGCCCGTGCATCCTACCTGCCCAGTTGGACGGGTGAGAGAACTGCTTGCTGCTCTGCACCCCTTTCATGGCCTCGCCCAGGGCCGCGCTGGCCCTCAGCCCGTTCAGCAGGGAGGAATAGAAGGCGTGGATCAGCATCTTGGAAGCGGCCACTGGCACGGGCCACAGCGACACCAGCACGCACTGGGCCCCCGCGGCCAGGAAGGCTCGGGTCAGGCCAATGACCCCGTCCGCCGTGACTCTGCTGTTGGACTCCTGATAGGAGCCCAGAACCACGAGCTTCCCCGGCAGCCGCAGGTCCAGGATGTCGGCCGCCGTGAGCAGGAACTCCTGCAGGGGCGGGCAGTCGGAGATGCTCTCTGCATCGCTCGCGTCGTCCTGCATCCGCAGGGACTCGGGAATCGTGTAGGGGTTCCCGAAGGAGCTCCTGCTGCCCCCGGGGGTGCTGTCGGCGTTGGGCGTGAGGACCAGGGCCGACAGTTTCCAGGAGATGTGGGTGGCAAAGTGAACACACTCGGCCTGGCTCAGGGCGCTCATGACCCTCTCCTTGGTGGCCACTTGGCCCACCAAAGGCTGGCAGCCGAGCAGCTCCGACACCATGTAAGCTTCTTCTTCCGCAGAAGGGACCGGCCCCCACAGCCACCGGTCCATGACCGCCGAAGGGAGCTTGGGATTCCCAATGACGGCCGCCATCGAGGTGGAGCTGGAGTAGGGGGGCGCGTTTTTTCTCAGGTGAGACTAGGACAAGAAAGAAACGGAGTTCTGTGCACTAGCGGGAAGAGCACGCGGGCTGGTCTCTCTCCGCCCCGTTCTTTCCCAATCCCGCCTCTACACGCCTGCTGAAATAACCTTCCTGAGGCTGCTTACATCCAGCCTTGGCTCTTGTCCCAGAAAAGTCTTCAGTGGCTCCCAACTGCCGAGCTGAAACACTCCACAATTTGGTTGCTACCCACCTTTCCAGACTTATTTACAACCATTCCCTTCCATAAACTGCCCATTATGACTGTTCCCAAACTCAGCATTCCCTGCTTTTGCCTAAGCTGTCCACCATGTCTGGGATATTTCATTCCTTCCCTCCCTCCTTCCCTCCTTCCTTCCCTCCTTCCCTCCTTCCTTCCTTCCTTCCTTCCTTCCTTCCTTCCTTCCTTCCTTCCTTCCTTCCTTCCTTCCTTCCTTCCCTCCTTCCCTCCTTCCCTCCTTCCCTCCTTCTTTCCTTCCCTCCTTCCCTCCTTCCCTCCTTCCCTCCTTCCCTCCTTCCCTCCTTCCCTCCTTCCTTCCTTCCTTCCTTCCTTCCTTCCTTCCTTCCTTCCTTCCTTCCTTCCTTCCTTCCTTCCTTCCTTCCTTCCTTCCTTCCTCCCTCCCTCTCTCCCTCCCTCTCTCCCTCCCTCCCTACTCCTTCCTCCCTCCCTCCTTGCCTCTCTCCCTCCCTTCCCTTCCCTTCCCTTCCCTTTCCTCCCTCCCTTCCAACACACAGAATAAGAACCAAGGTAACTTCAGTAACATCAGGCACATGACAGCCCGCTTGGGCAACTTTTCCAAACTGAGGTTTAAAGGGGCATATCTGCTTTTCATGACTATGGTAATCATCATGATTGACATGAGGGGCACCACGGCTGTTTGCCACCTTAATGCTAATCAGAGGAGGTGTCCAGCTATCATTTGAGACAGCCCCGCTGAAAATGAGAAGGGAGAGCCTGCCTCAGACATTAATTGTGTGGCCCCCAGTGCCCGTCAAGGTGCGTCACCTCCCGGGGCCTCAGTTTCCTCAAGTGTCAAATGGGGGTCTGCCCTATGGCTTCCAAAGTCCCTGCTCCCTCTCGGTTCCTATAGAAGGGGGCAATGACAGCAGCTGCCTCAGGGGCTGTTTTCAGGATTAAATCAGAGAACCCACTTAAAGCGCTTTGTGAGCCTGAAGGGGCCACATAAATGTCAGTGATGGTGGTGGTGGTGGTGGTGGTGGTGGTGCAGCTGTGGCTCAGTCAGCATCTTAAAAACAGGACAGAATGGGCAACTAGGTGGCACAGTGGATAAAGCACCAGCCTTGGATTCAGGAGGGCCTGAGTTCAAATCTGGCCTCAGACACTTGACACTTACTAGCTGTGTGACCCTGGGAAAGTCACTTAACCCTCATTGCTCCTCCCCCACCAAAACAGGACAGAAACATGATGCTCCCTCCAGAAGTTGGTGACTTAGAAAGGGCCAGGTTCACACCTTCTCTCAAGATTGCACTCTTGCAATAACAAGTCCACCCCAGTGGAGCCTTGGCTTCCCCCACTGCCTCTAACACCCAACAGGCCCCCAGCTGTCCCTGGGATGGGGGGTGGCCGAATCATTTGTGAGAACACCTGGCAGCTGCAGGACGGCTCGCTGGGCAGGACTAGGGAGCCATAGGCAGGCCCATGTTCAACTATAAAGGGGGCTGGGTCTTGGGCAATGATAGAAGGAATTCAGTTTTAAGTGGAAAGACCGGGGTGGGGGTGGGAGGAGTCAAATGTGTTATCAGAGCAGACAGGCAATCAGCATTAGGCTTGAGGGAGGGTCTGAACACATTGCTTGTGGCATCTAAAGACCAGCCAGATTTCTGTGGAATCCCCAGGATCTCAGTCTGGCCTCATGCCTCTGTGTCCTGTGGGATGATTCCAGTCGGATCCCAGGGATCATTAGAGATGACCACCAAGGAGCCTTCTAAGAAGGCTTGAACTGAAGGAACCCAGAGGGGTCCTGCTGTCCATCTCCCTGCTGACAGGCAGGGCCACACTTCCATCCGACCAGGATGATGAGAGCTTTTCCCCGCCTTGGGAGGTGATGGCATCTTGTCTGTGGATGACTCAGTTCTATGTGGTTGCTCAGACCCCAGGCAAGAGGGCTGGGGTTCTTGGCAGAGGTGTGAAGGCCTACCTTGGAGTTGGGGCTTAGGGCCCTAATGGAGGGCACCGCGATGAGGGTGAAGCGCTCGTACAGATACTCGTTGGAAGAGCTTCCCTTCAGGAGGGCGAAAGGAATGAGGTACAGCTCGCCCTCCAGCACCAGCACCAGCTGCCGATGGCGCCCTACGGGTCCACTGGAGTGCATCAGGCCCTATGGGGGAGAAGATGGGCACAACTGATTCTGGCAGTCCAACAAACACGCGCGGTGTCTCTGGAAGCTCCGTGTTTGCCCGCTGCCTGGTGTTCAAGTGACCCCACACATCTATCTGGACTAAAACAAATCTATCTGTGAATAAACAGAAGTGAAATATCAGCTCACAAGAGGGGTCCATGGATTGGCACTGGCCCAGACAGGCATGAGTAGGCGTGGGTGATGTGGACGGGTTTGAGCTTGGTGGAGTCCATCTCAGGGGACAAGGGACTGAAAAACCCTCATTCAGCCTGTGCGCGATACTGAGGTAGGGCCCAAGCATCACAACAAAACTCTTATCAGGATACAGGGTATGGGGTATGGGGTACAGCGGCCTTGGGGAAGAAACGGAAGCTACTTTTATGAGACAGGGAATACAGCCTTGACTGAAAAAGAGCTAAAGGTCTTGGTGGATACTGTAATGATTGGAATGACGCCACCTGCTGGAGACTTACTGTAGAAGAGTTCCGCCCATGAAGCGAAGGTCTTTGAGGGCAAGACCAGGAGTCTTTTCTTTGGCGTCAGGAAGTGACGCGGGCTAGTGGGAGGAGGAAGGAAGAGACTGGCGCTTGCTCTTGCTCTCTTTCCTGGGTACTCTGGCGGAGAAGGGAGCTAGAAATGCGCTCTCCCTTTAATAGATAGGAATCTAGGCCTTTCTCTCTCTCTTTACCAAATTCTTATTCTCCTTAATAAATGCTTAAAAGCCTAACTCTTGCTAAGGCTTGTAATTGATTGGCGACCACTCATTAGATATTTTAGACAGACTAGCTAGAATTTTAGCCTTTAACAATACACAATTTGCATCCTCTCTCCTTTCCAAGCTGACTCTAGAATTAGTGGACCACAAGGCAATCCTCTCATCTTGCTAAGCCCACTCTGTTCTGGGATGTGAGGCCTGGTTTAGTGCTCGACTGGAGAGGAGACAAAAGGAAGAAGTCTGAGAAAAAGCGACTGGGAGAAGGCTGCCTCCTGGGAAAGGAGGCAGGGTGGCAGAGAGAAAAGGGCAGAGACCGACTCTATGACCTTGAATGGCCTTCCCAGGTCCCCTCTAAGCCTCCTAGGAATGTGCTTGTCCTCTGCTTTTGTGGTATTTTTTCCCCGCACTGTTTAGCCCATCTCCCAGGGGCATGATGGGACTTAATTTATTAATGTTATGTAAAGCACTCAGCTCCTCAGAGAAAGAAGGGGAGATAATGCTTGCAACATTCTCACCCTGCCAGGGACACCCACCACCTTTGTTTTCTAAAGAAGGGGAGATTTCTTTCAGAGACCTGTGAGAATATAAGAATATCGACTGAAGAAAAGAGAGCAGGAATTGTAAAAAATGGCATTCAATCCAAAGAACGGGCTGGCTCAGGACAAAAGGAAAGTGGGGATGGGGATGTGGCTGCATCTTCGGAAGCAGCCCCCGAGGGAGACCGGGCTGAGTGGCTGGGCTGTCACTTGGGCCTCTTGGTTACAAGGAGCCCCAAACACCAGCTCATGCTCTGCCATACAGCTCATCAGGCAGCAGATAGTCTGAGAGGAAGGCGACGTCAGTGATCCCATGCAATTCCCTGTCTCCCTGTGGCTCTCTAGAGCTCGGGGCCTCTCCATGGGTGCCCACCTGCCTGCCTGTCCCTTTGACACGTGGCAGCCTTGGGCGCTGGCCTGTCTGTGAAGGCGGCCGCTCCATTCTGACAGATTGGTTACAAGTGCCCGCTGGTCCCAGGTTGCCGGGTGCTCCTCTCTCCTCCCTCTGCAGAGCCCAAGGCCCCACCAGAAGACTGCTGCTTTCTGGAGCAGGGCAGGGGGAGGGGGGTATGTGTCTCTCTATTGCATTTGACTTCCTGCTCTGAGAATGTGGCCGAGGGCAGTGTGATCTCAGCTAAGCCAGAGTGACATGTGCCTAGGGAACCTTCAGGCTCCATGGAACCCCTACGGTTTTATTCTTTCTCCTCTTCTTTCTGCATTCAAGGGAGACATAAATAAAATTATTAGGCTAATGTGCATCTTGCATGCCTCCAAGAGTTATTTTTGAGGATGAGTTTGGAACAAATGAATCTGTTCAAAGAAAACCAGGAGGCAAAGATTTTGGTGGTGACTTGTGTGCCATGGCTCCCCGGCGCCATCTGCGGGCATGAATTTCTGGACTCCGGGATGCTGCAGAGACAGCGTTATCCAGAAAAGATCCTCGCAGTGGGGGCTGGGGGCCTTGGGTTCTGGGTCCAGCCACCATGTGACCCCAGGCAAGTCATTCATCCCTCTATCATTCCAAGATCTGGGGAAAGGAGGTGATGCTGTGTAGGGAGAAGAGGACATGAGTTCATCTCTTAACCAGGTGACGTGCTTTCTCTGTGATTTCCCCTCTCTGGACCTCAGCACCTTCTCCCATAAAAAGATGGGCTTGGATTAGGTGATTCGGGCTCTAATCTCTGTGATCTTCTGAATGCTCACTCTGACTTGCTCACGGGGATCCAATGAGATGATGGACAGGAAAATTTTCTGGAAAGAACAAAGCGCAGCCCAAGGGTCGTGTCCAAGGAGATGGAGTATCACAGAGGTCATAGGGGACTTTGCTTCTAGGTCTGGGGTGAATGGGAGGATAGGCGCAGGCCTTGGTGACTGGGTCAGGCAGATGCGAGGTGGAGAAAATGCTTCTCGGTGCAATCCCTCTTGCTGACAGCCTGGGCCACTCCAGAGACCGTGAGGGGCTGCCAGCATCTAACTGGGAATGCTGGGATACCCTCCGTCTACAAAAACAACACCAAGGTCAAGCAGCCCCTGACCGAGACGCCCGCTCCCATCTCGACAAGAGTTCAGTGTTTCCCCTCCCCTCTAAGACCAAGATCACGGGCACCCCAGGAGCCTGTTAGCTTCATATTGGCTCATCCTATCCAGAGATAAAGTTACAAGTAAGTCACGACCAGCAAATGCACAAAGGTTTGTGATCTCACGCTCTCCCATCCACAAAGTCCTGAGGTTGAGATCTACTTAGGCAAAATTACTCCCCACAGAGCATCATCTCTGAAGTTCTGAGCTAAGCCTCTGCCCACTAAACCTTATTGCAAGACCCAAAGTCTGAAGACAAGGGCAGTTTGTGAATCTTGTCTGATGAGCAGATGCTGCATCATGTTAGGCCACCCTGAGTCAAACCTAACACACTCCAACTGGAGTAGATCTTCTAACACATGATCACTCATCTTCCTTTTTGAGCAGATCCGCGTCTTTTTTGTATTAGAGCATATTTTATTTATTTTTTGAAAAGAAACATTTTATGTCTAGTTTTGAGTTCCAAATTCTATCCCTCTTTCCTCCCTCCCCTTCCCTGAGGCAATAAGCAATAACATATACATTATACGTATGCAATTATGTAAAACATTACTGTATTAGACATTTTGTACAAGAAAACTCATATAAAGGAAAAACTGAAAGAAATGAAGCAAATAATAGCATGCTTCAATCTGTTCAATCAATATCGGTTCTTTCTTTGGAGGTGGAGAGTATGTTTCATCAATAGGCCTTTGGGATTGTCTTGGATCATTGTATTGTTGAGAAGTTTTTCACAGTTCTTCATCAAACAATATTGCTGCCTCTGTGTACAATGTTCTTTTGGTTCTGCTCACTTCACTATACATTAGTCCCTACAAGTCTTTCCAGGCCTTTCTGAAGTCATCCTGCTTGTCATTTCTTATTAGTGCAATAATATTCCATCACCATCATATACCACAGCTTGTTTAACCATTCCCCAACTGATGGGCATTCCTTTGAGTTCCAATTCTTAGCCACCACCAAAAGAGCTATTATAAATATTTTTATACTAAGAGGTCTTTTTCTCTTTTGGGGGAAGTCTTTGAGATATAATTCTAGCAGTAGATCAAAGGGTATGCGCAATTTTATAGCCCTTTGGGCATAGTTCCAAATTGCCCTCCAGAATGGCTGGATCAGTTCACAACTCCACCAACAGTCAGATCCATATCTTTTGAGAATGATCAACCAACAGTATTTACCAAGCACAATGTGCTGGGGGGAGGGAAGATATGAGAGGTAGAGAAATACTCTTTGATTACAAGAAGCTTACAGTCCAGATGGGAAAACAAGATGTCTCCATGTGAGGAAGCTCTTAATGAATAGGACCAGGACCGGATCGAGGGCTAAACTACAGAACCAAGACAAGACTATCAAAAATGGGCAGTCCTTGGGTCTCTGTTCAAGACCTGGTGCTAGAAAGGAGAGACAGGATACCGAGAAGAGAGGCAACATTTCAGGAGGGAGAAAGAGAGGCCAGAGTGGACATCGAGCATGCATGTGTGCATGTGAGTGTGTCTGTGTCTGTGCATGTGTGTATGAGTGTGTGTGTGTCTGTGTAAGTGCATGTGGTTTGTGTACGTGTATACATGTGCATGTATGTGTGTGTAGTGCCCGCGTGTTTATATGTGTGTGGGGGGGGTATGGGTGGGCAGTAAATGGATCAGGAGGCTTATGCCCCGGAGGAGTGGGCAGTAAGTCTGGCCTGCTTAGACAAGGCCAGATTGTAGAGGGTCAAGTAGGCTAGGCAGAGGAAGACGGTCTTCATGCTACAGGGCCTTGAGCAGGAAGGACTGCCCTGGCCAACGTGTGCAGGATGGAGAGTTAACTGGGAGGCCAAACCAAAGGCAGGAAGAGCAGGCGGGAGGCCACTGCACTCATCCACACCCTCTAGAAATGACGGGTAGGAGTGGAAATGTAGACGGCGCAGAACTGAGAGATAGGGCGAAGGTGGAATCCACAGGATTTGGATGTTTGGTGCGAAGGGCCAAGAAGGAGGAATCAGAAGGACTCGAAGGCTTTGAGCCTGGGAGACAAAACCACTTTTTCCTAAACGTTTTAGAATCAAGGACGTGGACCTGTACGGGGGTGGGGGTGGCCAGCTTAAAGCCCCATCCAGGAGGCTGGCACACCAAGGCCTCGAGACTCTGCACTGTTATGAGGCTATGAAAATAGCAGCTCTTTGGTGCGTACAAACATGAGGAAATGGAGGTCAAGTACTAGACTGACAGCTCAAGTTCAAAGGCAGTGAGAAAAATGATTGAATAGGCTGGACTAGACAGAGCCCTCATCGTTGTCTGCTAAGTGCTGCCTCCTGGAGAGAAGCATTGCCCTTGTGGGGAGGGAGGTCAGCTCTAATCCAAGATGAAGCTGAAAATGGAAAAGAAAGGGAGGTCTCCATCCCAATGACACGGCGCCTGGAAGATGCTATTCCAAGAGTCGTTTCAAGGAGACAGCCCCGAAGAGGCTGTTCTCTGCTCCCTCGAACCCTGGGCTTTGAAAGAAGACACGAAAAAGGCCTGGCTCCTCTATGGAGCCCAATAAGTTATCAAGATGAGAAGTTTCTTCAATAACCCAAGTGATGTGAGCCCTAAAGAGGCCATAAATTGACTCTTTGGGAGCAAGACCCCGGGAAGGGACCAAGTTCCCAGACACCAAGAGGGTAAAGAATGGCTGTTCTAGCTCCCTTTTTCCCTCATGAGAAAATGGGGGTTGTGATTGGTCCCATGACTTGCCCAAGGTCACACAGCCGGTCAAGGTGGCTGCCCTTTGTGCCTGGGCTTCCTAGCTCCTTGCCCAGGGCTCTCTCCACTGCAGAATGAGCACCAGCCTCTGCGATTTATCTTCTCCTGTGCCAGCAGGGCTTGGGGACTTCTTTCTTCCTCAAGTTTGTCTAAACATCTTGGAGGAAGAATACCTCCCCTGCATCTTTACGCCTATGGGCCCACTTCTGCCCCCTCTATCCTGTTCTGGGCAGATGATCCCTGGGCATTAGCAATATCACTACTCACTATGCTGACAGCAAAAGTTACTGGGCTGTTACAATCACCTTCCCTCTCTGGGCCTTGGTTTACTCAAATGTAAAAGAAGAAGGCTGAACTCGATGGTGTCAAAGGGTCCTTTGACCTCTGGCATCCTACATCCTCTGTCCTGGGGTCTCTCCCACTTCTCGTTCTCTATATCACGGTCCCTCCTAGCTTTAGCATTCTTTATTCTAAGGCCCCAGCTCTGGCATTCTCTGTTGTTCCAATTTTCACATATAATACTCTATGTGAAATTTCTCATAACACTTAACTCTCCCAGTAGAGTTGAAAACTTTTTCTAGTAAATTTCCATTTGTTTAAATGGTTGGGGGGGGGAAGTGGAGAGAAATAACTGAGTATTCTGATATTCTGGGAAATGTCATAGAAACCATATATATATAAACCATCAGATTGCAAACAATTCTAATATAACAAAAGGTTATTATTGCCAATGATATACCGCAAAGGTGTCAGACGTGGCCCACGACAGAATCAAGTGTGGCCCAAACCCGATTAAAATGTAATTGGGAAATATTTAACCAAAGAAATAAAAATTCAATAAAACATTTTAAAACTAAGTCACTCCACCGCCTACAGGGATCCTTATGTGTGGATTAAGGGCTGTTGGTTCTATCTCAGTTTAATGTCACGGCTATGCTGAACACAATTGAATTTTTCTTGGATGATACAAAAGACATGGATAAAAACCCAAACCGTGCTGGCGTTTGGGCTTTCTGCTTGTTTGGATCTTTGCCCCAGGTGACACATATGAACAGGCGAAGGACCGCCCTGCATCACGTGCCTTGTAATGGCTATTGAAGATGGTTTGCTAAGGTGGACAGAGCTCATAACTGGGGCCGAGAGAACAAAGGTCCCATTTGCTCGCCGCCCCTGACAAACTGTGTGGCCCTGAGCACTTCACTGAACCTCTCTGAACCCTGTGTCTTTTAGAACACAAGAAGGTTGGACTAGATGATTCCCAAGGTTCCTTCTGGCTCTGATGCTCTCTCTGCAGTCCCATGCTGGGTGTGCCCTAACAAGAAAGCTTCTCTTTGATCTGTTTTCTTTCACAACATGACTAATATGGAAATATATTTGGCATGACTACACTTGTATAACCTATGTCGAATTGCTTTCTATCTTAGGGAGGGAGGTCGGGAGGAAGGGAGGAAGAGATTTGGAACTCATAAGTTTTTTTAAATGAACGTTTAAAATGGTTTCTATATGTAATTGAGAAAAATATTATTCTAATGAAGTAAGGTTTCTCAGAAAGTAAGATGATTTCTCAGAACCTACATTCCTTAGTAAAAGCCACTTAGCTGGGGGCATCTAGGTGGTAGAGTGGTTAGAGTACCGGCCCTGGATTCAGGAGGACCTGAGTTCAAATCCGGCCTCGGACACTTAACAATTACTAGCTGTGTGACTCTAGGCAAGTCACTTAACCCCAATTGCCTCCAAAAAAAAGCCACTTAGCCAAGAGATAAAACAAACCATCAATTGGAGCCGAGCCTAACAGGGCCTGCATCACTCTGATGCCAAAGTGAGGGTGACAACTTGGTCCTTCAGCTGTTCAGTCTACACAACATTAAATAAGGCTCTCCCTTATTTTCCTGTGGCAATGACGTAATGCTCAGTAGTTGGGCATCCCAGGGATGGAGCTGCCCTGGGAGGTGTGGCTATACTGTCCACTCCATCACTGTGTTTTCTCTGATGAGTTTGCTAAGTGAGATGCCTCCTATTTCAGTGAGGAGAAGAAGGAATTCTTGCATTTTGGTCGACACTGACTCAGCCAGAGGTTCAGGCTGGAAATCAGCCTCTTGCTAACCATTTAGCCAGCAGGAGAGGTGGCCAGGGCTGGCCCAGGTGAGAGGGCTGTTCACATGTTCTCCACCTGGTGGGGAAGCTGGGGAGCATCTTCTCCATCTTCTGGTGCTGGAGAAGACAGCCTGTATGTATTTGCTTCCGTCTTTTTCTCTCTTCCTAATCAACAGCTCTTGGATGGCGTCTGCCGTCCTCTGAATACCATGAGAGGTGTCTCCATTAAAAACAGATTAGAAGGCCCCTTGGTGACCAAGCCCTTACCCTTACAGTTCCCTATGCCGTGTGCCACATCCTGCATTACACCCTGGGCCTAATATCTGCATGGACAAACATTGGCCAGCTTGCTCCACATGCTTTATTCTCTCTCTCTCTCTCTCTCTCTCTCTCTCTCTCTCTCTCTCTCTCTCTCTCTCTCTCTCGCAGGGCAATGAGGGTTAAGTGACTTGCCCAGGGTCACACAGCTAGTTAAGTGTCAAGTGTCTGAGGCCGGATTTGAACTCAGGTCCTCCTGAATCCAAGGCCAGTGCTTTATCCACTGCGCTACCTAGCTGCCCCCTTTATTCTCTTTTAAAAACACAAAATTGGAAAAAACCCCCCACAAACTTGGGGGGCAGTGAGACCCTGGGCAAGTCACTTAAACCTCATTTCCCCCTCCCCCACACACAAACTTGCTCTTGTCATCACTACACCTCTTCTGAAATCCATTTAGCAGGAAAGTGGCTTATCATCCTACCTTCCCTCCAAAATACAGATCAGAGTGACAACTGCTCCCAAATACAGCGAGCCAGTCCGCGTGCTTGAGGCCCAGTCCAAGCCCCCACCTGGGAGCCCTAATGGTGGGAGCATCATCTGACAAGGATGTCTTGAGACCCTGCCTAGAACCAGGGCTGTGGTCAGAGTGAGAAGACCCGAGGAGAAGCACTGACCATCTCTGACGCACAGGATGGAGGCCACTCCTCCAACCTCTCTGACATGATTGGCATCAAGATTCAAGTGAGTTAATGAGGTCTTAAGAACCTCAAGTTTTGCTGATGGCAACCTTAGGCTAAGATGGGGCAGCTGGTGTTTCTGATCACGACCCTGCCGGGACGGCCTATGATCTTTGTTTCTGAAGCTGTAAATACTGAGGATTAATGATGCCGGAAGTGAAATGAGATCGAGGCCAGGGCAATGAAGGCTGAGCAAATGAAAAATGTGGATGCTGCAGTCATATTGGAAGTGTCTGGACCCTCCTAAGAGAAATGGTAGTTCTGACTCCAAGTGACCGTGAGCCCCTTGGTTTGGTTTGCTCACTGGAAGAACTTCTGGCCAGAACAAAGTTTCCCAGGCTGGAAACTAAGTGCATGTTCTTTGCAGCAAAGCTTGGGTCACGTAACTGAATGTGGAGATCCCGAAAAATTTGGCAACAGTAAAAGGTCATGTGCCCCTATTTTATACACCTGTGTATTTAAGTTTAAGAGGCCCTGGCCTGGAGGGGGGAGGCCAGGTGTCTGGGAGAGGGTTCCATCCATTGTTTATTCTGGAGCAGAAATTAGAGTGAAACTCCACACGCTGTAGGGAGGAGACTTTTCTGCCTGGCGCAAGGGAAGAAGCCACAGAGAGAAAAGTGCAGGTTCTGACCACTCACGTTGGTTTGACTCAAGGGAGTGAGTTCTCCACCACTGGAACTGTGTAGGAGGGAGTGACTTTCCCATCGTTGTTTTGTTGTTCAGTTGTTTCTGTTTTGTCTGACTCTCTGCTACCCCATCTGGGGTTTTCTCGGCAGAGATACTGGAGTGTTTGCCATTTCCTTCTCCAGCTCATTTACAGACGAGGAAACTGAGGCAGACAGGATGAAGTGACTTGCCCAGGGTCACACAGTGAGCAAGTGTCTGAGGCTGGATTTGAATTCAAGAAGAGGAGACTGCGGGCCTGGTTCTCTGTCCACTGAGCCCCCCAGCTGCCCTCCCCATCACTAGCAGTACCAAGGCAGCAGCTTGGTGAGCACTTGCTGGCCATGGGTTTCCTCGCGGCTCAGAGGGGCTCGGGGGTACTCTGACATCCTGTGGCACTGAGATGAAGATGTTCATGTGGTGGAAATGTTAACAGCTCAGGTTTGGGGGGTGGAAGGCCCTTGATCTTGGTCTTTCACCCTTCCCTATTTGTGCAGGGGAGAGCCTGGCCCCGAGGTCAGGGGTTCGGATCCCGTCTCTGACTCCCCCTCTCCGTGTGCCTGTGGAGAAATCCTTCAGCGCCCTCATCTGTCCTATGAGTAAGGATGCGCCTGACGTCCTGGCAGGCAGGTCCGTTCCAGCTCCTCATCCTCTGACTCAGCAGGACTGGGCCCATGGGATATCTCTGGGACCGTGGGGAAACCTCGTATGGCTGCAGAATTCATTGGCAGCCTGAGCACGGTGCCCAGGTGTCATCTCTCCCAGGGGATGTGGGCCACCTCTGCTGGGGACGGTCACAGTCACCCGGCCCACATCCTCCATGTGCTGCTGTCGTGGGGTTCAGAGTGGAAGCCACAGCAGTGGCTCCCCCTAAGCATACGTATACACACATGCACATAAAGCATGTGGAGCAAGCTGGCCAATGACCCTAAGCAGTGGTTGGTCAGTGGTAAAACAGTGCCCAGGGCCAGAGCCCCAGTGCTGTTCCTCTCTCAGCCACCAAGATGGGCCAGGCAGGGAATTCTCAGCCCCAAAGAAAGGGGCCAGTGGCTGTGAGGCGGGGCCATGCTGCCCTCTGGTGGTCACATGTACCCTGGCTGCTGCCTCAAGGAATCTCCCGCATCCTGGATGGCTCCAGACACTGAGCACCTCCTGCGTCCTCTTTGTTCACAGCAGGCGGCAGGGGGTGGGGCAGGGAGGTCCCAAAGGGTTAAGGGTCGTCCTTAGGGTCACTGACAATCGGCAGTGGGATGGGGAGAAAATGACAAGCGGCTGCCTGGGCTTTCAGGCTCTGGCCCAGGCTCTCCTCCACCTCCCCATTCAGCTCACAGCACCCCTTGCTCCTGGTGGGCAGCACCTAAGCCTGACAGATCCCAGGGCAAGAGATGATGGGACCAGAGGCTTCTTTTATTCCAACTGAGAGGAAGCTGAGAAAGAGGGGCTTCCATGAGCCAGGGTCCATTCCCTCGGCCAAATCAGGCCCTCCCCTGGTCTGAATGACTGGGATGGAATCAAGCTCTCCCGTGATCCGCAGCAGGACTTGCCAGGACTATCCATCAAGTCTCTGAGGCCGGGGGGATCATGCCTGCTTTATCCTTCCTGTCCCCAGGGGCACACGTGGAGCGGTGTTTGAGAAATGCTTGGTGGGGACAGCTAGGTGGCACAGTGGATAGAGCACCAGCCCTGGAGTCAGGAGGACCTGGGTTCAAATCCGGCCTCAGACACTTAACACTTACTAGCTGTGTGACCCTGGGCAAGTCACTTAACCCCAATTGCCTCACAAAAAAAAAAAGAAAAAGAAAGAAATGCTTGGTGAATGACTGAATTAAAAAGTCCTGAGACTCACAAATATCCCAAACAGGCACTAAAAGCACACCCTCCCACCCAGCGCCCCACGGCCCGCACAGGTGAAACGTGAATGGGGATGTCCAGGACTGTGGCAACACCCTGCCTGATAGTGCAGCCCAGACTCTCTGGTGCAGCTTCTGAGAGTGACTCCATCGGACCAAGGCAGATACTGAGTCCCCTCCTTTCATTAGCTGAGCTCAAACGATGCTGTTTCGAACGTTGTTCTGACTTGCTGAGTCTCTGTGGTTTGATGATTCTGCCCCCTTCCAACACCCTTACAGGAATGGCTGGATTTTGAGACAGGAGCTGTCTCAAGGCCTTCTTGAAGTCACAGGAGAAGGCCTAGAAGCAGGAAAGGATCCTCGCACCCAAGGCTGCTCTCATACGGCTCTCACCACGGCCTTCAATAGCAGCTGAAGCTCACTGTGTCTCTGGGGGCCAGAAATGCTCCCCACTAGAGGCTGGGCCTTGGCAGAATGGCCTTCTCTGGGTCTAGACTCGCCCCAGTGATTACAGACCTTTCCCAGCTCTATGACTAAAGCGCCAAGTTGGGGCAGCTTCGCCGTTTCCACTCAGATGCCTTTGGCTCAGGGTCTTTCAGGACTTTCTGACCTGGTGGGAGCTGCCGGACCTTTGGAATGACTGAGGACAAGCCTCAGTTTTCTCATCTGTAAAGTGTACGTAGGGGTCCCTTCCGGCTTTAAAGCAGCACACTTCTGTGATTTCTAATGCCAATCGGCCCCATCCTGTTGGCAGGTTTCAATGCACCATGACTTGGGCACCAGAGAGAGAGAGCCCATGCTAGCCAATTGTGCAAGCTCTTGGCAACCATCTCCATCTAGTGAACTGCTGCTCAACAACCACCCCACTGACCCCACAGGCCCCTCCTCAGCTGCCAGTGAGGAGGGGCATCGCTTCTCCCTGCCATTCTGCCCACTTAGCAGCAACAAGGGTGGCCGTTTGGGGAATCAGTGCAGAGGAGCCATGGTAGATGGCAGGAGTCCAGGGCCTGGGCACTCTGTGGGGTGCTCAGAGCCGCTAAGCCAAGGGGGCAGAGTCCTTCAGGGGGAGGAGGAGGAGAGGATGGAGCGAGCAGTAATTCACTGAACCCCTTCTTGATGGTGATGGCAATAAAAAAACTTGAGAAAGCCTCTCAATGACTCTGATTTCTATTTCTCTCAAGGTGGCTGGAACATAAATCAGGATAAGTTATGGCGGCACCAGAGAGGCCTTTGCTCGGAGTGCTTTCTGCCGTCCTGGTCACCTTAGTATAAGGAGGACACGGGAGGGAATGACAATGAGAAGGGGAGGCAGTTGCTTTAGAAAGTCCTACTGACCACCGAGGAATCTGCTTTGTCCTCTATAAAGGGATAAGCTGAGTTGGGGAAACAATTTCTGGGAATCAGACAGACTCGGAGAGTAGAAGACAGAATGAGGGACTGACCCAGGGCTCAGGATGCTGGACTTCTAGTCTTTGCTATGAACTCACTGTGTGACTTTGGGCAAATCCACTGGCTTTTCTAGGCCTCATTTCCACAGAATCACAGTCCTGAGAGCCAGAAGGAGCCTTCCAGGCCACTGGCCCGTCCCCCTTCATTTTGAGCAAGCACACAGGTAGCAAGGAGCAGAGATGAGATTCGAACCCAGGTCTTTATGGCTCAAGGCCCATCCATTATTTCGAACTACCTCATCTGGATCGTTAAAGGCCACTCCAGCTCCAATCCTGTGTGTTTTATAGTTTGGAAAAAGCAGAGACCATGAGCTAATTGTTGAGTGGAACCTGCAGAAGGCCTTGGGGAAATGGAGGAGGGGCCTCCCGGGAAGCTCCCCTAACATCTGTAGGACAAACCTGAGATGTGCCAGCGTGACACTCTTAGCTGGGGAGCGGGCTCACTGTCTGCTGATGTCAGCACATCACACCCGCTATCCAGGCAGACAGGGATCCATTATCCTCTGGAGAGCTTAGCCTTCATCTGCTGCTACGACAGCTTGCCTTCTGAGCCCCAACTAGAAGCAGGCTTTTGATAGTCACAAAATCTTGATTCACAAAGCCCTGTGGGCCCTTGGGTGTTCCCCACCGAGGAAGGCAGCCGTGGCTGTGCTGAAAAGCCATTTGTCAAGGCTGGGGGAAGCAGTACAACCTAACAGGATGAACTCTGTCTCTTAGAGAGGACCCCAGGTGAAAAGGCCCCTCCAGGAGGACAGTCACCAAAGGTGGGAGTCAGAGTTTCCAAGACAGTGTCAGAGAGGGAGGGGAATGAAAATACGGGTCCTCCTCTGAGACTCATGGCCACTGGAGAGGACCAGTCCTGGCAGAAGAGACAGGGCTTAGGGGAGATTCTGGAGGGTCTCTCACACACCCAGAGGCAGGCTCTGCATCTGAGGCCAAAAGGGGAAATGACCATTTCTGAGGCCCATGGCTTGCGAAGATGCCCTATAGAAATGTTATGCTTACTTTCTTTAAGTTTTCCCAGCGATCACTCAATAACCAGTATTTGAATGGTCACAGCTTCTCTGTCCTGTTTAGGCTTTTAAACACTGACATTAGTGGGGAGGTCAATGGGGGTGGGGAGCAAGACAGGGAAAGGGGATGGATGGGAAAGGACAGAGAGGAAGAGGGGAGGGAAAGGGACAAAGAGGCAGGAGACAGACAGAGAGAGAGAGAGAGAGAGAGACAGAGAGAGAGAGAGAGAGAGAGAGAGAGAGAGACAGAGACAGAGACAGAGACAGAGAGACAGAGAGAGAGAGAGACAGAGAGAGAGACAGAGAGAGACAGAGAGACAGAGAGAGACAGAGAGACAGAGAGAGACAGAGAGAGAGAGAGCGTGAGCATTGCATTGTGGAAAAATCTTTGGTTTTCTCAGGGAGTCGATCAATACCTTTTGTGTGCATGACCTGGAAGGAGTGTGTGTCCTTGCACTGAGTGCTTCCCTTCCTCCCTCCCTCCCTCAGCGGTCAGTGATGCAGCCACTCACCCCTTCCATAGGTGCTATGAGCAGGTCGTATAGAGCCCGGAGCGGGGGCTTGGTGAGGGAGTTGGGCCTTCTGGGAAGAGAGGATGTTCCATCCTTAATGGGCGACACGGTGTTACTGAACAAACTGGTCACACTGTGACAACTCCTGCAGAGAGAAGGAGTGAGGCATCAGTCGGGGCCTGGATGTGAGCTGTAGGAGGGCAGCAGCAAACAACTGTCCTGGTCCTTCCCACCTCGGGACAAGGCCGGTCCAGGGGCCTGGCCAAGGCAGGGGGTGGCCAGCCTGCCCCAGAGGGGAGAGCCAGGGGCTGCCGGGGGCCACTTTCCTGGAAGGTCATTTTCATAGTACAGTGAACGCTGTCAGAAAGGCAGCCGCTAAGCCAGTTCAGACAACAGCTTACGTTTCTATGGAGCTCTTCTACATAATCAACCATCCCAAAGTGCCGCTCAAAGGATTTAATTACATCCTTGTGTGGCGGAATGGTGCACAGGCGTACGTGAGGGCCATGTAGAGTCAGTGTCCTGCTGGGTGCTGGGCTGGGAGGAAAGCCAATTAACCGGCAGTGGCGATGGGGGAGAATGCTCACCTGAAGAGGGGAAGGGATGACACCCGCCCGCAGGTGCCTCTTCACCCTGGGCCTTCCGCTGGCTGCAGAGAGACAGAAGAGCTTCGCTCCCCTCCTCTCCTTCCGCTCCCCTCCCCGCTCCCCAGGCGGGCACGCCACCTGCCGTCCCAGTGCCCTGGCAAGGGTGGTGACTGGTGTCTGGAATGCACTTCCTCCTCCTCTCCTCAGTGAATGAGGATTTATATGTTAAGTGGTTATAACGGGGCAGGCATCGTGCTGAGCACTAGGGTACAATGAAGGCAAAGACACCGTCCTAGCCCCAGAGGGCCCAATTTTAATGGGAACATCACTGGTTACATACAAGACACACAGAGTGTATGGGAGGTGATCCCCGGGCAAAGGCAGCAGCACGGGGTGGCGGGGGGTGGGGGGAAGACCAGAGGGCTGCCAGGAGGCGGAATCTGGGGGCAGCTTTGGGGTCCAGGGCAGGCTGGAGCAGAGGTGAGCGGAGGGACAATGATCAGTGAGAAGGCACAGGCCAGGCTGCGTGTCAGGAGCAGCCAGGAGGTCACTGCTGCTGGACTTGGGGAGTCAGATGGAAGGGGACCCGTCAGGAGGGGCTTTAGATGCCAAGCAGAGGGCTCTGTGTTTGATCTTGGAGGCCACAGGGAGCCACTGGAGTTTGTTAAAGAGGGAGGTGACGGGGTCAGCGTTAGGAAAATCCCTTTGGTGGCTGAATGGAGGCTGGGTTGGAGTGGGGAGGGACCTGAGGCAGGTCTGAGGGGACGAGGGTCTGCACCACAGTGGGGGCAGGGTCAGAGGAGAGAAGGGGTTGTATTTGAGAGGTGAAGGCCTAGGAGTCAGGGGGGATATGACTGTTCTAAGCTTGGGAGATAGGGAGGCCGGTGTTGCCTTTGACAGTCACAGAGACACTTGGGAGAGAGGCAGGTTTGGGGGAAAACATCATAAGTTCTGTTTTGGACATGCTGAATTTGAGATGCCCAAGAGGTCAGTGAGTGAGGTGAGCCTGGAGCTCAGGGAGAGATGAGTTCTGGGAAGCATAGGCAGAGACAATAACGGAGTGACTGGGGCTGATGAGATCACAACATGAGATCGTCTAGAGGGGGAAAGGAAGAGGGCCAGGCCAGGAGACGTGGGGCAGGATCTCAGTGAAGACCCAGGAAAGGGCACTGGGCAGGATGGGAGAGCGCAGCCTCAGCTTCCTCCAGGCTTGGGCTCTGGTGCCCACTTGCCAAGGGCCCTTTTCTGTTTGTCTCCTCAGGGCTCAGCACATCCAGAGGTCCACAAGAAATGCTTCACGGATGCTCTTCCACTCATTCATCCACTGATTATTAGCAGGGGCTGCCAAGTGCCCAGTAACCCATCTGTCCAGGCCTATTCTCCTTTCCGCCCATCCCCTCTGCATTGTGTACTGATGCCCACGCCAACATCACCACCCATTCTCTGATGTGCAAAATGAGGTACACCTGTAATTGTCCTGGCTCCGTGGAAGCTCAGGGTGGCCTGCGATAGCATTTCCAGCAGGGCAGAGGAGCTGGATCCGTGTCCTCCCGGCCCAACTACTCAACACTTCAGTGTTGGCCAAGACAGAGAGATAGGGGACTGTCTCATGACATGGGGGGGCCCTTCAAAGACCACACACATGCCAAATGCATGTGTATTTTCCAGGGCGTTTCTCTCCATCTGTGTGTGTGTATTCATGTCTGACCGGCTTCATACCCAAGAGCCGGACATCGAGCCAGCAACAGGCAGCGTCTGCAGGCCCAGTCACTATAAATCATGGTGACCCAGTCAGAGTCATTCACTCTGCAAACGTGTCCTTATCAGAGGCCCCAGTCACATTTCTTCTCTGCCGTCAGGGTCAGTGAGGCAGACGCAGCCCTCCGGTGATGGTCACAGGCGCGTCAGCTCATTCCACCAAGTCCGTGGCAAAGGGCAGCGAGCGCTGCTTGCGGGTCCCACAGCCCCCTCATCCTCTGGGGTGCCTGGCAGATGTGGCTCTCTGCATTAACCACGGGTAAATGGTGCCCTTCCAGGGGAATGCGTGGAGGCAGGAGAAGATGTCCCAGTTCTCTTGCTTCATGAGTCGCTCATCTCAGACACGAGGCAAGGATGTCATGGAGAATGTGGGGCAATGAAACACCTCCTGCAAGCCATTTTCACAGGGTATTGGAGTCAACCTCATTCAATCAAAGGGACTTTCTGGACAGGAGCACACTGTCCTCAGGCGACAGGACTCGCCAAGGCATGGCACGGTCACCCCGTGAAGGACTTTTTACAAGCAGAGCCCAGGGGGCTGTCTAATCTCATTGTGCTAAAAAGTTCCTGCTGGAGAAACACTCAATAATGCAGACATAGGTCACCGCCCATATGCCTTTCCCGACATGTTAGCTTATAAGGGCTGGTGCCTTGTGGCTGGTACCCACAGCCACAGAGAACGCTTAGATAGCAGGGAGCCTGACCTGCTAAAAGTCACGTGAGTGCCCCATAGCAGCTGGTCCAATGATGTCCGCATCTTAAACCTTTAACTTGTTCTGGGCAGGCCTGGGCTTGGGGTCCACCTAGCCCTTGCATGCATCTCTCCCCAGACCTTCCGGAATTTCTGGGAGATGGGCAAGTCCATCCTATTGTTAGTCTTACTTTCATATCCCCAATTCTTGTGCAGTGGTTGACTGCAAGGCGATTACATTTTTCTGCTTGGCCCAGGTGGTCACAAGGAGGGACAAAAGGAAGAAACTACAGGGAGGCAGGGTAAAGACAAAAGTGCCTGACACTCAAGACCAGTCCTAAGGGGCAGGGGAGGAACACAGCCATAACCTTTGCTCTCCCCATGCCCCATCATGGCGTGCTACACACAGCCAGCCTCGCCCAGCCTCAGGCAGCAGTGAGTTCTGAGAGTAGGAGCCCAACAATGGGGATGTGGAGGCAGGGAGCCTTGTTTGCACGTGACCTCCGAGGTCCCTTCCTGGTCTGTGTATGCACCTCATTAACTCGAGCAAAGCCCAAGAGAAGACCTTCCATTGTCTTGGGCAGTTCCCTTAAAAGACAGAGACCAAAGGGTGGGGACCAATGGGAGGGGCCTTGCTTAGTGGAAGGGTGGCTGGGGTTGGAAGGCTGCAATGAGGGGCTGCTCAGCCGAGACCACCGCTCTATATGGGAGGTGGGTGCTACCCCAATCGCCAGGATGGAGCTGGCGGGTGCAGACAACACTCGTGAACTTGCGACATCCGTGCTGTGAACTTAGCGGTCCTCAGGAGTCAGTGAGGACACTGACCTGTCCAGGTCCTGAATCCCATCCTTGACATTTCCAACAAGTGGTCTCTGCTTTAAGACCTTTATGAATAGGCAAAGTAATGGGGAACTCACTACCCAATGAGGCCTCAAAACTTGGGGGCAAACAAACCATTGCTCTTTCCTCCAGGGTGATAAGACCCAGACCGAACATGGGTGTACCCTCCCGGGGAGTGAGGCTTAACTCCATGACTGACTCCTAGAAGTTGTGCTCCAGCTTGTTCCCTTTAGCTGACCATAAATAGTGCTGGGGGTAGAACGAGCTCATCACCCTTTAGCGGTAGGCCTTCAGACGAGGGGCCTTTCTGGGGACACTGGCTTCCCTAGCTCATTCTGGGCAGTTTTGCATAGGAAGGAGCATAAAGAGGTTCTGGGAGATAGAGTTCTCCTGGGACTTCCCTGGCCTTCTGAAGCAAATCCCAAGGAAGCGGGTCCCAAGTAAGGCCTGGTCTTCCCTGGGAGGGCAGCACAGGGATGGGAGGCAGCCTTGGGACACTGAAAGGTGTCCCTCTTTTTCCTTTGGCCCAGGGGAGTGTGATCAGGCATCGTGGTAGTTTTCTTGAAAAGCCAATATGGTGACTTCTGGGCATGTGAGGCCATCTATTCCTTATGGTGACTTCCGGGCACGTGAGGCCATCTCCTATTCCTTATGGTGACTTCTGGGCACATGAGGCCATCTCCTATTCCTTATGGTGACTTCTGGGCACGTGAGGCCATCTCCTATTCCTTTAAAAGCTGATGTTTAGGGCAGCTAGGTGGCGCAGTGGATAGAGCACCGGCCCTGGAGTCAGAAGGACCTGAGTTCAAATCCGGCTTCATACACTTGACAACTTACTAGCTGTGTGACCCTGGGCCACTTAACCCCAAGTGCCTCACTAAAAAAAAAAAAAAAAAAAGCTGATGTTTTATTCAGGGGCTGCTGATTGCACCAAACTGAAAGTCTGGACAGGATCACAGGCCTGCAGGAATCACTTCAAAGAAAAGAAATCCGGAGTCATCATGTTAAGGCCAAAGCCAAACCACAAGAGAGACTTTTAATACCAAGGATTTGTTAAATGTGTCTTTAAATGAAGTTTAGGCAGCTGGATGGTGCAGTGGATAGAATGCTGGGCCTGGAGTCAGGGAGACCTGGGTTCAAATCCAGCTTCAGACATTTACAAGTTATGTGACCTTAGGCAAGTCATTTCACCCTGTTTGCCTCAGTTTTCTCATCTGTAAAGTGAGCTGGAGAAGGACATGGCAAAACCACTCCAGCGTCTCTGCCAAGAAGACCCCAAATGGGGTCATGAAGATCCTGAAAAGACTGAACAACAAAATGAAGCTTAAGTAGAATTTTGCTCCCATCTACTTGGTGGCTGTAACTTCCCTTCTCCAGGCCCTAGTTTCTCCCTTCACAAAATGGGGAGCTGGGCTAGGTGATCTATATCACCTGGAACCCCACATGCTATGATTCTAAGGTCCCTTCTAGCTGTGACATGCCAAGTCCTAAGGTCTATTCTAGTTCCAACAGTAGTTCTAGTGGAAAGAAGTCCAGACACAGGAGCAGAAAGTGTGGTTCCATCACGGACCAGCTGGGTAACCAGGAACAAGTCACTTGACTTCTGAATTTACTTCCTCACATATAAGAGAGAGACAGTAACACTCACACTACTGACCTCACTGGGTGTTTGGAGGAAGAGGGCTATTTAAATACTAGTTATCAGGGGGCAGCTAGGTGGCACAGTGGATAAAGCACCCACCCTGGATTCAGGAGGACCTGAGTTCAGATGTGGCCTCAGACACTTGATACTTACTAGCTGTGTGACCCTAGGCAGGTCATTTAACCCTCACTGCTCCGAAAAACAAAAAACAACAACAACAAAAACAAACAAAAACCCCCCACAACAACAACAAAACCCCTAGTTATCAGTGTTGTGCTCTGTGTCCTCACTTGTTTTCCAGCTGGCATTGGGCATTTTATGCTTTAAATAAGGGTTCTTAACCTGGACTCCATCGGATATTTCTACTTTAATAAGTTGGGTTTCCTTTGTAACTCTTTGTATCTTATTTTACACATTTTAAAAGATCCTTATGAGTAGGGTCCAAAGGCCTCACCAGACTCATTGTCAAAGGGGTTCAGGACATAAAAAGGATTTGAGAGATCTCTAAGTGCTAACATTCTGTATTCTGAGCTTGCTCTGCTGTTCTCTGTCCTAAGGCTCTCCCTAGTACTAACGGTCTCTGTTCTAAGACCCCTTTGATGCGTGTTCTTCCTCTGTAAAGTGAGGGAGCTGAGCTAGACCCTCCTCAGGTCAGTGCCTGTCTGGCCCAAGAGCTGTCAGCTAACATTCTAAGAGCCTTCACTCTTTGCATGAATTACTTTGCAGAGAACCTGCGATTTCTTCGGTGTCTGTTACAGCAAAACTCTGCTCTTGATGTCTCAGTCTTGACCAGAGCCTCTTGCCTTGTGTAAATGGAGGGAGGGCAAGTTCTTAACATGAGCTCAGAAGGAAAAGAAGCCAGAGGTAAGGCAGACGAAGAAATCAAAGCCCGAATGGAAACCTGTGGTTCATTTGGGGGTGGGGGAAGGGCCCTGTGTCCTGGGCTACTGAACCAGCTCTGGGGCACAAATCGCCAGGCTGGGCCTTGCAGATCTGGGTTCTAGTACTGTCTCTAGGTTGGCACTCTCCTCATCTCTGGACTTTAGTTCTCCCATCTGTGACATGGGAAGGATTAAGTTAGATGACGCCAAAGTCCCTCCCTTCTCTAAAGAATGGAATGCTAAGTAAGAAAATCATCTCATGTTGGTATGGAATTTAGAATATAGACAAGTGTGTGTTCTTTGCTACAAGAAATAGATCTGTTTAAGCACGAACATATTTTGTGACTTTTAAAATCGGTGTGCAATGGTTGGAATGACCAATGCCTCCTCCTTTCAATGATGGAGCTAGGGCACTGGATCTCGGGGCTCCCAGCCCTGGGGAGATGGTGATGGGGGAGGGGCCATTCCAACAAAAGCCCCAGGAGCTGCCAGGTGAGAATCAGTATTTGGGAGAACGGATTTGCTTCCTACTGTAGTCTGTTGGGCACAGACAGCTGATTTTCCAGTTTTGTTAGAGGCACAGAGCCCATCCAAACCACAATAAGAGAGCTGCAGGGGGGAGGGGGAGGATGGACAGAATCCAAATAGGTGACCTTGTTCTATTTCTTAGATTTCAAGAGTGTCTTTTGTTGTAGGTTGAGTAATCTGTGCCTCAGCTCTGCTGACTGTGAAATGGGAACACAATCCCTTCTCTTCCACTTCCTTCATCCTGACATGTTTGAAAATGAAACGTGAAGATGATGCCTGGGGCTCCTTGGCCAAGAAAAGGGGAACAGATCATTCTGGGGTGAAAGGCACGTTAAGAAAAGGAGACGATGAAGCTGCAGTTCTCAGCCCCAGCTTCTACTCTGGGACTGTCTGCCATTCAGACAGACGGGAGCACAGGGCCCGTGGAGGGCTCCCTACAGAGCCCCCACACTGGAACCCTGATGCCCCACCTCAGGCTTCCCACTCTGCCCCAGGGCTCCAGGACAAACAAGGCGTCTGGGGCTTGGAGCGTCTCCTCCTTCCTTCACCTCAGTGGCATTGGGGCTGTGAGTGATGGGACCACAGAGAGCAGCTGACCTGGGTTGGATGCCTGCCCCCCACTTACTGTATGACCCTGGGCGGACTGCTTCACCTCAGTATCGATGTTGTGTCAATTGAGATAAGGCACTCTCAAGCACCGCACAGATATCAGCTCGTGTGGGGCTCTGTTATTAGTCATTATTTTTGTTATTGCGGTTGCTAAGCTGCCTAAGGCCGTCTCCCTTTGGTGGCTGCCAGCACCAACGTGGGACCCATTTCTGTCTCTCAACTTCCCCCAATGCTTGGCCCAGCGGAGCAGACCCGCTTCCCCGCCCATGGCCAGCAGGTGGCGCTAGAGAGCCGCGTCTGCTCAGGAGCCCGACAATTTCTTGCTGAGAACTTGAGGGCACTAAGTGAGCTTCCTCTTCTCTCCTTTCTTATCTCTCACAACCTGGGCGCTCTTCATCTGCTTTTCAAAGGACTCCGATGGCGGGAGAGAAGGGGGGGATCCTGATGAAGGGCAAGGCTGGAGGGGGACAAGTCGCCTTCTCCCTTAGCCTTCTAGTAGAAAAGGAGGCTCCGGGGCGCTCCTCCTGCACGCCCACCTAGAACCCCCATGGGAGGCAGAGGCGGAGACAGGGGAAGGGGCTCTGCCCCCCAGAAAGCCCAGCCAGCCTGGCCAGAAAGCCCAGGGATTGCTCCTTCTCTGGGGAGGGAGGAACAACCCTCCAAGCTGGGGAAGGTCAACAACTTTGTGACGGGAGGGCGCAAAGTGGCACAGGAAGAGTCCGGCCTCCCGGGGCTCCCAGAAGAGGTTCATGGACACAGGTGCCACACCCACATCCCAACCAGCCGCCATATGGAGGAGCGCTGGGGGTGGTGGTGGTGGTGGTGGTGATGTGTGCGTGCCTGTGTGCATGTGTGTGGTATGTGTGCATGTGTGGTGCGTGCAGTGTGGTATGTGCGCATGTGTGGTGTGTGTGCACGTGTGTGCAGTGTATATGCATGTGTTGTATATGGTGTGTTGTGTGCATGTGGGTGTGTTGTGTGCATGTGTGTAGTATGTGTGCATGTGTATGCATACGTGTGTATGTGCATGTGCGTGTGGTGGGGGAGAGAGCTGAGAACTGAGGTGTCCTGAAATCCAAGTCTGGCAGCCCTTGGAAGGGCCCTTAAGTTATTATCAATAGAGAGGGGGACAAGGGAGGAAACGGAGGCTCAGGGAGATGAAGAGACTCATGGGTGGTCAGGTAAACACTAGAGGCAGAGCAGAGACGGTTTGCTTCCTAGTCTTGCTCATTCTAAAGGGAGTGACTTGGCCAATCACACACAACTAGTTAGTGGCCGCTGGGGACAAGGCTGCCCAATCTCTATCCCAAGTGCTGGTGCAGAGTCTAGCCACTTGGTAAAATTGCTTTTGTGAAGACAAGCAGACCTATGCATATGCTCTCTTGTCACCGTGTTTCAAGCTAACAAATTATTTATTTATTATTTAATTGTGGAAGAGGGTCCTTCCTTGTCACCACCGGCAACACCTGTTGACCAGTGGCCCCCAAGAGGGAGATGGACACAAGAACTCTGAGAGGGGCAGCATTTCCCAGGCTACCTGGACCCCTCCCAGCTCTGTCCTCACTGCCATGGGAAGTGGCTCCCATGGAGAAGGGGCCAGACACACTGAGTGCCACCCACAAGCTAGTCACACCAACCTAGACAAAGAGTCAGGAGGCAGCACCCCGCCCAACACCTTGACCGCCATCTCCCCATAGACCCTGATGGAGACAACCCTAAGCTGTGAGCCGAGAGCCTCAGGAAGATCCAGGCTTCTCCCCGGTGCCCTCGGCCGTCATCTGGGGAGATGCAGCCATACCTACTGAAGACCCAGGACAGAAAATCCTCAGCCCTCTCAAAGGCATCACCATCAGGAACAGGATTTCTCACGGACAAACATTTATTAAGCACTTCCCACATGCCAGGCACTGTGCGCCACAGAAGAGGTGGCACTGTCTGCTTCTTTCCCTCTGACTGGCAGCAGACACCTTCCTGAGTGCCATCGTCCTCATCAGAATGGGGGCAGGGGTTGTCGGGCTTCTCTGTCTGCGGCCCATCTCTCATCGTAGGGCTGGGCATACAGTAAGGGCTTCATAAAAGCTTCCTTTCTTCCTTCACTCAAGGTGGTGAGTATGCTGCACAAGCATCGCAAACTCTGGAGCCGTAACAGACCTCAGAAAGCATCAGGTCCAACCTGTACCTGGTGAGGCGGCTGGGCCTGGGCTCAGGAAGACCTGAGTTCAAATCTGCCCACAGACACTTCCTAGCTGGGTGACCCTGGGCAAGTCACTTAAAGCTCTAAGCACATGCTTGGCACATGGTAGGTGCTTAATCCCTCCTTCCCCACCGGAGGCAGGGAAGCCATGACTTACTGACTTCTAGAGGCAGCTCCAATGGCTAATTAGCTCTACCCAGGGCTTAGGAATGCAAAGTCTCAGGGAGGGACTGAGCACAGACCTGGGATGGGCACTCTGCTGGGTGGGGGGGAGGGAGCGGCTCCTCCCCAGCCTCCTCCAGGTTTGACCCCATCCCTGTCCTGCTCCAGAAGCCCATAAGCTCCATGGGCTCCCCCGGCCCTTCACCACCTGGCCATGGCCCATCCTTAGGGGTCACAGCCCGCCCTCCATGAACTCTGCAGGCTCCGGTCAAGACGACCCCTGTGCTCCTCCCGGTGTGGGGCATTCGCCTCTCACCTCATGGAGTGCTCTCCCCCCTTCCCCTGGTTCCTGGAGTCCCTGGCACCCCAGCTCAGCCCCAGTGCCTCTTCCTCCGTGAGGCCTGATTTGGCCGGTGCCGAGGCTCCCGTGAAGCTTTGTCCAGATTTCTGGGACATCTGTCCATGCAGAACATGAGCTTCTTTGGCCACGGCCCAGCATGGGGCTGGCACAGTACGGCCAGATGGACTGGAGCCCTTCTCTGTGCTCTCTGACCACGAATGGCCCATCGGATGAGCCTCCTTCGAGCACTGGCTCGATGGGTGACCTTGGGCACGCGCCCACGTCGTCCCTTCTCTGGCCCTTGCAGGAGAAGGGGTCGGACTGGCTGAGCCCAAGCTGTCTCCCTTTCCCTTCCCCCCAGCACGTCCTCCTGATTATTTGTCAGTGTGTCCAGCCCTCCATGCAAGAAGAGCCCAACAGATACCCCGTCCCAGCCCCTTCCTGGGGCCTTTCTGAAGCCTCAGCTCTGCCTAATGAGCTGCCCTGCCTCATGCCCGATACTGAGTCCGGCAGAGCTATGGAGGGCTCCCACGCCCCAGAGACTCCTGTGCCTGGGGCCGGTTGTGGAGCTTTCTGATGTGGACACAGCCCACCCCAAAGGGCTCCAGCAGAGGAAGCCAGGGCAGCACATCCGAAGGAGACACCAGATGATCTGCGCTGCCTTCGGGGGCACTGGCCCCATTTTGTAGAGCTGGGCCTGCCTCTGAGCGGGTGAAGCTCTAGGAAAGTCGTGTCTGGGTGGCTTCTACCCCCAAATCCCACCAGGGCATCCTGCTGGCTGTGACTCTGGGGGCCTTCCTTGAGGCCAGCGCCTCGGACTCTTGTCTTCCTCTTCTCAGGAAGGCGGGGCAGGTCTCTGCCTGTTCCTTCCTTCCTGGGGTTGGGGGGTCTTGGTAGATGGGTCCTGGGTGAGCCAAGAGTCACTGCTGAGAGCTGATCGGCTGGTGCACATCTGAAAATGCATCCAGGAGACGGGCCTCCCTCCTGTCCCTAGCAGCACAGGAAGCGGCCGGGAAGATGGGGGCCCACGAGGAACAGACTTAGGTTTTCTTTTAGATGACAGCAGCGAGTCTGACAGGGTTGTGTAGCTGGGGTCCTACCGTCAGCATCTCCCTGAGGAGCCGGCTTCCAATGTGAGCCTCATTCGCATGGCCCCCTTGGAGCGCACAGTCAGGAAGAGAGAATGCCCCAAAGCAGGTGTGTGGGGGGACAGATGCGAAGGGAAGACTCGTGCTCTCACTTAGGAGCCCACTGTGGAGATGACAGACACCAGATCGCTATTTACTTCTTTAAAAAGGAGAGAAACCCTGCAGTCGGGGGTGCAGCGGCGCCATTAACGGTGTGACTGGCTTTTCTCCCGTGTCTGTCACTTCTTCCTCTTCACAGGCTAATCAGCTCCCTCAGCCTTCTGGGAAACCTGTTTTCTCACCTTTTGGGGATCTCTTTATCATTCATTTTCACTTTCCTGGGGATCAATCTCGCTGTCGGCTCTGAGCCTTCCAGTCACAGAGGCAGATGTTTCCCAGTCACTCTGGGCATCCCATCCTCTCCAGAAGGGGCAGTGATTGTCCAGGACACAGACAGACAGACAGATGGAGGGTGTGTGGCTGGAGACAGACGACCTAGCTTTTGTACCTGTTTGCTGTTATTTGGATACACTGAGCCTCGGTTTTCTCAACTCTAAACCAAGGGACTTGGCTAGATGGTGTTCAAGGACATGCCTTGTGTGGAACAGAGAAGGAGAGGCATGTGGTGTATCCAGAGAGGCTGGGTGGGAGTTGTGGCTCCGCCCCTGACCCCCTTCGAGACCTTGAGACAAGTCCCTTTGCCGTTCCGGGCCTTGGTTTCGGGCTGGATCAGATGCCCCCTTGTCACTTCCCGTCGACAGTGCTGGGATCGGAGGCCACCGGATGGCTCTCCAGGAGTGAGCAATGACCAGCAGAGGGCCCCAAGCCTCAGGTTTCCTCTTCCCCCTGTGTCACCCCAGCCCATCCAGAACAGGAGCATCACTGGCACAGCTGCACGCCATTCGCACACTCAGAAAGGCACCGCTCAGTGGCCTCTATTGGAGGAAGGATCAAACTCCATTTTCCACCCAGTGACTATAATGCGATCGGCCCTGGGCCAGCCCCCTCCCATCTGGGCACCTGGGCACGAGTAGGGGGAGCGAGGGATGATGCAGAGTCAGAGACCCTGATGAAATCCTGGCCCTAGCATGGCTTGGCTATGCCCCCTCGCTCCATCCCGGCCCCTCTCTAGGCCTCTCTTCCTTCTCTGTAAGACAAAGGAGCTGCGCATGATGGCCTCAAGGGTCAGACCCCGTACTCCTGTGATCAGGGATCTGCTGGCTCATGCCGGCTGGGAGGGTCTTGGGGTTTGGTGGCTCTTGCTTTGGTTTCCCCCGCATTTTTTTTTGGTGAGGCAATTGAGGTTAAGTGACTTGCCCAGAGTCACACAGCTAGCAAGTGTAGAGTGTCTGAGGCTGGATTTGAACTTAGGTCCTCCTGAATCCAGGGCCAGTTCTTTATCCACTGCACCACCTAGCTGCCCTTTCCCCCACATTTTTACAACTCTTCCTCTTTGGACACCCCCCCCCCATGCCAGGGAGGCTCTAAGCCACCTGGTGGCTTGGAAATATATTCTGCACCTGCCAAGGGGCTGGATGACTTCCTGATTTAAACAGGTGTCAGCTCCCACCAGGTTGTAAGACATCAACCGGAAAAGAAATTGGCAAAATCCATTCTATTCACCCAGTCAGAGGAGCCTTGCTGAAGGGTTCTTCTTGGACTGTTGGCATAAGGAAAGAATCTTCTTCCCCCCCAAACCTCAGACATGGGGTTTGAGCCCCTGGGAATACTGCTGTCAGATGCCACATGTTAACTACTTCCCCCCAGTAAATTGTACTTGGTTCCTGCCCACTCTGCTCCTTAATTGCAGGGTGGCTGTGGGTCCAAGTGACTGGGGACTCCTTGGAGGGGAAGGGCAGGTTTCACGGGCTGGGCTGCACTCCAGCTCTCCCAGGGGAGAATGGAGCACTGCTGGTCTGGGACCATGGTCTCCTTTCCTTTGTCTCATGCCTTCTGTGTCCTGCCGCGTCAGTCAGCACTGAACGCCACACAGAGGTCTTGTGACAGCGGTGCCCTCCATGGGCACCTCAACAGTGTGCTATTATCTGCCGGCACGTGGATCAGTCCTGTTCATTATAATTAGCTCTTTGCTTTACTATGAAAACTAGAGATTATGCAAACTAGCAGGAGATTGTGGTACCCTGTGAGGGGCCTGAAAGCTAAGCTGTGTTTCAAAGTCTGGTGGCATTGCGTTGTGGGCACCGGCTCCCTCTAGGCTCCTGGCAAGGCAGAGGGCTCATGAGGTCACCTGCCTGTGTGCCCAGCCAGGATGATGCCCTCAGAACCACTTTTCTTGGGAGGAAACACAAGCAGATCAGTGGGAACAGGATGGCACCCACAGACAGATGGCCCAAGTCCATCAGCCTGTGGAGACTGTGGTCAATTGAAAATCAAGGGTTTACAGCAGTTGGGAGGGGAAAGGAGGCACCAGAGAGCCCCGCAAGGCTCCTTTGCCAGGAAAGTCTCCTCATCAAGCTTGAACTTGATCCAGTCCCACCATGGGTCAAATGATGTTCCCTAAGGATCAGGGCTAGCAGGGGGCCTGCCTTCCTCTTACAGTTGGTCACACAAAAGTGAGCGTCTTGGCAGTGTAGCCCAGTAGGAAGTGCACCAGATGTGGTGATGGGCTAGGACCCTTGCATGAGTGCATCCACATTCACACAAACACACATCTGAGTGACAGACATCCTTCATTCATTTTGTTTTTCCAGGGAGAACGGTTGAACCAAACTCTCCATCAAAGACATTCATAAAAGATGAGAACCTAATAAAATGGTAGCACCATTTTATGTGTGTCAAGGAAGTGGTTAAGAAATACAGAAATGCTCCACTAATTAGTGGCAGCACCACCTGGCCATGGCAAGAGGGTGGAATGGGGGGAGGTGGGGAGGCCATGGGGCTGGAGTCCATGGGGCAGACCAGTCCTCCTCAGCCTCTCTGCCCACAGCTCCTCCTGCTCTGGAAGATACACAGGAAATATGGCCCTTTCCCTTGAAAAAGACCCAACATTTGCTTGAGGAGGTGGGTGTCACAAAGGTCACAGCATCTAAGTTAGTGGGAAGTGGTGCCGTTTTCTGCATTCTCACTGTTTCTCTGGGATGAATCTGTGCATAAGCAAATGTGAAATTTGCACAACACTCAAATTGTTCCCTGATAAATCATTTTGAAACATTCTTGTTTTCAAAACAAGTCTTACAGCAGAACTAACTGTTTTGACTGAAGAATCCCCGCCTACCCCCCTGCTTCACAAAGGCTGGGGCCACTCAGAGAGACAGCATCCAGAGTCCTGAGTATAGATAGAACCCCCAGCTTCCTTCAGGGCTCCCCTGGGGCAACCTTTTTGGATCCCCTCAGTTGTCTCCTCATTCTCTCCCTCTGTCTCTCCCCAGCTCAAGTTATCTTGACTCTCCTTATTTGTGCATATGCCTCTGACCAACAGAACACCTGCTTCTGGAGGACAGGACTGCTTCATTCTTTGTGTCTGCATTCCTAGTGCCTAGCATAGTAGGGTTGGCACAGAGTAGGCACTCAATGGACACTCGCTGCACTGAACTAGACTGGAGCATTGGCCTAAGCAGGAGTGGGAATGGAAGCCCCAGGAGCCAGAGCCCTGGGGACGCTTCTCACATCCAATGCAGTGAGCTCAAGGTTCAGTTGGGACCACTGGGACCTTGGCTCCTTCCAACCCATCCAGTGTATGGGGGAGGAGACACATGCTAGCCAATGAAAGGGAAGGAGGACCCGCAGAGGGGAGAAGCTGCCCCCTTAGCCTCACGGCTGCCCTGTGTCTCTATTCCTGTTCCCGCCTCTACCAGGGCAGTGCCCCTCCTTCACGCCTGGTCCAAACTGAAGCCCCTTCATTTGCAGCAGGGGCCCAGCCTTTCTCCAAGGGGCTGTCAAGATGCGGGTGCCAGCTGGTTGCTAGGCAACCAGAGCACCGGGCGGCAGCTGCCTCCCCGGCGTCCTGCTTGCATGTTGTCTCCCAGTGATGGAGGCTGGGGGTTTTACACAGATCCTCTGTGTGAGTGAGTCCTAACCTACCTGCACTCAGAGCAGGAAGGCTTTAAGAGGGGCAACGGGCGCAGCCTGGGCTCCCCCCAGACTCCAGAAAGAAGGATGAGCACTGGTGCAGGAGCCCCTCCCGGCCATCTGTCTCTCACTTTACCTGACACAATGCTCACCTCCCCTCATTCCTGGCAAGGGGTCGGGGCTGAAGCCCGGCCGAGGGGTCGGCCACAGAACTCAGTCAATGGGTGTGTCAAGGCACCTGCCTCCATTTCTGTGAGACTGGGGCTGCTGCCCTGGGCCTCCCCTCTAAGCCAAAGAAGGAGGATCATCAGGTCTGCCTGTCTCTGCTTCCCATTCTGGTTTAGGAAATGCCTTTGAAGGCCATATTCAGGGAGGGTGTGATGATGCTGCTAAATCCTCACCCCCAACCCCAGCCCAGCATGACTCACCGATTAAAGAGGTGATTCCGGCTGACCATCCTCAGGAAGCCGGTGGGGTCCGAGACGGAGGCAAACTTGCTGTTCATCTCCTCAAACTGCTGGTCCATGATGTCCCCGGCCTCACTCTCCGTCTCACTGCTTGCACAGGCTCTGCAGGAAGGGGAGTGAGAAGGGTGGACGTCACAGAAGGAAGGGAGAGACCGGGTCGTACATTGCGTTTCTGGGTGATTCCTCCCTTCTCTGGCCCTCAGGAGTCTCAAATGTGGATCCCGAAGGCTCCTTCCCAGGGCCAAAAGCATCATGGGATGTCACAGAAAGCAGTGGCCCAGGACACCGCCTTAACTGCTGGTCTCAGAGCTGGATGCCCTCAGTGCCCATGTCACAGGCACAAAGACTCTAAGGGGTCAAGTACAAGGATAGAGGGAGTTTTTTACACTGATAAAATCACAAACCAAAAATCCCAATTCTACCAAGTTCTGAAGGGTGGAAAGGTCTGTCCATTCACCTATACTGAGCTTATGTAGGTAGAGGCATGAGGCCTTTACAGAGAGGTTCTCTGTATGGACACATGTAGCATTCTCTCATTAAAAATTTTTTGCTGCTGAAATGCTAATGCACTGTTGGTGGAGTTGTGAAAAGATCCAACTATTCTGGGGAGCAATTTGGAACTAAACCTGGGTGGGGGGAGCAGAACTGTGCATACCCTGTGATCCAGCAATCCCACTGCTAGGTTTGTATCCCAAAGACACCCCCAAAAGAGAAAAAGACCCATTTGTACCAAAACATTTATAACACCCCTCTTTGTGGGGGAAAAGAATTGGAAATTGAGGGGATGCCCATCAACTGAGGAATGGTTGAACGGATGAAGTATGTGATGGTGATGGAATATTGTGCCCTAAGAAATGACAAGCAGGATGATCTCAGAAAGGCCTGGAAAGACTTGTATGAACTGATGTATGGTGAAGTGAGCAGAACCGAGAGAACATTGTGCACAGAGACAGCAATGTTGTTTGTGAATGACTTAACTATTCACCGCAATACAATGATCCAAGACAATTCCAAAGGACTAATGATGAAGCATATTATCCACCTCCAAAGAGAGAACTGATACTGATTGAACACAGACTCAAGCAGGCTATTTTTCACTTTCATTTTTTTTCTTTTATTCAAGTTTTCTTGTACAAAATGACTAATATGGTCATGTTTTACATAACTGCACATGTGTAACAAAAAAAATTTGATAACATTTAAAAAAAATCTTTGCTGGATCCTTGGCCAAGCAGTCAAGGACTTGGCACCAAAGTCCCCCTCTATTCTTCTCTTTCCCCCTTGCCTTAGGTAAACCTTCTGCTCCCCCCACCCAGGTTGAACACCAACTGTCTGGCCCACTTGGGCGCACTAAGTGTGGATGGTCTTGTGTTGTCAGTGACTCAGAGTGTTCCGAGGGTCAGCTCCCTGGCACTGAGGCTAAGAGGGGCCCCACAGATTGGGCCAGGGGCTCCACCTTTTCCGTATCTACTCCTGGTGGATGGCTGACACAGAATAGCATTTGTCAATGCACAGAATTTTCCCCATCTCAGCTCTTCAGGGAGCTTCTGATTTGGGTCCCAGCCTCCAATTGTCAGGTGAGAAGGTAGCCTCAGGGAAGGCTACTTGTCCGCTGGGGGCACAGATCGAGCAAGGAGCAGCTTGCAGCCCAAGCCCAGGTCTGCATATGGTAGAGCCAGTGCCCCAAGCCCTGCTCTGTCAGGGACGGTTTGCCCTCTACGGTGCTTAGCCTAATGCCTGGCAGGAAGAAGGAAGGCAGGTACGAGATGGCCATCACTGCCTATTTGTTTCAATGGGCATTTCCCTGGTTGGAAACTATCTCAGCAGCTCACGAGGGCTCTGAGCCTGACGAGAAACCAACAGCTCTCAAATGACGGAGCCTTTTCTGCGCCGGGGGCTGCTGGGAAACCTGCAGAGCCTGCCCTCACCACTCACCTTGAGGCCGCATCTTGGAACCTTTTGAAGGTTCCACACACATTCTGTAGGTGGAAGCCCGTAAGGGGGTGGGATCCACCACCGATTCAGAGCAAGGCTTTTGCCGCAGGTACATTTGAGATTCCCCGGCACCTCCGTCCTTTTCCTTCATGACCTATCTGAGCACCAGGGATCAACAGCCAACAGGTGGCCTTCGGCAGGCCAGCCAGTTCCCATGAAGCCAAGCTTTGGACAGAGCTTCTGGGAGACAGATGGCCCCAGGGAGGGGTTTCAGGGGGCTGTGGCATGGGGGCAGGAGAATGATGCAAGCTTGCTGTGTCCTGAGCTGTTCCTCCCTCTCAAATCCTGCTCAAGCCCGGATGGTGTGTGGGATCCTTGTGAGCATCTTAGCTTCATTTCTTGCTGCCCTGGGCTGCCCTTGCAAGGGGATCTTCTGTTAGGCTAGGCCTTGTTAGAGCGGTTTGTATTTTTTTGCTCACATTTATATTCCATGACCATGGTGACCTTGTGAGTTAAGAAGGTTCCAAAATCATCCCATTTTCTAGCAGGAGATGGGCCTGGCCCAGAAATAGTCCCTGATGTGCCCAAGGTCTCACAGCTAGTATGGTACACGGAGCCCTCAAACCCAAGTCTTCTGATGGCCAGTGGCGCCTCTCCACATCCCAGCACGCCACCTTTCCTCACGCCTTTGGCCACCATACAAATGAGGGGCCTTCTCTCTGAGGAGGGTCGGGGATTGATCAGAAAACAGAAGGGAATAGTAAGTGTTACTTAGGGTTAAAAAACAAAAACAACTGACACTCTCTAGACACAGCTGCCCCCTCTCCAGGGCCAGGGGAGGAGAGGCGTCAGGCCCCTCGCACACTGTCTTCAGCTGAGCAGAGGGATGGATAAAGGCTCAGAAGCCTCCGGTGGGGATTCTCGGGCCCCTCTGAGAGAGTGCAAACATCTCAGAACAAGCTCTTGTGCTCAGGGACCGCTGACCATCCCCGTGCCGCTGCCTGCTCCATCCTGACAGTTTTGCTCACCACTCAGTGAGACAGGAAGGGGAGAAGAACGAGCTGAGGCCTGTTTTCTCCTCTGTCATCTTTCGGCTAGCTCCTTCACACCCTGGTGGCAGACACATCTCTCCCCCGATTTTAATTCCTAATAGGATTACTTCCTGTTTCTCGACTCTCAAGTACTAGGCCCAAAGGGAAAAACAACCAGGTGATGTAACAGATATTTATAGCCGGTCTCTGAAGGCCTCTCCAGGACTAGCAGGTGGAAGGGATGGTCGGGCAGGGATGTGGGGGGAGGTGTGTGAGCTCAGGAGGGAGAAGCACTTGCCAGGCATGCCAGAGTGGGGATCCGGGGTTCAGTTCAGATGGAAGAGTGGACTCTATGCCCACCCTCTGAGGTCCAGGACTCGACATTTTTCTCCTTCTAGGCTGAGTATTCTCAGCTCTGACACTTACCAGCCGTGTGGCCACCGACACCTTGATTAAGCCCTCTGAACCTCAGCTGCCTCTTCGACAAAATGGGAATGACTTATACCACCAACCTCAGAAGGCAAGGGGTAGGGAGTCGGCCTATGATTTCATCCATATAAGGAACTCCCAGGTGAGGCAAGTCCCTCTGCCAGTGCTGGTTGCTGCCTTTTCTACAATGAGAGAGGCGACTAGATCACTGAGGGGTTTAGTGCTTGCCCAGGGTCACAGTGCTGGTGTCTTTCAGAGGAGAGACTTACACCCAGGGCTTCCTGACTCCAAGGCTGGCTTTCTCTCCACTAATCTTGACTGTCTCCCTGCCAAAAGGAAAAATATTCTGGGAAAAAAGTAATTTTCAAATTTGCAGGTGCTAGAGAACGGGTTGTTATTGTGGTGGTGAAAGGAAGGCCTGGGCTGAGCCTTGAGTTATTTCAAGATGGAGAGTCATTGGGAGGATGTCTGCATCCTTTCTGGAAACACTGTGTGACCCTGGATAAGTCCCTTCTCCTCCCTGGGCCTCAAGGGGCAGCGCTGGAGGTCCCTTTCAGCTCCGAGACTCCAGGGCATCTTAGGACAGGGATGATGAAGACTGTCAGTACGAGTGTCCAACAGAGCTGCCATGATGATGAGTGCCCCTCGGCGGCTCAGAGGGAGTCTGGGAAGGGTTTGAACCTGGAGGGGGAGGGCGTGGCTGGAGAGAAGGACATTCTGTGCTCAGACAAGGGGAGGATCAGAGGCTTGGCCACGGGCACTTCACACATGTTGGTGTTTGATTCAGAAGCAGAGCCCACTGGGTCTGCCCAGAACTGGCACAGACACGTGCTTCTGGCGAGAGCTACAACTGGTCAGGAATGTCTGCCACATCTATGCTACCGGGAAAGCACCAACTCTGTGGAAATCATGCCCTCCGAGGAAGGCAGGCAGCTCCAGGGTGGGCAGCCTTCCCCTCGGTGAACTAGAAACAGTCCATGAACCAAGCTTGGTGGGAGTCCAAGCTTGTCTCTTTCCCCAGGACAGAACTTGGCTCAGAAAGTCTTCTTATTTCAGCTCCAGCCTCCCAGTCTCTTCCATATACGAATTCTCAGCTGTCCCTTTGTTGTTGTTGTTGTTTACTTGAAATTGTTGTCAAGGTGGTTTAATACAAAGGATACACATCTAGTTTGTTAAGAAGTAACCTACTTCACAAATCCCAAAAAGGATAAAACCCATATGATAAAAACCATGAGAAATGAGAAAAAGCTTTTCAAAGCTCCTTTATATTAAGAACTCTTAAAACACAGGTAAGGGAGGTCTCCTACTATGATAAAACACAGGTCTCCAACAAGAAGATCTGTACTATGTTGTAATGAGAAACACCAGAAGCTTTCTCCCTAAGTTCAGGTATCAGATAAGGATGCCACATCCCTCCACCGCTATTTAACATTCTAGAATGCTAATTACAACAGAACGAAGAGAGACAAAAATTGAGGGAACACTAGCAGAGAGGAAACCAAATTCTTTCAGCCATCCCTCTGCCCACCTCATGCTCCCCCTGACAACACTAAGATCTGGGCCCTGACACCTTGGCACAGTTGCATCTCTCTGGTTTTCCCGAGTCCCATCTCTGTTGCCCTTCTGTCCTGATAGAGGGCCAGTGGCTCAGAGACTAATCTGAACCCCCTAAGTAACTGCAAACCTTGGATGAGGAGTTCCTCGAGCAAACAGCAGCAACTCAACTGTGGTCCGTCAGTCATGGTGGAGCGATGTGATCGAACCACATGACAACTATTTCTAGAAAATTTATCTTCACAAAAAGATAAATGGAAAGAATGAAAAGTTCATTAGGCACTTCCTCTCAGCATGTGTTCCCCATCAAGCGTAATCAGTTCAAGGCCCCTGATTGTGAGACGGGCCAGGAGCAATGGGTTTTCTTGTTCCTCTATGGCTCGTTGTGGTTTCCAGGCAGCACCAAATGTATTGGAAAAGCAGAAGATGCCCAAACACAGAGGAAGGGATAGAGCTCTCCCTTCTGCTTTGGAAAATGCCTGGCTAGAAGCTGGAAGGAGCTGGGAGATGCTGGTGTTAGGCATCAGGGAAACCTGGATCAGGGCAGTCTTGTATGGGCCAAGGAGATTCCAGATACAAAAGCATAAAGGCACCATGGGAGGCTGTGAGACTCAGACCAACATCCCCTGAACCGATTCTCCTTCTTAGGAATCAGGCGTTCTGTGGCCTCACTTGCTGGTGGCTTTGGCTAATGGTCAAAAATCAAGGGCTCTCACATGTGGAAAGCAATTAATTAGGGCCTTCCTTCTAACAGCTCCTTTCCATCACTGAATTTTCCACACATCTGACATCTGTTTGTGGATAGGCCCTACCCACTCTAGTAATAGTGATGACAACCAATACTTTAGATGGGGCTTGAAAGTTTGCTAAGCATTTTACATATATCACCTCATCTGAGCTTCACATCAGCCTGTGAGGTATGAACCTGCTCTTTTTACAGATGAGGAAACCGAGGGTCAGAGAGGAATGTGACTGGCCTTTGGCCAAATGGTCACTAAGTATCTATAGCAGGATTTGAACCCAGGTCTGTCTGACTCTGAGGCCAGAAGATAAGCTCCTCAAGGGCCAGGCCTGTGTTATTTGTCATTTCTCTATCCCTAGCACCTACTCAGGGTCTTACACACAGTAGGTGCTTAGTAAAGACCGATTGACTTTCTTGACCCATAACCTTTGGATAATAAGATTATGGATTTAGAGCTACCTGAGACAACATCGGGTTCAACCCCCTTATTTTACAGATGAAGAAACTAAGGCCCAGAGAGGGGAAGAGACTCGCACAGAAGTCTCAAGTGAGAGAGTTGGGTTTTGAACCCAGATCCTCTGACTTTATATCAAGTTATGCCCTGTTCCTTCACTTTCCAGGCTTGACCATCACACCTCTCCTATACCTCATAACTTCCATTTTCCATTCCTATCATTCTCACTAGAATCTCAACCTCAGCTGCCCAATCTTCCCCACCCACCTCTCAGGGTCAACGGCGCATCAGCATGGAGGCCAATGGCACTGGAGAGCGCCCTCCTCCTTCCCTTGCTCCCTGCTTCTGCAGGTTTCACTCTTCTCCTGTCCCCCTTCCAGAGGCCAGGCTTTCAAACAGACTCATCCAATTATACTTCTGGTGTCCTGCTTTTAAACAACACCTTTTCACTTCTGATTGATTTTTGAGTGCAAGGCATTGTACGAGCCCCTACTTCTCTTGCTGGCATGCTACTTTACACAGTGTTCTTCCATGTTGTGACCTCTATGGTTCAGTTTTGGTTAGCATGGGTTTTATCTTGTGCCTGTTCCTATCAGACTTCTGGATTTACCATTCAATAACAGCATGAAAATCAAGGCAGTTCAGGAATTTAATTTTAAAAATTACCGAGAATATGTAATGTTCCCTCCTCCTTATATTATCACACATACATACACATACACACACACACACACACACTCAAATACATTCACACATACACAAACCCATACACACATTCCTAGCATGGTGTGTGGCACATAGTGTGAGCTTAAACATATTTACTGACATACACACATAGACACTCTTTTCTGTTTGTGTATTGCATGCCCCAGGAGAAGGTAACATGCCTTAGTGAAGGAGTTAGGAAGACCCCGGGTTAAGTACCATCTCCATATACTGTTTATGGGACCCTAGGAAAGTAAATTAATGACTTCCTGCCTCAGTTTCCTCATTGTAAAATGAGAATAATAATACGACCTACCACCCAGGATTGTTGTAAGAATCAAATGAGATAATATTCGCAAAGTACAGAGTCTGGCACATAGTAAGCATTATATAAATACTTATTCCTTCCCCTTAAAGGCTTGTGGGATTGGGTTATGAATAATGGGTCTCTTGTATTTCATACCTAATTATTGTATTAGGACCAAGGTTTTTCTCTATCCAGAAACCAACCAGTGTGGGAAATCTTAGGTAGAGATTTACCCAGGCCAGACCTAATCAGACAGTAAAAGAAATTCTCCGTTTGGGCTAATGGGTGCATTCCTGCTCATTGTGTTTGCTCAGAGAGGTCTGGGATAGTGTTGATTCTCCCTTATGTCAGACAGGTGATACGCAAATTGATGAATCCTTTGACCAAGATTTGGGTCATCCAAGTCACCCACCCCAAGACCCACATTATAACATCACTGTAATATCCATTTTCTCACTGATTGTTGACCAATCAGAGTTGACCGCCACCCCTCGAAGGGCATATAAAACTGTGAGCCCACCCCATTAGGGGTGTCTGATCTAAGAGAGAAGGCCAAATGACAATCCTTTTATTAATAAACAGGTAGGCTTTATTCATAAAATGATTAAATCACCCAGAAACTATGTGTCTTGGAACATCATCACAGGGTATGAGGGAAAGCAGATGGACAGACCGAGAACCTGACTACCTTTCATGGGATCCCAGAGGAGCCAGAGTACGGCCTGTAGAATGACTAGTTGGTTACCTGGGCAGACTTTATAGAGAGACACATCCAAGAAGAACCCAGGGTGAGGAGGGCCACAGTCCTCTCTGGGCGTCCTTGCTGCTCTCCCAGGGTTGGAGAGATAAAGCTCGCTTCCCACCTAGACCCTTCCCATGGACACTGCATGGCGCATTTTTTACTTTCTGATAGTGTTGGGGGGTTGAGAGCAGTGATGTGAGAGTAAGAACAGCAACTCGATTTGCTTTCAATGATTCATCCCTGAAATATTGAAGGAGCACCCGCTCCATGCCTGGCTGTGTGCTAGGCCTTGGAAATACAAACAAAAGGATGCAGGCCCTGCCCTCCAATAATTCACAGAAGAAGAGAAGAGGTGACAAAGAAAAAACCATCAGGGAGAAGAGAAGAGATTTGTAGGTCAGAGAGAGGCAGGCTGGTATATTTAAAAACCAAGCACAGGCGGACTGAGCCAGCCAGCTTTATGGCGCAGTTTCACGGGCTTCAGAAAGGTCTCCGGCCCCCATCCTGAGCATTTAAGGTCTTATATTCTTAAAATACAAATAGCCTGGAGAGGAGTCACGCTTTAAGCCTTAACTGTCACATGGATCTCAGAGTGACTGGGGTTAGCAGACCCCACTTTCTCCAGCAGCTTTGGGCGGGGGGGAGGAACATTGAAGACAAGCTTTGTCAGCCCCACTCCAGTGGCTGGTGATGGAAAGTCTCCTGTTTTGAACTCTTGAAATTCTTTCATTTTCACAGCGCCTCAAGATCTAAATCTCTTTGACGCGGCACAGAAGTTATTATAGTTTCTTTTCAGTAACTCAAGTCTTTGTCATACACATGCTCGTCTCTTTGGAAAAGCTGGTATTTTTATGTAATGGGATTTCATCCTTTGCTTCTGGATATTATACTAGGAGATTTTTTTCCATATCATCTCAATACTCCTTATCCATATTTTTATCTAACAGCTGTTATTTATAGAACCTACCTTCTGTTAGTCTGAAGTCAAATGACTGTATTTACTATCCCTGCCAGGAGTCTACACACACCCACACACCCACACACACCCACACACACCCACACACACACACACACACACATACACGAGCCATCAATAAGCTCTGCGGCAGGCTTCCCATTTTCAATCCTGTTAAAAAATAAAAATCTTCAAAGAGCCCTTCTCTCCGACTTCCATTTTCTGAGAGCCTTTCAACCACAGCCCTATTCAGCGGTCTTAATTCACAAGCCTGAGGCTTCCTTAGCTGAGGACCAACACCAAGCTCCCCTCTCAGTCCAGGTTTCCACCATCCCAGGATTTATCTCCATTAATGAACATTTAGACAATGAAAATGAATATTGAGCTGGAGCAGAGAGCCATATTGGAGCGCTCACAAGGTGGACGGATGAGCCTTTATCAGACAAGAATTGGGCCATCTCCAAGTCCCATCTGGAGGATTAGTTCATACCATCATTTGGGGTTCAGAACGGAAGTAAATTAAAAGTGATTTATCTAGCCAAAGAAATGGCCGGCTGTATTTGAAGATAAAACTAGAGGTGACCATGTATTGAAATGCAAATACTGCCTTCCAGTTGGAAATACCATACCTAGGATTTTACCACAAAGGGGGTGCTACTATCAAAAGACTAAGAGGAATTTAATTCCTAAAGAATTTAGTTGGGAATAGTTTTCTTGGGCAGCTAGGTGGCTCAGTGGATAGAGTACAGGGCCTGGAATCAGGAAGACCTGAGTTCAAATCCAGCCCCACTTACTAGCTGTGTGACTCAGGCAAGTCAATTCACCCTGTTTGCCTCAGTTTCCTCATCTGTAAAATGAACTGGAGAAGGAAATGGCAAATCACTCCAGGATCTCTGCTAAGAAAACCCCTGAAAAATGGGGTTACAAAGGAATGTGTAACTGCCTCCCTCTTCTCCTCCAAATCGCCAGTTAGTTCAGCCCTCCTTGGTCAATCCCATCCAATCTGCCCTCCCTCAACTTTGTCACCATTTTCTACATTAGCAGTAACACAGAGCTGGATCGGCCTTTATTGATCAATCAATCAATAAGCTTTAATAAATATCTCCTATGTGCCAGGCACTATGTTGGGTGCCGGCGATTCAACAGGGACGTGTCTGAATGCGGACAGAATAATTATAAAGTTAATAGATGTAGTTTATTTCAACAGAGTGATTGAACGGGCTGTTCGGAGGCAGCTGACGGGATCAGGGAAGGCGTCAAAATCTCCCCTCTCCAAACAGCTCCCTTCCCAGGAAGCTAAGAAAGGCCTTTTTTGAGTGGGTGGGTGTGTGGCATGTGAGTGTGGTGTGTAAGGGTGTGTGTGTAAATGTGCATATGTATGCTGTGGGTGTGCGTGTGCGTGTGGATGTGTCTCTGTGTGTCAGGGTTCTTTCCAAATAGAACATGTTTTTGAAGTCCAGGAAAGGGAACCCATGAAGACAAGATGGTGACCTGGCCAAACATGGGCTGTCACTTCTTTTTCCCAGGCTGGGGAAGGTTCTGAACTGACCTGCCTGCATTCTTTGGCATGATCCTGTGACTGGTGGGTGCAGGGGGGGCCAGGGAATAGGGGCAGCTTGTGACAATATAGTCTGTGATTTTGTCCTTGTGAGTGAGGGACACTTTCTAGCCTATTGTTTTACCTGCTGGTGTGTGTGTGTGTGTGTGTGTGTGTGTGTGTGTGTGTGTGTGTGTGTGTATACCATGCTCGGGGTCAAATAATCCATTTCACAAGTAGAGAATGGGGGAAGGTGTGACTAGCCTACTGGGATGAGGAGATATTATCCAGAGAGGCCTGAGCCTAGCGTGAGGGCCAAGGGATAGCCCCCTTGCATTTTGCAGAGGTCTCATCACATCTGGAGAGGCCTCTTGAGTCTGGGACTGGCATGTTTTTGGAAGGACTCTATCAGGTGTCCCAAGGAGGGAGACTAGGATGAGGTTGCATGAGGACCATTGGAAGGAATGGGGAAGGTTCAGCCTCAAGAAGAGAAAACTTAGGGAGATATCACAATTGCTACGCTCCTTATCCTTAGCTGAGTCTTGGGCTAACCTCCCCAGGCCCCAAGGGCATGGCTGAATTAACGAATAATACAATAATGCCGTTTGAATGATGGCCTGAGTTACAGGGAAAGGGCTCAATTATGTTCCTTAGCTTTTGCCTAAGAAGTCAGGAAAGTCTATAAGTTAGGAAATTCCCATGGAAAGCCAAATACCTTATAACAGAGGAATGGAAGGTGATGTGCTGTTAACACGACAGATCGCCACCAAAAGATTTTCATTGACAGTTGTGGATTGGTGTCATAGGAGGAGCCCCAGATCTGTTCTCAGAGAACCCAGATTTTTTGCATTGTGACTTTGCTCAAATTACTTAAAATCTCCCAGTCTCAGTTTCCTCCTTTGTTGAAATGGGAATAATAAGCGCTCGCCCTACCTCTCTCCCAGGCTGCTCTACGGATCCAATGAGATGATAAGTACAAATGTGGTCTAGCATTATTACATGTACATCTGGAAATAACAGCTAGTAGGAAACCCTTTAAGAACCCCTTTGAAAGGGGCATCTAGGTGGCACAGTGGATAAAACACCGGCCCTGGATTCAGGAGGACCTGAGTTCAGATCCAGCTTCAGACACTTGACACTTACTAGCTGTGTGACCCTTTGGCAAGTCACTTAACCCCAATTGCCTTACAAAAAAAAGAACCCCTTTGAAGAGGCTGATGTGCACGACAGGGAACTCACTCCCCAACTTAGCATATCAGGAAGACAGAAGCGGCAAGGGCAGGGAACAAAGGATGGCTGGGAGGGTATGAGCTAAAGCCAGTGTGGAAGCCGAAAATGTGGGGTTTGAGGAGGCTCAGAAAATGGACCGGACGGCTTTCTGGGGTGGGTGGGAGGATGAGAGCTAACAACAGAGGGCAGCAGAGCTGCCTGATTCTCATCTCTCTTTTGTTTCCTCTTCCAAGGAGACTACAACCTGGCTAACGGGGCTGACTTCTGAGATCAGTAAGATGGCACCGGGAGAGCAGAGGGTCATCTTGGATGACTTCTGGGCACCGGGCCCAAGACTGAAGGGAAGGGCAGCTGTTATTGCCGAGCCACTGCCATGGGAAGGGCAGCCGTTATTGCCGAGCCACTGCCATGGGAAGGGCAGAGACTGTGGGGAGGACCTACCCGTCCCAGCACTGGGGAAGGCAAAGGTCTCAACCTTCCAAAAAGGAAAGCGATGAGAACCTGAAGATCACCGGCCAGGGAGCCTGACTCCAGGGGCTGGGAAGATTCTAGGATTGGTCATGAAAAGCTGATTGGTGAATGGTGAAAGGCATCCTCAAGAACCTCCCAGGTGGGACTGAGCCTCTCCCTTTCTGACAGGATGCCCCAGTAAGAGATCAGGGGAACTCTGTAAGCATCATCTACTCACAGCCAAAGCAAAGCGTCTGATGCTTCGAACTTCATGCTGTTTATTTCATAGAGAAGATGAAGAGATGCGGGTGAGATGATAATAGAGCCTGGTGGGGCTACCACTGGCGGGATGGCAGGAGGTCTCGGGAGAGCACCCCCAGGATCTGTGCTTGGCTCTGCGCCCTTTGGCATTTTATCAAGGCCCTGAGTAGCAAGGCTTGGCTGGCACACTCATCAGATGTGTGGGAGGGATTGACAGTCCAAGGGAGGCAGCATCAGGAACCAAAAGGTCTTGGTGGGCTCCAGCACTGGGCTGAATCTAATAAGATGAATTCGCTAGGATCAATGTAAAGTTTTACACTTGGATTTAAAAAATTAGCTTCACAATTACAGGAAGAGGATGTCTGGTCAGACAGTGATTCATCTGAAAAAGAGCAGGGTTTTAGGGAGCTGGGAACATGGTGTAACTACTCAGCTCTGTTGGGGCAGGCTGGGAAGCCCCTCTCCTCTTGCACTGGGGTAAAAGGCAATGCTCTCAAGGAGAAGGAGGGGAGAGGCACTGAACTCTGTGCCAACCACACCAAATCTGGACAGTGATGGTACAAGAAGGAAACAGACACTTGGGACCAGCCAGGGGTGAGTGTGTGGAATGACAGTGGGCCTTAAAGTCAGCGTCATGAGGATCTGCTGAAGCACCTGGAGTAAAGAAGATGGGGGATAGGGTGCAGAACGGCAGCTGCCTTCCAGTGTCTGAAGCACTGTCCCATGCTGGTGGGATCAGATTTATTCTGCTTGGCCCCAGAGCTCAGAACCAGGAGCAACAGGTGCCAGATGCAAAGATTCTTGATTCCGGACAAAGTCTCTCACAATGAGAGCATTCAGACCGAGTGCAGCATCCTGACAGGCGCCTGCTGGCTAAGGTCTCTTCACGTGGACAGCCTAGAGTCAATGAGCTTATAACAGGCATTTTCTCTGGTCCCGCAGAGGCTGAGAGTCAGAGAAATACTGAGGCAATGCAGAAGCAGGGCAGACGTCTTTGCTTAGGGACACTTGGCTCTCGCCTAACCTTCTTCTCCTTGGGAACTTCTTTCTTTCTTTCTTCTTGCCCTTGCTATTTAACAAGTCTAAGTTGTCGCTGCCTCGGCTTTGATGTGAAACCACCAGAGCTTTGAGAGTCTCCGACAAAGTGACTGCGGCTGATTTGTAGGTCTCATTAAAAAGAAATACAGCCTAGAATGTGTTCCCGTTCTTCCCCAGATCCGGCTGACAGCAAGACGGGGAGAATGAAGTAGGAACCATGATGAGGGCTCCGGGCTGGGAGTCAGGCGCCCTGCTGACTAGCCAGGGAGCCCGAGCCTCAGTTCCTTCCTCTGTAAAATGAACGTAATTACATGAGCAGGCTGCTTTGTCGTCTTGCTATGTGAGTTCTTAGGAATAATGTCTGTTTGCTTAATTGCACTGAATTGAAGGGATCTGATGGGATCGTCAAGATCCCCGCAATCAGAGTAAAAACGAACCAGGAACCAGATTTAAAGATTGTCTGTACAGAGGCTCCTGCTAAGTTAGAGCAGCCAAGTCACTTCACTTTGGTGATGGTGTTTTCCTCATCTGTAAAATGGGGGTAATCATGCTTAGGGATTCACAGGATTTAGGGTTGGAAGACAGCCGAGAGATAATTGAGTTTAAGAAACTGGGGTGCAGAAATGGGGAAACGATTTCCCAAGGACACTCAGATGAGAGGAAGGCCTCGCTTCCCGTCTGAATTCTGGGGCTCTGTCCATCACCCCACAACCTAGACCAGAGGTGGGAGGCAGGAAGAGCAGGAGGAGCACCCTGCAAATCGAGGTGGCCGCCTTTGTTGTCCTTATTATGACTCCTCCCCCTCCCCCTCCTCCAGATCCTGCCCACTCTTCATTCCCCTTCTCCTTGGAGACAGTCTGTTTCATTGAATTGTGGGCACTTGGCTATTGCAGTCACCTCTGAAATATTCCCCAGCGGCTGATGCCGCTTCTCCCCATTTGTCCCTCTCACCTGAAGTTCATGAGGCGCCCTATAAATTACACACCATTGCACAGTGTCCCTGAAATATCCACCCTTGAGCTTCTGAAATAGCAGCAGCTATTACTGCGCCTCCCCGGGCTTTATAACTCTCTTCTTCAGGGCAGGACTGGAGCGGAGGAAAGAGCTTTCAAAAGGGAAGCCGGAGGAGCCCATCCGTGTTCATGCGAAGGGGAATTCATGCCATCGCGTGCCTTGTTCGCCCCCGCCCCCACCCCCACCCCCCAGCCCAGGGTTGAACCCTCTCCCCTGCATACACCAGGAGCCATCGGTCCCGCCCTGCCTTTGTCTTCCTCCCACGGTCTCTCCTCTGCCACCCCAAATGGGGGTGCTCCCGGCTCCTCTCAGGGTAGACAGCAGCACGTGCTGGAAGGATAAGGGATGAAACTGGCCATCCATTGGATTGAGCGTTATGGAGGAGGGTGAGGGTTAAACCACTCAGCGAGCTCATGTTGCATGTGTGGCCTTAGCTTCTCTGGTGGGTCTCTGGATCCACTTCCCTTAGGTGACCAAGCGCTGAGCCTTGCACACCGTAGGTGCGGAACCAATACTTATCGAATCGGATTCCTAACAGCTTGAGACCATGGCTTTGCTCTCCAGTCCTCAGTTTCCCCATATGCCAGATGAAGAGCCCTTCCTGAAGTCCCTCATTCTGCCGAGCGTCAGCCCTTCCGAGGGATGCCCCCCGTGAGTTTTAGTTCTTTGCAATGGCAAGCGCTGCCGACGCCCCCAGCCGCTGACCTCTGGGTAAGGGCCGAGAAGGGAGCTCCGAGGGGCCGTGCTGCGTCTGCTCCCCGGCTTCCCCCAGAGTCCAGCAGCCGCACTCCCTCCATTCCCATCTCTCTGTCATTGAAAGGGATGAAGCTCCCGTGAGTCACGCCGCTCTCAGAGGCACCTCTAGAGCGGGAGCTCAGCTCGCTGCTCTCTGGGACAGAGTGCAGGAACCATCTCTACCAAGGCGCTAGGTGACCTAAGGTCCGGCTTGGATTGTGTGGGGGGCGCTGTCAGCCCACGCCGGGCGGGGCATCTTTGCCTCTTTCTGCAGCCTGTGTTTTGGTTTTCTCCTCCTCCTCCTCCTTCGCTCCTCTTGGGGGAAGGAGAAAGGCTGGGGACAGGAGAGGCAACTCAAATAATAAATTAAGTTACTTGTTATTAGCTCTGGCCAAAGGCTCCATAGGGGAGGGTGGTTCAATCTAAGGATTAAAATGAGGTTTGGGATTTTCGATGAATTTCAAACTGTTCTTAGTTGTGCCCAGAATATTGCAATAGATTTCTGATGGGTCTTTTGTCCTCTGGTCTCTCCTTACTCCAAGCCTTACGCAGGCTTTCACCCTGGCCTGCCCCTACTCAAACATTTGCCAGGGCTCCCCATTCCCTACACAATATAGTCCACACTCTTCTGCCTGGCTCTGTAAACTCTAGAGCGGATCTACTGCCCCAGAGCCATAACTAGGTTAGGGCAACTGGGGCTTTGTGTGAGAGCACCTGACTTGTTTTTCTTGGGGGGGCAGGAAGCTTTCTCCCTCTTTCCTTTCAATGGTATCCTCTGGAACTTCCTGCCCAATCATTAACAAACTTCCCTTCCTCCTCCATCTTTTCCTTTCCGCTCTTTCATATTCTGGCCCTCACGGACACAAGGAGATACTGCGTCACTGGCCGCTCACTTCAGTACTGTCTGCTCCTCTCCTGTTCCTCCCCACACGAGGCTAGGAGGAAGAAAGCCCGGTAAATGTGGGGGTCCCCCAAGGCTCTGTCCTGGGCTTGCTCCCCTTCCCCCTCAATCTCACAAGCTCTCAAACATCCAAGGGTCTCCACGCAGGTGATGGGGCTACATCAATCTTCACCTCCCATAGCCCCAGGCTAGCCACTGCTTCCTGGACAGCTCTGCCTGCATATCCCAGGAGCAGTAGGCTGTGGGACAGTCACAATGGCTTGAGTTCTGGAGTCACAGAAGCTTGGCTCAAGTCCCACCTCAGACATTCTTGGGTAAAAGTGACATCCCTTCACTTTCCTCAGCCTCGGATTTTTGTTTTTTCTTTTTTGAGGCAGTCTGATACAATGGACCTGGGTTCAAATCCTGCCTCAGATACTTACTAGCTGTATAGATGAGACACTTAGCCCCTGCCTGCCTCAGTTTCCCCATCTGTAAAATGAATGAGTTGGGTTTGGCCTTCTCAGGCCTCTTCTAGTTCTAGATCTAGAGCACTGTGAATTAGACATAGCCGACAAAGAACCAATTCACCCCAAACCCATGCAATGGCAGGCGTGGCATCTCTTTTACACAGGCTGGGAGGGTTTCCTTTAAGGAGGCCAGGAGGCCATCCTCAGGATTTCCATGGGCTTGGGTCTGGGTGTGGGACTGCTTCCTTCACCCCCCAGTCCCACTAACCCCCTCCATAGCTAGATCTCCTTGCAGTGGATCAGCTGCCCTTCACTCACAGCCTCTCTCTATCCTCACTAGACATGAGGATCCCAAGTGGCCTTCTCTCTGTATTCCTCACTCATGGTGGTCTTGCCTCTCTCAGCACCTTTGCACCGCCTGCCCCCCTGCCTGGGATGCCCTCCCTTCCTTCAACACCACCTTGTGGTAGGAAGCCTTTCCCGAGTCCCCAGGCTGCTAGAAGCCCCACTCTCCCCCAAACTGCTCTGCATTTATTTCTATTTATTCTCTTGATTCACCCATACTTACACATGTTCTTGGCCCCCTCACTGCCACACAAGCCCTTTGAAAGCACAAACTTTTGCTCTTTGTATTTGTGTCCCTAGCAGGAAGCCTGGGCCTGACCTACAGTGGGCTCTTAGGGCCTGTGTGTTGATTGAATCAGTGACCAAATTTCGTCAAACTTGCCACTATGACAATCTCCCACATCCCTTCCCCTCTGGACATTCAAGGCCTTTCCCCTGGGTCAAGTCTTCGTCACCTCTCATGTGGCCTGTGAGAGATGCCTCTTCATTGGGCCTCTTTCTTCCCTACATAGTCCACAAAGCTGCGGGCTACCTAAGACACCGAGCTGAGCATGACACCCCCTACTCAACAATCTTCCATGGCTCCCTGGCTAAAATGCAAACTCTGTCTGGGCATTTAAAACCCGCCCCAGTAGCTTCTCACTGACATTTCTGGCCATAATCCATATGATTCCTATCCCCCAGACTCTACTAGCTGTCCCTGTATGTCACATTCCACCCCTGAGGCCTCTGCACATGTGATCTGCTGCCTCTGGGAGGCATCCCCCTCCCCTCTGCCTCCCAGGGGTCCTGGACCCAGGGCCCAGGTCTCAGCCCCTCACATTTTTGCACTGCTTTCTCCCTCTTGAGATTACTTAGTAAGACTCCTGTGCAGAGAGGGTGCCCACCAGCACTGGGAGAAGGAGCTTCCTCACCTGGGAGGTCCCTGAATGAATGAGATGACAGGTCTGCCCCTCCTTTGTATTTACTCGTCTGCCTCTGCTTTCTCTGCAGAAAGTAAATGCCAGGAGGTCGGAGATTTTCGTTTTGGTCTTTGTCCCCCCAGGGCTTAATAACATTTTATTGAGTTCCCTGGGTGCCTCCCTCAGACCACACCCTCCCCTCCTTGCCTAAGCTGAGCCTCAGCCCAAGCTCCATCCCCCCTGGTGTTCCTGCTTTCCACAGTCTTGACCATTCACCTTCTGGCTCTCTTCCACCTTTGACGCCCCCGCCCACCGTCCCATGGGCCGGTCATGCCCTGCTGGGCCTCAGCCCGGGGTCATCTCCACAATCCAATTTCTTGGCTCATTTTCTCGAGCTGCTCTGGAGAAGTGTCCTGTCAAAAGTCACCCTGAGCCAGTCCTGCGGCCAGATTTATTGATTCTGAGGTCAGTGCTCTTCACACCCCTCACTCATCCTTTCCCCACGCAGGCAACCTGCCATTTAATCTCTATAAAGGAAAAGAAAGAAACCTGCCGCCTTTAGTAAGCAAGGGCTTCACTGCCCCTGGAAAACGCCCTCCTCCTTCCACTTCCTCCCTGGAATCCAGAAATGTCTTCCCAAGAGGGGTCTGAGAGGGAAGGACGACTCCTAGAAAATTGGCTTGAACAGATCTGGGAAAGAGAACAGTCCTTATTCACAGAGAATGGGGAGCCTTGCACCTTCTGTTCTTTTTAACCTGAGAAATAGCACCTTGTCCCCAGTGAGTGAGTGAGTGGGGTGGGCTCATTTCCCTCCTCCCCCTTCTCAGTGGTGGGGCACAGGAGGGCACATGTTTGAGTGTTTGCAGATGCATAAATATATTCACACACACACACATATATATATTATATACATATATACACACCTGCACTCACACATTTACAGTTGTAAATACCCAAATATATATGTACACATACATCTATGCAGCATTTTACTATATGCATATGGGTATATATTTATATGTGTATATATGCACACACATGTATGCACATATGCATACATGTGTACATGCAGGGGTCCCCTCATCTATATCCCACACTACGCTGTCCCTGATCAATGCCCCTCACTACTGTTTATAAACGAATAGATGGGAATAAATGAATTTAAAGCCATTTTGCTTGAGTAGGTGGCTGCCACTCAAGCAGAGTGGGGTAGAGGGAAGGACAGAGCTTTTTTTTTTTCTTTTTCTTTTTTTGCAGGGCAATGAGGGTTAAGTGACTTGCCCAGGACCACACAGCTAGTTAAGTGTCAAATGTCTGAGGCCTGATTTGAATTCAGGTCCTCCTGAATCCAGGGCTGGTGCTTTATCCATTGCCACCTAGCTGCCCCAGGACAGGCTGGAAACTGTGCTAATCTGTTTACAAATGTTATCTTGTTAGTAGAATTTTACTGAATTTAAAGTTGGATCAGATCTCAGGGGTCAGCCGGGGCAAGAGTTCTTCACCCAGGCACTTTGAGGAGCTTATTTCAGAAGATGATGTTGATGGCTGTATTCCAACATCAGCCATTTCCACTGCAACTCCCTGTATTTGGTTTTATGCATTTACAAAGGCTACTCTGGGAAGGGGTCCTCAGGCTTTACCAGACTGACTGCCAGAGGTCTCAAACAACCCCAGGCCAAGTGTGACCTCTTCACTTTCCTGATAGGAAACCTAAGGAACAGAAATGGGGAGTGAGCTGTCCAAGGTCGCTGGCATGAGGTATCCCGTTACAGGCCAAGCCTTGTGTCATCAAACTCCGGGTGCTCACAGCAATGGCCCTTTGAAATAAATGGTCAATCCTACCGTGTTGGGGACTGGGCCAGGTAATCCACGTGCCCCAGAGTGGTGGGTGAAGGAACCTTGGTCCAGGAGCCCAGGCCGTGGGGCCTGTCAAGGCTTTGGGACACACTGCGTGACCTTGGGTTTTCATCTGAGAAACTGACTGGGGTGGAATATGCGAGAAGCTCCCGCAGTTTGATTGGAACAGGTAGGGTTTTCTAAGGGCAGCCAAGGGCTGAGAAGCTCAGAGCTCCCCACATCAGGCCCTGGGCCCCAGTGCATCTCTCAGCAGTCCTTGCATTGTCTTTCTAGAAAACTTGCCTCCAGTCACTGAAGACAGCCGCCTCGCCAAGGCTCTTTGTCTTCACTCACCCAAGCCAGGAGAATGCCAGCAGGCAGGGATATCTGCGTCCACAGGCTACACCTTATATATTATTTAAGGGTGTTTGTGTGACTCTAACAAAGGGACCTACAAAGGCCCACGACTCTGAGCCTGCAGCATGGGAATCCTTTATTAGTGGCTCTGCCGCCCAGCCTGGCTCAGCCTTTAAAGGTTTTTGCTTCCAATGAGGGCACTAATATTAAACAGCCAAATGACCCCTTTAAGAAATGAAAAAGAGATGAGGGTTTAGGATAATGAGAATATTATAGCAAAGCTCACACTGCGTCTGCTTTTAATGGGAGTCACGCAGCTCCAACTCCATGTAATGCTGTGAGAATGCCCCCCCTCAGAGTTATTATACATTCAGAAATCCACAATATATCATAATGAAAATGCATATTCTAATACCCTGTGATCCCCTTAATGAGGAAGGGGAGGGGGCCTTTATTTATAATCTTCTAAATCTAGGTAAATTGCACACACTTACAAATTCTGGAGAAGTCACACCACTGAAAAGTGTTAATATGGTACCAAACTAAGAATGTCTGATCTGGATAAAGGAGACTGGCTTTCAGAATTCAGGGCATAATTGGCCAATAAGAAATGAAGGATTTTTAAAAATTGTGGTTTTCCAAGGGTCTACTGCCCCCAAATTTTAGCCAAACTCAGTGTGCATAGTGGGTACCTAATAAGTGTGTGCTGAACAGACTATTTTGAGAGGGCATTTAGAGGTCTGGAGAATGATATGGAAAGGTGGTTTCTGAGGAGGTTTGAAATAGGAGGGAAACTGAGGTGCAGAGTAGTAATAGATGGCCTTTAGAAGTCAGCTGGCTTGGGGCAGCTAGATGGTGCAGTGGATAGAGCACCGGCCCTGGAGTCAGGAGTGCCTGGGGTCAGATCCGGCCTCAGACACTTAACACTTACTGGCTGTGTGGCCCTGGGCAGGTCACTTAACCCCGATTGCCTCACCAAAAAAAAAAAAAAAAAAAAGGAAGTCAGCTGGCTCAACCCTCTATTTTTGTTTGTTTTTGTTTGTTTGTTTGGGTTATTTTTGTTTTGTTTTGGTTTTGGTGAGGCAATTGGGGTTAAGTGACTTGCCCAGGGTCACACAGCTAGTAAGCGTCAAGTGTCTGAGGCCAGATTTGAACTCAGGTCCTCCTGACTCCAGGGCTGGTGCTCTATCCACTGTGCCATCTAGCTGCCCCCTCAACCCTCTATTTTTATAGTGAATAAAACTGAGTATCAGGTGTGGGTATGGGTGGGGGAGTGGGATAACTTGCTCAGTCACCCAGCAAAACTAGGGACTGCCTGGCTGCAGTTTAGTAGAAGTAACCTCTCAAGTCTACACTGGAAGGTTTACAAGCCACTTTCCTCATAACAACTCTATGAAGTAGATGGTGGGAGTACTTTTACACCCATTTAACAGGTGAATGACTTGAGGCTCAGAAAGGTCGATTTGCCTTGACCTAAGCAGTGAGGGGCAGAAGCAGCCCTTCAGACTCAGAGCAGAGCGCTGCCCACTGTGCCACACTGCCCCACCATATCACACCACTCCTTCCTTATACTGTCCACAATTACATATTGCTGTACAATTTACAAAGTCATTGCCCTCAAAACGGCTTTCGAGGTGAGCATTACAACTATCGCCCATCTGACAGACTGGAGAAAGTTGAGGACAAGGCAGGCCCTCACAGGGCCCGTTCAGTTTTTCTCCTCGGTGGTTCTCGAGCGCCCACAGTTTCTACTCTTGGTGAACTCTGTCTCCCGACAGGGCCCAGCAGTTACCTGCTAACTCAAAGTTCTGGTTTTGGGGAAGCAGCTCAGCCATGACGGTGCTGACAAAGCAGGGGAGAACAATGAGGGGTCTCGGGTCTTTGACACTCTCCCTCGTCTCCCTCTGGGACCAGAGCCCCGGCTGACAGGCAGCCGGGCAGATCTCCGTTTCAGTCTCATTGGTTCTCTCTCTTCCAGATGCCGCTGACATTGTGCCGTCCCAGGCAGCCCTTGGCTGACGCCCATCTCCCAGGCCTTGGCAGCTGCACGAACCCAGCAGGGGCTGACGCAGCCCCGGGGTTTGAAAAGATACTGTCAAAAAGAGGGAGCCCCCCATGCAACCTAGATGGTTATTAGCTAGTGGGGAACATCCTCTGCATTCTGATGTCATCATCTAAATCACAATAATAATGAACACAATAATCACAATAACAGAAAAACCACTCCCCAGCTGGCCAAGGCTGAGCATCTTCTTTTCAGGGTGGATACAGGACCCAGCGTGGGGCAGGGTGAAGAGCACCCCATGCCCTGGCAGCCGGGGGGCCTGGGGCCTGAGCTTTCACTCTCTGGGCCTCAGTTTCCAGATCGGTAAAAATGACAGCCTGGGCTGGGTTACCGAGCCTCTTTCAAGACTAAAATGCTGTGATTGTTGTGCTTGTTGCGCCAGCGCCGGCCAGCAGGGGGCGCACAGGTCACCCACCAGCCCCGAGCGAGCGGGGATGACATTGTCTTAACTCCCTAAAACACCAGACCCAGACAAAAGAACCATGGGAATTCCTGGCTCCGTTAAAAGCACTGACAAACATATGCATTTACCCAATGGAAAGGCGCAAAATTAATTGGAAACGAGATGGAACTCTGTATTCCCCAGGCCCTCGGAGGGCTTATAATTAATAAATAATTGTAAAGCACTTTGCGAGGCCGCGGTGCCGGGGACGCACTGAATAATAGATCATCCTCTTGCAAGCACACAAAGTCAATGGAACGTCTGTTCAAGGGGCGCCGGCTGTGCCGAGGGCCGCCCGGGCCCTCCCCGAGAGAGGAGGGGGCCGAGGATCTGGGATACGTCCTCTGGCTCGGGCTCCTTTGTTCTAGGGGCGGTGTGGTACAGTGGGCGGCGCGCCTGCCTCGCTATGACTCACTCACTGTGTGACCATAAGCAAACCAGGTCCCGTCTCCGGGCCTGAGCGCATTCATCTATAAAGCGGGGGTGACGCTACCCTACCCACCTCACGGGGTTATCGTGCACATCAAATGAGGTGTCGCGGCTATATGGGAAGCGCTTGGCCAGCCTGGAATGCCCAGACATTACTGCCCTGGTGATTCTTCTCTAAGGGCCCTCCCTGCCGGGAAGAGGCCGTGACACCGTGTTCCATTGTCCTCCCCACCCTGACGCTCTCCTCCATCCCACGGTGCCTTGTTATGTGGCCCCCGTTGGAGCTAAGAGACGAGAAGATGAAGTGGAGCAGACGTGCCGGGCTCCTCTGCGCAAAGGCCCCCACGGGACACACGCCCAGAGCAAAGAGGAGCCGCAAACTCCAACAAGAATCAATGGTGCACGAGCTGTGCAGGTAATAAAGCAGCAGCAACGCTGGCGCCCAGGCCCGAGAGGAGGCTCTTCCGAGTATTTTTATTTCCTTCTTTATATTCAGGCCTCTATCAAGTGTACACAGAAATGATGGCGGTGAGGCTCTATAGGCTTAATTGCTAAATGATTAGGAAGGCGCCGAATGAGAGGGGGCAGGCTCCTCCATCTCTTCCTGCTCCATCCGCAGTCTGAGAGCCCTCCCCAGCACGGAGAGGTTTCTATGGTTACGTGGGATGTAAATATGTTATATGCCATGTGTGATGGGGACCGATTGGCTAGAACACTGCACTGTGTACTCACCAGACGATGTTTGTGCAGTCTAACCCCAAAGGGAAATTATCTGTCTGCCTGGCACTGCGCAGCCGGTTAAATATTTGTTTCTAGGTTTATGGGGAGGAGCAGAGGCAAAAGAAGAAGCTGTTGGTGTTAAAGAGACTGTCTACAGGGCCGGGTGACTCTGGGAACGCCCCTGCTTGCGTCTGATTTATAGACTAAACGTGGGAGGGGAAGGAGACTACTATACCTTACCTTGGCACTCTGGGCCCTTGGCAGGCCATAGCTGGGGTACCGGCTTCAGAACTGGGAGCCCATTTTAGAAGGGATGCTGACAGGTCAGAGAAGGGTGAAGCACACTGGATGAGGCAGGGGGGCTGAATCACGGGGGGGGGGGGTGTGGGGGGTGTGGAAGGAGGGTAGAATCATTCGGGGTAAGGGGGCAGAATCACACAGAGTGGAGGCGGCTGAGGCCATGCTATGCCAGGTAGGGTTAACCTGAAGACCACTTGGAGGGAGAAACGTCAAGTATCTCAGTTAATTGTCAGAAGGGTTGTCCTAGAGAAGAGCAACCACAGAGCATGTTGGGAGGAAGCTTCAGAGAAGGGCTTTGGGCTCCCTCTCCGTCCAACTCCCCAACAATAAGAGCTCCCCTTTCTGAGAACAGGGCTACCTCAAGAGGAGGTGGAATCCTGCTCACTGGAAGACTTCAAGCAGAGGCTGGATGGTCCCTTGTTGGGGAGGTTGCAGAAGGAATCTGAGCTCTGCTGCTGCTTGGTTTGGTCCTCTGAGGTCCCCTCCAAGCTGTAATTCTGCTAGGGCCTGGTAGAGCAGCTCAGATCATCTCCAAAATGTTGCCTGAGCAGGAATCTCCACACACACTCATCCAAGTTATTTTGCTAGTGGTTTGCATTTTTTTAGTGGTTGCTGAGACAGCAAGCAGGGGGAATAGTTTTCACCCAAGGAGAGCCTAGGGTTGAGTAACTGGTACGTCAGGACCCAGCATTTTCGAGCTGCAGAGGAAGCAGCATCAGACTGCCATGATCCGAGTCTCTGGAGCCAGCACACCAAGAGATTCCACCACCAAAGGGAAAGAAATGGCTGCCGGCCAGGTCCTGGGTTGGCCACCTGGCCCAGGCACTTCATTCACAGACACAGAACTACAATGATTTGCTGAAACTTCCAGGTGGAAAGAACCAGGCTGAGATCTGAAGCCGGGTCCTGTGGACTCCAAATTGACTACGCTCTCCACTGTAGGACACGGTCACTTTGTATGACTCCTGGGATGTCACCAGATGAGATAATGGTGGGGACAGAAATGCTACTGTGATCATTAAGATCCTTGTAAATTGAGGAAGCCACAAAAGGATATTGAGGTAGGAATGGTTTCCACCTGACACACAGAACCTCTGGAACTGGCTTCCCCAACAAACACCTGAGCCCTCGGGTGCTGAGCTGGGGGCCCAGAGGGAGTGCAGAGCTGAGTGCGAAGTCTGGCCTTGGCAGCTCGATGTTTGCATCTCTCCCTGGTGAGAGTCTCTTCTGAGCATGAAATCCCTCATCCACAAAATAGGGAGAACAGTCCTGGCCTTACCTTCTCGGTGTGTGCTCAAGTCCTTTTTAACTGTGGACTGCTCTGCCTATGGGAGAAGCCCCTGTTCTGACGGGAGTGCCAGCTCCAAAGGAGGAGGAGCTTGGGGCCAGGGACATCTAGGTTTGTAACGCTGGCAAGTCACTTAACCTTTCACAGCCTCAGCTTCCCCATCAGTAAAATGGGGACATGAACATCTGCAGTAAATATCTGCTTCCCCGGGTGGTTGTGAGGTTCCCAAGAGAACGTACAGGACTTTGGGGACCTTAGACTGGACTTCATTCACAACAGTGCCCTGGTCTTCATGACTGTGTCCTTTGAAAAGGTTGAGCTTTCCTCGATCTCTCAGAGGCTTCTGGATATGGGGGAAAAGAAGATGGGAGCTCTGTCACAGGCAGGTGTTTTAGTTGCCCCTGGGCATCTGGTTTGACATATCCACAGGTGATGACGGCTGATCCTCAGGAGAGATTAGGGCTCAATATAGACAGGTAGAAGTTATTACATAGAAGTGATCATAAAAATCATCATAAAAGCCAAGGGAGCTCCAGAGCCCACCAAGAGAGAAGGTGAAGAGAGAGGAGGGCTCTGGAGAGAGCCAGCAAACAGCCACATCTGCAGCAGGAAATGCCTTGTGCTCCAGCAAAGAGGATGTGAAAGAGCACTGACACCAGAGGACAGCCCAGAGAGAACGAACTATCCAGCACAAGAGGTGGTCACCAGCTTCCAACACAGTCCAGAGAAAGACAGAAGAAGAATGAGGACTGAGAAGAGGCAGCGGATCTGGTAGGTAAGACCAATGGTAACTTGGGAGAGGGAAGATTCCAACGAGCTATGAGATGGGAAGCAACTCTGTGAACCAGAGGATGTGGAGGCACACAGAGAGGCATCTAGAGCCTGTGCTCTGAAAGGGAGGAGGCAGAGGCTGAGAACTCAAGGGGACAGTGGGATCCAGTGATGATACCTTTTTAATAAGGACAGAGGAGGCTTGGGGGTGTTTGTAGGCAGCAGAAAAGGAACCAATAGATACGGAGAGATTGAAGATTGCTCCCCAGATCACTGCCCCAGCCAATGTCCTTGTGAAGATGGAAAGGAGGGGATGAAAAGCGTGTGTGTATGTATACATACGTGTATAATATGCATACCTACACAGACATACATCTGTATGTTGGGTGGGGGTTGTAGAAGGGCTAGCTTTGGTAAAGCAGACAACTTTCTGAAACTGGAGAAGAGGAAGACAGAATGAGAGATGGATGATGTCACGGGATTTTTAAAGATGTCAAGTAGGAGAAAATGAATGGCTTCCTTTCTGGGTAAAGCATGAGGCAGAGACCTCTGCTGAAAGAGTGGAGGGAAGAGATACCTTGGGAAGCTGGAGAGAAAAGGCCAGAAGCAGACGCTATGGGGGCTGTGACTGAGACTCAATCAGGGCCCAGTAAAGAGGGTGCCTGCCTGGCTGAAGTGAAGGCCCAGTTGAAACTAGATAATGTAAATGTGGGGCAGATAATCAGGTGTCCGGGTGACTTTGTCTTTAAGAAAAGGAGCCACTTCTGCAGTGTCTGGGTAATGTACAAAAAGCAGGTGAGGCAGGACCTCTCCAGCTCTGGGCTCTTGCCCACACAGGGGCCACCATCATCTCAGAATGGCCTTATTTTATAGGATTACAGAGGTTCACTTATTGAAAAGCAGCCTTTGGGGGCAGCTAGGTGGCATAGTATATAGAGCACTGGCCCTGGATTCGGGAGTATCTGAGTTCAAATCCAGCCTCAGACACTGAACACTTACTAGCTGTGTGACCCTGGGCAAGTCACTTAACCCCAACTGTCTCACTAAAAAAACAAAAAAACAAAAAAAAAGAAAAGCAGCCTTTGCACTAATCTCTCTGGATGGCACAGGAAGAATGTCTCAGGACCAGGCCATGCCCACCGACTCTTGCCTGCTCCGGACAGGAGCTGCCTTTTCCCTCTAACTCAAAGTAAAATGAGCCTTTCTGATAGAGACATGGGAGATTCAAACATAAGGCATCGCTTGAAAGCCCCCGTTGAGCCTTGTGCTTGGCTTCTGGGCACAGAGCTGGAAGGCTGGGTTTAAGTCAAGAGATGAAGGGGAGCATTCTCCGTGGCAGATGGGGAAAGCTACCACTGGGCTTCTACCCCAACAAGTCATGATTTGGCTCTTCTTTTATCTCCTCACAGGGCTGGTAATACATCACACTTGGGTGCCTTCTCATTCTGAATAGGACTCACCTGCTGCCATTCCCAAGATAAATAGGGAGATAGTGAGAGATCCCATCGCCGCCCTAGATGAAATCAAGTCCCCAGGCCCAGACTGACTATCTCACTGGATCCTGAAAGAGCTAACTGATGTGATTAACAAGCCATTTTCAGTGGTCTTCAAAAGACTGAGCAGAACTGGAAGTACCCCAGGACTGGATAAGGGCAAGCGCTGACCTGATTTTCCGAAAAGAACAGAGAAGGAAGTTTGCAAGTTCAGGAGAAAGAACCTGACTTAAAAATTCTTGCCAACAAGCCTCGGACAGCACTGCAACAAGGAGGGCTGGTGAGCATGCAGAAATGGCAGTGGTGACTGCAAAGAGAGGACAGCTTCGTTAAGCACAGATCACTGCAGACTAACCTCATTTCCTTTTTTGACAGGGTCCCCGTAGAGTCAGCTTGGAGATCAGGGGATGCTGCAGATATAGTTTAACTGAATCTTAGCAAAGCATTTGATAAATTTGTTCGTGCTTTCCTTGTGGACAAGACAGAGATGTGAGATGCATGATAGGACAGGCTGGGGAATTTGGAACTAGTTATATGGCTGGGCTCAAAGAGGAGTCATTAATTTTTTGATATCAACTCAGAAGGTCCCTGGTGGAATACCCTAGTTATTTGTAACATTTTTTATCAATGACTTACATCAGGGATTCTTAACCTGGGGTTCATGAACTTGTTTTTCAAAAAATTTTGATTAATGTAATAGATTTCCGTTGTAACCCAGTATACCTTATTCTATATATTTAGGAACATTATTTTGAAAAGGGGTCCACAGACTTCAACAGAGTGCCACAAGCAAAGTTAAGAAACCCTGACTTAGATACAGAAATAGATGGCGTGCTTGCCAAATAATCAGTTAATAAGAATCTGGCAGCAGTGTATCCAATGGATGGGAATGGGAAGAGACTGAAGCGAGAGACTAGTTAGAAAAGTGAGTATAATATGGAGTTAAGCTGATGAGGGCCTGGCTTGGAGCATAGACCATGACAGAGGAGGCTGTGAGATTTGATGACTTCCGAGGCTGTGATATTCACAATTCATGTATACATGCAGATTCTGGAATTGCAAAAACAACAGTCAAGCATGGAGGAGGATGAAGGAGAATGTGAGACAATCCCATCTTTAAGCCCAAAGGCACGAGTTTTCAGATGACGTCATTTATAGAAATGAGGAATTTGGGAAAGGGTACTGGTGACCAGCTGGAGACACAGTCATGCGTGTTTTGTGTTCAGGTTATTTATGTGGCAATATAACCTTATATTGTTCTTGGCTTCTCATCCTAGCCTTCTTACACATGACTCCTCTCCATGGACTCCGCTGAGCACAGGCATGCTGACCTATTTGCTATCTTGTGTGTCTCTGTGATGTCGAGCATGCACGCACATGCATGCACACACACACACACACACATTTTGCCTTTCCTACTGGAACATAAGCTCCTTCAGGGAAGGGGCTGTTTTTGCTTTTTATTTGCGCCTCCAATGCTTAATCCCATGTTTGACACATGACATTTAATAAATGCTTGGTGACTAATTAATTGATCGTCATGATCCTCAATGGCTGCTGGTAAGATTTTGACTTTTTTTGCTATATTATTTTCTGCATTATCATGTTCAAGTTCTTAAATTTGTAATGTTCTTCCGGATGCTCTCTAATCTTTAAATTGCCTTCAAGGTTCATTGCTTGGCCTGGTGTAGATTTTGTACATTCTCTTAACCCTGATGGCTTTTCCTGCTCTTCTGCTAGATTTTCTTCTACCTTGGAATTTTGTTTTCCAAATCTGCTCATCTCTCTTTCATTCCTTTATAGAGACTCTCCATTGTAAATTCCATTTCTTATCATCAGCTGAATGTTTTACTTCTGCATCGAGTGCTCCTAGAGTCATTTGCACTTTCTTTTGTGGGTTTCATTTCCTTTTTGATCCATTCTGGAGTTTCTTGTTGTTCCATGTTCTTTTGGAAATATAACGGATTCTGTATTTCATCAGGCATCAATTGGTTTGGCTTCCCTTATCTTGTGACATCCAACAGGAATCTGTATTCTCCTTGAGGATTTACTGTTCATCCTTCCCTTTGGTTTTGGGATGCTTGCTCTTGCTTTATTTGCTTGTGCTCCAGGCTTTTGTTAGGTTTTTTTTTTCCTTACAGGTTTTGGTGTTTGTCTTTTTGTGTGTCCTATCACTTTCTGGCTCCTCTGCCTTTGCTGTGAGTATACTTCTTAGACTAGACTTTAAGGCTGTTTCACTTTACTCAATTTATAGCACATGGTGCTCACTGGCCAAAGAAGAAAATGCATATAGGAAATATCAGTTGCAAGTCAGATCCTTAGGCCATAGTTGTAAAAATAGATTAGAATGAATCTCTTTTACTATTGTGAGATTTAAAATTGGATACTAGAGTTTAACTGTCGGTTAGTGAATACGGAAAGACGCCAGTTTTTAAAGGACCACCCTTTTGGGGAGGAGATCGACGGTTAAAAATTTTTGACCACACTATTATTTCACCTCATAAAACTATATTCAATTTTTAAAATTTATTTTTATTTATTTCATTAAATATTTCTCAATGACATTGAAAATTTTTTAAAATCATTTTTAAAAAATGGTGTATCAAATTCTCTCCCTCACTCCTGTCTCTTCCCCCCTCTTTGAGAAGACAGGCAGGGCAGCTAGGTGGTGCAGTGGATAGAGCACCGGCCCTGGAGTCAGGAGTACCTGAGTTCAAATTCAGCTCCAGACACTTGACACTTACTAGCTGTGTGACCCTGGGCAAGTCACTTAAGCCCAATTGCCTCAAAAAAAGAAAAAAAGAGAAGACAGGCAATTTGATTTTGATTATACATGTGAGGTCATTCAAAACATGCTGAAAATATAAACATAATAAAAAGTATGCTTCAATCTGCATTCAGAGTTCATCAGTTCTCTCTCTGGATATAGATAGCATTTTTCAGCAGGGGTCTTTTGGAATTGTCTTATATCATTGCATTTCTGAGAATAGCAAAGTCATTCACAGTTGATCATCATTATAATATTGCTATTACTGTGTACAGTGTTCTCCTGGTTCTGCTCATCTCACTTTTCTGAAAGCATCCTGCTCATCATTTCTTATAGCTGTGAGAAAATAATTCTTAATAATGGATTTCTAGAAGAAACCCAGACACTGAGTTAGTTGCTCTCTTCCCCTCCCCCCAGAAAGTTTGGTTCAGCATTTGCCTGGGATGAGCTCAGGTGAACAAAAGGAATGCAGATTGAGTCTTTTGTTTAGCTAGGGAAGAAGCACCTAAATGTTGGAGTTTGCCCGCTATGGACCACTCCCCCAAGTCATGTCAATCAATGGAACCTAATGAGGCTATAATCAATTCGCTTAGATCAATGGATAAAATCTCTGGGCACACCAGGATCAGCCTCTCTTTTGTTCCCCTCTCTGGCTCTCTGCTCCCTCTTGGGCTTAGGGGTATGTAGGTGCTTAGGCCTTGAGACCATGTGATGGGTCTTCTGGGGTTTTTCCTTCTGCTTGTGATAAATACCACATGGTCGATACTTGACTAATATGTAATATTACTTAATAAAAATATTACTACTGAAAAGGATGAAATAGCCATTAATACAAAAGTAGCAATAAATTTTAAAAAGCATAGCTTAGCAACAGATAATTTAGGTAACACATAGCACAGCAGTATTCCATCACAATCATATACCACAACTTGATCAGCCATTTCCCAACTGATGGGCATCCCCTTGACTTCCAATTCTTTGCCACAACAAAAAGAGTTGCTATATTTTTGTACAAATAGGCACTTTCCCTTTTTCTTTGACCTCCTTGGGATTCAGACCCAGTAGTGGTATTGCTGGGTCAAAAGGCAGGCCCAGTCTGTGATAAAGCTCTATTGTTTCTGACAGTGAATCATTGGACAGGTCCAAGAACTTGATGGCAAGAACTTTCTCGTCTAGGTCTTCGGTAGTTCTGCTTCTGCAAGGAGCTTTTTCTTCCACCGTCAGTGTATTGGGTCTGTACAGAATGGTTTGTATACTGTTTCCCCTATTGGATCATAAGCTCCTTGAAAGTAGGGATTGTTTTGTTTATTTTAGGGGTGGGGGTGGGAAGGGGCTTTTGTGTATTCCCAGTCCTCAGCCGGTTCCTGGCACACAGGAGGTGTATAATAATACTTGTTGACTGGCTCACAGGGGGTATGGGCTGCTGGATCTTTGGAAACAGTTGCCAGGTTATACCTCCCCAAGAATTGCTCACCTACATGCAGGCTAGGAGGGCCAGGTGAGAAGCAGGGCAGATGACCTGCGAAGCACTGCTATTCCTGGGGCTCTTGGCCTTCGGGTGCTGGGCCTTCTCCATGCAGATGTCACAGGAGGTGGTGGTCGGTGTGGTAGTAGTGGTTTGGCTAGCTTGGCACATGCTACCCTTGTCTCTCCTCAAGGGTGCCTCGATGCTTCGGTTCGGTTGACTTAGGAGCCTTGTGGGTGGCTGTTTTTCTGTAGTTAGCGGGGAAGCCTGGCCCCTTAGCCAAAGGAGGTGATTCTGTGGCTGATGACTTCATTGACTGGGCTGGAAGCTGCACCTGTGGTCTGGGGCTGTACTATTGTTCTTGGGTCTCTTGGGCTCAAATGTCCAGCAGGTGGCCAGCAGTTTGGGCTGCCTTGTTAGGCAGTGAGTTCCCTGTCACTGGATGTTTTTCGAAGCTGGATGAGCATTTATTGGGGATAGTTTTGATGAAACTGGCCAAGTAGCTATCAGGATGGACACACCTGAGAAGTAGGGGGAGACTGAAATCTATAGCAGGAAAGTCCGTTGGGTGTGGCTACTTACTACCTGAGCTAGGAGACAGAGATAATCCAGAGGTCAGGACTGTCATTCCAAAAGAAAGTTCCCTCTGACTCTCAGGAATCTTTCCCTACTCCACCCTCAAAGGGAACTTTCCATAGTCAGGTGGTCACCCCATCCGTCTCCCCCATCCATCCTCTATAGACTTTGGCCTCCCTTGCAGTGGAGGAGAAAGGTGTCCCCTTGAGGCGAAGTCTTTGACTCCCCTCTTGGTCACTTTCTCTAAGGGCCCAAATCAAAGACCATTTTATTCTACCAGGATTATGTGCAAGAGGTGTAATTCTTTAAAGAGGAATACCTAAGGACCCCCACACCACCTATTTCCCTGTGACATTTTTGAGAAGATGCCTACATTGAGGAAAAGCTTGGACTAGATGAACCTTCGAGGTCCCTTCTGGTTCTGAGATGATATAGTTGAAATTAGATCTTTCCCCTAATTTGGTCTGATGGAATTGATTTCTGCTGCATCAGAGTTTCTTCTCTTTACAAAAGAGAAGACCCAGTGATGATTCTATTTCCCACCAAAGCTGCATTATTTAAAAACAAGAAATTAAAAACATTTGTTTGTATGTCTAACATGCCTCTTGTGTTTTATTTGGTGTTATATTATTAGGTATATATTATACATGTATAGTATATATTATGCATAATACATGTACATAATATATGATACATATACATGTATGCATTTGTCATATCGCCCTTGACCTTCCTGTCCCACCAATCTGTGAAAGAAATGATTATTTCTCTCTAGTATTTAATAACTAATTATTGAATTAGGACTGAGGTTTTTTTTCGCCTTCTCTCCAGTGTGGGAAATCTTTCTCAAAGACTTACCCAGGCTAGAGATCTAATTAAAGACAGTAAAAGAAATTCTAAGTATAGGCTACTGGAAGGATTCCTGCTCATTGTGTTTACTCAGACAGGTCTGGGAAAATGTGGATCCTCCCTTTTGTCAGACGGGTGATATGGAAATTGATGTCTTTTTGACCAAGACTTGGGTGATACAAGTCATGTACCCCCAAGACCCTCATTAGACTGAGCCCCTCATTATAATATTCATTCTCTCATTAATTATTAACCAATCAGAGTTGATTGCTACCCTCAAGAATGCCAGCTCTTCCAAGGGCATATAAATTGTGAGCCTGCCACCATGAGGGGTCTTTAGCATTTGAGAGTGCCCTGACCTCTGCTATTCTTGTTAATAAAATCACTAAACTACCCAGAAATTATGTATCTTGAACTTTTTAAACTTCATGGCTATAAGTTCCAATAGGGTGAGGCCTGGCCTTCTCTCCCTGTCTTGCAAAGTCCTCTGTACAGGGTGAGTCATTTCACTCTTTAATGCACAGAACCACTGGCTATTGGACAAAACTTTGGTGATTCTACCACTGTTGGCCGGAGCACCTGACCCTAGCCTGTTGTCCTTTCTCCTTTGTCACCGGTACAGTCTTTGGCATAAACCACCACAAACTTTGATCATTATTAGTCAGTTCTACCTACTGGCCATCACTGGCATCACCATCTTCCCCAACTTGTTCATCTTCTGTACCACAAAGGGGTCAGTCAAATGGAGGCAAGGTGATCACTTCTAAGAAAAGCAGACAGGGGGCAGCTAGGTGGTGCAGTGGATAGAGCACCGGCCCTGGAGTCAGGAGTACCTGAGTTCAAATCTGGCTTCAGACACTTAACACTTACTAGTTGTGTGACCCTGGGCAAGTCACTTAACCCCAACTGCCTCACTAAAAAAAAAAGAAAAGCAGACAGCAGGCTAGGATGTTTTCAGAAAATGCCAAGATACAAGCAGGGTCTTATTTTAAATTAAACCAAGAAGGGGCTGGTTACTTTGCTATCTCATGACTCACCTTAGATAGCACAGACTCATTAAGAAACCCAAGGAACATGTTTCTCACTTTTTTTCTGACCCTATTAAATTCATCATACACTTCTTATTGTCAGAGCTAGGAGAGACCTTAGAACACAGAATTTAAGAACTGGAAAGCAAAGAACAAGGCAAGGGCCTTAAAACATATAAATAATTGTAGAATGTTATTAAAATAAAAGAATATTAAATAACATCAAATAACCATATAATTAAATAGTAAATAATTAAGTAAAATAAAAAATTAAATACAAGTATTACAATCAAAGAATAAAGAATATCAGGGCTGGGAGGGACCTAAGAGATCATCTGGTCCAATGTCCTCAGTCCATAAGAGAATCTTTATTTGGGGGGGAGGGAGGGCAGGAGAGAGAGTTGGGTCCTCTATCACGCTTGGCCACCAGTGTCCACAAGTGCACCAGCCCTGATCATAGTGGGCTGCCTGCAAAGACCTAGTTCCTTGCTGGGGCCATGAATAGCTAAAATCTAGCTTGCTCTTCTCTCTGAAAGTATTTTTTTTTTTGTTTGGGTTTTTTTTTGGTGGGGCAGTGAGGGTTAAGTGACTGACTTGCCCAAGGTCACACAGCTAGTAAATGTCAAGTGTCTGAGGCTGGATTTGAACTCAGTTCCTTCTGAATCCAGGGCCAATGCTTTATCCACTGTGCCACCAGCTGCCTCCTGAAAGTATATTTTTGACAAAACAGAAGCTGTCAGTAGAAAATGTACAGTTTGCCCCTTCGTTTGCTTTCCAGCGCTTGCTGGACCAAATCCAGGATGAGGAAGGAGGTGTTCCCTGTTATACGGGCTCAGTTACTTACTTGGTGACAGATGCTCTACATGGCTTTTAAATGTCCAGCAGTTTTATCGAACGTTTCTAATGTCATTTGTCTTAAGGCAGCAGACTGGGGAGAACCTTTATAAGTTCCTCTGGACCCAGAATGTATACTGGGAAACATCTTTGACTGGCTGGTCAGGCAGCTTGGGTTTAGCAGATTGAGCGCTGGACTTGGCATCAGTGCCAAGGCCTGCTCTGAGTCCTGCCCCTTGACACTCCTGGGGCAGGTTCACTTTGCTTCTCGCGGATCTCTGCTTGCTCATGTGTGCCTTCTGTGGCTGGGCCAAGGGCCCTATGAGGACAAGCACCCAAGGTGATTTATAGGTAACACACCAGGTGTTACCATCTGGAGAATCAAGTGGGAACAGTGACTTGGCTTACCTTGACACATCTATGAAGCTTCCCAAAGTTCAGTGGGCTTTCAAATCCATTGTCTCCACTGAGTCAAATTTAAAAAAAGAAGAGCCATTCTTCAGCTAATAAATGGCCAAAGGATAGGAATAGGCAGTTTTCAGATAAAGAAATCAAAGCTATTTATAGCCTATATGAAAAATGCTCTAAATTACTATTGATTAGAGAAATGTAAATTAAAGCAACTCAGATACACTACCTCACCTATCAGATTTGCTAATATGGCAGAAAAGGAAAACGACAAATGTTGTGGGAAAACACTAATATGCTGTTGGTAGAGTTGTGAACTGATCTAACCATTCTGGAAAGCAATTTGAAACTATGCCCAAAGGGCTGTAAAACTATGCACAACATCCAATTCAGCAATACTGCTACTTGGTTTGTATCCCAAAGATGTTTTAAAAAAGGGTGAAGGAAAGAAAGGATCTGTGTACAAACATATTTATAGCTGTTCTTTTTTTTTAAGTCAGGCAATTGGGGTTAAGTGACTTGCCCAGGGTCACACAGCTAGTAAGTGTTACGTGTCTGAGGCCAGATTTGAACTCAGGTCCTCATGACTCCAGGGCCGGTGCTCTATCCACTGTGCCACCTAGTTGCCCCTATAGCTGCTCTTTTAATGGTGGCAAAGAATTGGAAATTGTGGGGATGCCCATCGACTGAGGAATGGCTGAACAAGTTGTGGTATATGATTGTGATAGAATTTACTGTGCTTTAAGAAACGACAGGCAGGATGTTCTCAGAAAAACCTAGAAAGACTTACATAAACTAATGTAAAGGGAAGTAGACAGAACCAGGAGAATATACATTAGCACAGTAACAGCAATATTGTACAATGATCAACTGTGAATGTCCTAGCTATTCTCAGCAATACAAAGATCCAAGACAATTCTAAAGGACTTATGAGGAAAAATGTTTTCCACCTCCACAGAAAGGACTGATGGAGTCTGAATGCAGAATGAAGCAGACTTTTTTGAAACTTTATTTTCCTGGGGGGGGGGGGGGGACGGGTTTTGCTTGGCTGCACACGTATGACCTGTAGCAAATTTCGTGCTTTCCCAATGAGTGGGGGAGGGCAGGAAGGAAGGGAGAGAATTTGTAATTTAAAAAAAATTTAAATGAATGGCCAACTTTTTACATGTAATTGGGGGGAAATAAAATATTCAATAAAGAATCAGTTGTCTCCCTTGCCCTTCACAAGAAGCCTCGTGTGGTCCCTATTTCTAGGGATCATCTGCTGAGGAAGCAGGGGCTCAGAAAGGCCTCAGTCCTTGCCCAGCGCCCCCTGGGGGCAGAGCTATGACCCTCGCTGGCGTCTCGGCACCAAGCCACTCTCCCCTCTGAAAGGAAGCTCAGCCTTCCCGCCCTCCTGCTCTCCACCTCTGTTGCCTGTCCTGGCACTTAGGAAATTACAAAATCCTAGAATTCCATCTACAAGGAAACTCTCACCTTGAGAAGTTTTTGGCTGAATTCTATAGCCTGTGCCCAACCCAACATGAATTCTAAGCCTTTGTGAAACAGAAATAACATCACTTTCAAGTCTGTTCAATAAACATTGATTAAATACCTACTATAAGGGGAGGAAGGAAGCACCTACTGTGTGCCAGGCACTGTGCTAAGCACTTCACAACAACCCTGGGAGGAAGGTGCTATTATTGTCCCCATTTTACACTTGGGGAAACTGAGGCCAACATACCTACCCAGGGTCACACAGCCCTTAAATGTCTGAGGTAGGATTTGCACTCAGATCTTCCTGACACCACACCTGGAGTCTCTCCATGGCACAACTAGCTGCCTCTGCGTGGTATGTATGTTGGGCACGGGGGTAGAGAGATAAAACCCTTTAGTCTAGAGTGGCCTACAGATATAAAACTTTCCAACCTTCACACTTGGATCCTGGGTTAACCCCGTCCCGCTCAGCCCCAGAGCCCTCCTAACACACCCCACTTTATTTTCTTCTCAAACCCTCAGCAGCTGCACTTTCAGCGTGGGTCACAGAGCATCAATGGGTGCCGGTGCTGAATCTGCCTTTGAAAAGCCCAGAGAGCAGTTGGTTCACATTCTCTACTTTCTTCAGTGCCCTCTTGCCCATCCTGGTGTGGGTCAGAAGGGCTCAAGGATGGCTACTGGCAGTGCATACAGACCCAAGTCCCTTCAGAGAGTTTAGCCCAGGCTGTCCCTGGACTAAATGGCTGGTGAAGCAGAGATCAGGGATTAGAGGCTGGACCATCCATTGGTACCTGGGCAGCCGCTCAGAGCACCTGGAGATGGAAACAGGGGCAAATATCGGCCTGGCCAATAGTTCAAACCCATCCATTTCTCTGACCCTATGTCACCTCATCTGTTCTACACCCCTCATAATATTTGTGCTGCTCGTATCCCAAGACTGTTGTGAAAATCAAACGAGATAAGAATGTTATTGGGTTTTATGATCATAAAGCACCAAACACAAATGTCCAGCATTGTCAGCCCCCTACTCAATAAACTCCAGTGGCTCTCCATGGCCTCCAGGAGCAAACACAAAACGTTGTTTGGCCTTCAAGGCCCTTCCTTGCCCGGCCTCCTCCTACCTCTCCAGTCTTCTTACACCTCACTCCCCAACACGTTCTTTCATCCAGAGACCCCAGTATCTAGCTGTTCTGCACCCAAGAGCCTCCCTCTCCAGGCTCTAGGCATTCTCTCTGGCTCTCTCTCGCCTTACCTCTGCTTCCAGGCTTTCTGCAAATCCCAATTCAAATCCCACCTCCAACAAGAAAACTCTTGATTCTAGTGCCTTCCCTCTGTCAATCATTCCCTATTTTTCCTGTATGTGGCTTCTTTGTATAGACAACTTTCTTGTGGTCTTCCCTATTAGACCATAAGCTCCCTGAGGGCAGGGACTGTCTTTGGCACTTTTTGTATCCCCAGGACTCAGCATAGTGCCCAGCACACAGTAGGCACTTAATAAATGTTTATTGTCTGACTTGCTATAATTACTGTCATAAACTCCAACTCACTTATGCCAAATGATAGATAATAAATGCCAACCAGAGATTCTGCAGGAGTTTTTTGGAACAAGAGCTGATCAATAACAAATGTGCTGATCTTCTTTTCTCTACCAGTCTTCTCTCTTTCATCTCCTCCCCTTTTTCTGTCTCCATCTACAGGAATTCTGACCCCTCACTCTCAGGTCTCTATTTCCTTAAACTTGTTTTCTTTTCTCAGGCACAAAGAGTCCCCTGCCTACTTCCACCCCACCCTTGTCTGCTTTCCCCCTTCCTGTTTCCCCCATCTGCCCCTTCACCTGCTTCCATCCTCGCACTCCCCCCACCCCATTTCAGGCTGACCTCTCCATACTGAGAAGCAGGGGAGGGGTCATGGAGTAGACGGTCCTACAACCAGAATGCATTCATGGAGGCCTCTGGATAGCACTACCTAGGCAGGATGAAACATTTCATTTTCATGGTGCCAATGTCTGCCTGTGCCAGGGTTTAATCTGGAAGATTTGCATCGCAAGATGGAGAAGATGGTACAGGAGAACATCTGAACCTGAAACATTTCTCTGGCCCAAGGACTCATTCCCTGCTTTCATTCAAAGGCCAGCAACCAAGACCAGAAGGTGTCCAATGGCCTGAGCAGCAGCGGCCTCTTTGTCCACCTCCTTCCTGCAGGATACGTCCCCCGCCCTCCTCTGGCCTCCAGGCCCTCTCCTCAAACCTGAACAAGGGAGCATGCTGGGACCCGGTGAAAGCTGCAGCAGGGGCAATGGAGGGAGCCCCAGACTTGGAGTCAGGTGAGACCGAATCCTGCCCATGACACTTCCTTCTTGAGTGATTAGCCTCAATTTCCTCTTCTGTACAAGGGGACCCAGGAGCTCCTTAAAGGGTCAGCGTAAGGAACAAATGAGAGAAAGCGCTTTGTGGGCCTTACAGCAGGGGCTCCCATTTTAGGGGGTCCTGGACCCTCACACAGCCCAGTGGACTCCTCGGAATACTAGCTTAAAATTCCTAAAACCCACAGGAGTACGAAGGAAGTCAAGCACACTGAAATCCAGCTATCAGAACGTTTTTTTTTTGGCGGGGCAATGGGGGTTAAGTGACTTGCCCAGGGTCACACAGCTAGTAAGTGTCAATTGAGGCCAAATTTGAACTCAGGTCCTCCTGAATCCAGGGCCGGTGCTTTACCCACTGCGCCCCCTAGCCTCCCCCTATCAGAACGTTTTAAAAGCACGCCCGCAGACCCCGGGCTGAGAGCCCATCTTGACTGGGAGTTTTGTGTTGGGCCACGCCAAAGGGAACCGCCCCTGCATGCTTCACGACCTGACGGTGATTCTGTAGGCAGGTTTGGCGCCAGCTCTTGGGGAGCCTGACTGAAGGCCCCGGAGCATCCGGGCCTTCCTGGCGCATGGCCGGCTCGAGGCCCAGTGATGACATCATCCAATTGTGACTGCCCGGCAGATGGCTTTAGAGCCTCAGTGCCCTGGTCAGAAGGGGGTGTGACCACTCCCACTAAGGACTTCCCTCGGCTTTTCCAGCGTCAGAGCCCTGTGACGATGAGCTGGCGGTCTGACACTATGGCGAGGACAGCGAGACTCTACTTGGCCTCTGGACCTGCCATTCACTAACTAAAGCGTCTTGGAGATGTTTCTTAATTTCTCCGAACAGCAATTTACTCTCCCATAAAAGAGGCATGCCAACTCCTGCCCTGCCTCCCTCGCCAGCCTCTATTTACTTCTGGGCCAGAGCTGTTGCGGTCAGTCTTT